>NC_041384.1:416466476-416648482 GCF_002162155.2 Triticum dicoccoides
GTGTATGTATGTGTGTGTGTGAGGGAGACAAGAGGCAGCCAGGGTGCGCCCCAAGTAGGATCTGAATCCTACTTGGGGTTTTCCCAAGTGGCGCCCTTGCCTTATTTCACCGGAGAAGAAAGGGAAGGGGGAAGAGAGAAAGGAAGGGGGGCGAACTCCCTTTCTTCTTCTCCCAATTAGGCCTCCTGTCATATGAGGCGTGCCACCCCTTGTGGGCTGGTGTGCTCCCCTCTCATGGCCCATATATTTCCCTGGGGTTCTGGTAACCCCTCCGGTACTCCGATAAATACTTGATACACTCCGGAACACTTCCGGTGTCCGATTACTATCGTTCTATATATCAATCTTTACCTCTCGACCATTTTGAGACTCCTCGTCATGTATGTGATCTCATCCAGGACTCCAAACAACATTCAGTCACATAATCACATAACTCATATAATACAATATCGTCATCGAACATTAAACGTGCGGACCCTATGGGTTCGAGAACTATGTAGACATGACCAAGACACCTCTCCGGTCAATAACCAATAGTGGACCCTGGATGCCCATATTGGCTCCTACATATTCTACAAAGATCTTTATCGGTCGAACCGTTATGACAACATATGTAATGCCCTTTGTCCGTCAGTATGTTACTTGCCCGAGATTCGACCGTTGGTATCTTCATACCTAGTTCAATCTCGTTACCGACAAGTCTCTTTACACGTTCCGTAACAAATCACCTTGTGACTAACTCCTTTAGTCATTTGCTTGCAAGCTTATGATGTGTACTACCGAGAGGGCCCAGAGATACCTCTTCGATACTCGGATTGACAAATCCTAATCTCGATCTATGCCAACTCAACAAACACCTTCAGAGATACCTATAGAGCATCTTTATGATCACCCAGTTACGTTGTGACATTTGATAGCACACAAGGTATTCCTCCAGTATCTGGGAATTTCATAATCTCATAGTCGAAGGAATATGTATTTGACATTAAGAAAGCAATAGCAATAAAACTGAACGATCATTATGCTAAGCTAACGGGTGGGTCTTGTCCATCACATCATTCTCCTAATGATGCGATCCCATTATTAAATGACAAGACATGTCTATGGTTAGGAAACCTTAACCATCTTTGATCAACGAGCTAGTCTAGTAGAGGCTTACTAGGGACACGGTATTTGTTTATGTATTTGTCGGTGTTCTGGGAACGGGGGTCCCCAGACTTGCCTGCCTGCGACCCACGGCATGGCTCCACCAGTGGCCCTGTGCGGCCCATCTTCACCAGCAAGCACTCAAGACCCTCGCGAGGGACCAAGCCTCGTGAGGCGGACGATGCAAGGCCTCCTCGGGGGCAGCCTCACCAGGCTGGCTCGCGAGGGGCGGAGAGATCAATGCAAGGAAGACCTCGCGAGGTCCCCGTGACGTAAGCCATGACGACCAAGGCCAGGCAGGCACTAGGCGGGCGCCAGCGTGCACAGTGTCCTCGTTTCCTCTTTGGTGCTAAAGAGGCAAGCTCAGGCGCGGAGTCCTGAGGCATCAAGCAAATGTTTCCATATCGGTGCAACAAGACCAAGACTAGCGGGACGACAGGACGAAGGTCACCGTGGAGCCCAAGACGGCATCACCACCAGAGCCTTTGGCAAGCAAAGACTACTTTTGTCAGGATAACTTGTACTAGTTGTCCCCCTTCAAACTTGGCCGTTGTGGGATCCCTTCCCGCTCAATATTTGGGAAGAGGACCAAGACCTCTATAAATAGGACTAGCCACCACCTTAGCAAAGAGGGGGAGGATCATTCAGACCACCATACACCACACAAGCTCACCAAGCACAAGAACACCTCTCCTCAGGAGGTCGTTCTTTCCCTTGTAACTATTCGTCCTCAGCCCACGAGGCAATCCACCACACCACACTGGAGTAGGGTATTACACCGCAATGGTGGCCCGAACCAGTATAAATCTTGTGTCCCTTTGTTCTGCGAGTTCGACGCGCTAAGACTTGATATTGTGGTGAGGGCGAGAGCTAGAGGGGGAGAGATCTTCATGCACACCCCAGTGTTCGAACCTCAAGGGTTTTGCCAGAACCCGAAATCCAACATTTGGCGTGCCAGGTAGGGGGTGCGTCGAAGCTCCACCTCTCCACTTGCTTCGTCCAGCTTCATGGCGGACGCTACCCCTCCGTCTAGGCCGGCGTGCGCCTGCGGATGCGCCGCGGGCGTCCGGGCCTTCACCCACACCTTGCGACAGGTGCGGTCACCACGCAAGTTCAAGCCAGAGATGCCACCCCGCTACGATGGCACGGCAGATCCGGCGACATTCTTGCAGGCGTATGAGGAGGCCGTCCTCAAAGCCGGAGGCGATGAACAGGTCATGGCCAACTGGTTCCTCCTGGCCCTGGCCGGCGCGCCACGCGCCTGGCTGCTCAGCCTGCCGAGATCTTCGGTAACCTCTTGGGAGGAACTGCGTGGTTTCTTCATCGCGCGCTTCGCGGCACCGGCGCCCCTCGCCGTCGCGGCCCTCCTCGACGGCTCGCAAGCACCACCCTCGGACCGTCACACCAAGCCGTTCTTTCGCCAGATTGGCACCGCCTCTGCGTGCCAAGGAGCTCCCTCGGGTTGGGCAGCGCCCAAGGCCGACCTAACCTTCGACGCGGGGGATCACCCCGCCACCACCATTGGCTCGGGCGTGCTCCCAATGCTGTGCACGCCCACCATCTGCAGTGTAGCCATCACCAAGACCCTCATCGATGGCGGCGCCAGTCTCAACGTGCTCTCTATGGAGGCTTTCAGCCTTCTCCATGCACCGCTTCAACGGCTCCAACCCAGCAAGCCCTTCTCCGGGGTCGGCGGCGGCTCCGCTAGCCCCTTGGGGCAGATCAGCCTCCCGGTGACCTTCGGCACCCGCGACAACTACCGCACCGAGCTGATCGACTTCAACATCGCCCGCATCAGCCTCCCGTACAATGCCATCCTCGGATACCCGGCTCTGGCCTAGTTCATGGCTGCGACCCATCCGGCATACAACCTAATGAAGATGCCCGGGAGCAAAGACGTCCTCATTGTGGTTGGGGATACCAAGGAGGCCCTAGCGGCGCTCAGGTGCACTCTCAAAACCGCCGCGGCGGCACGACCGGCCAACGAGGTCGCCCCGGGGGCTAAGAAGGCCGCACCAGCAAAGAAGAAGCAGTTGTTCACCCAAGATCGGGCCGAAACCAAGTAGGTGTCGGTCGAGCAAGATGGGTCCTCGGGAGTCACCTTCATCATGGGCGCCGACCTCGACCCAAATCAAGAGGAGGCACTGGTGAAGTTCTTGCGCGCGAACAAGGATGTGTTCGCCTGGGAACCCAAGCAACTAGTGGGGGTCCCAAGAGGGGTGATCGAGCATCACTTAAGGGTGTGCCCCAATGTGCGCCCCGTGAAGCAGAAAGCGCGATGACAATCCACGGAGAAGCAATTGATACGTCTCCAACGTATTTATAATTTTTGATTATTCCATGCTATTATATTATCTGTTTTGGATGTTTAATGGGCTTTATTATACATTTTATATTATTTTTGGGACTAACCTACTAAGCCAAGGCCTAGTGCAAATTGCTGTCTTTTTGCCTATTTTAGTGTTTCGCAGAAAAGGAATATCAAACGGTATCCAAACGGAATGAAACCTTCGGGAGAGTTATTTTTGGAACAAACGTGATAGAGGGGACTTGGAGTAGACGTCAAGAAAGAAGCAAGGAGGCCACGAGGCAGGGAGGTGCGCTTGCCCCCCTGGGCGCGCCCCCCACCCTCGTGGGCCCCTCGCAGCTCCACCGACCTACTTCTTCCTCCTATATATATCCATATACCCCAAAAACATCCAGGAGCACCACGAAACCCTATTTCCACCGCCGCAACCTTCTATACCCAAGAGATCCCATCTTGGGGCCTTTTCGGGAGCTCCGCCGGAGGGGGAATCGATCACGGAAGGCTTATACATCAACACCATAGCCTCTCCGATGATGTGTGAGTAGTTTACCACAGACCTTCGGGTCCATAGTTATTAGCTAGATGGCTTCTTCTCTCTCTTTGGATCTCAATACAAAGTTCTCCTCGATCTTCTTGGAGATCTATTCGATGTAATTCTTTTTGTGGTGTCTTTGTCGAGATTCGATGAATTGTGGGTTTATGATCAAGATTATCTATGAACAATATTTGATTCTTCTCTGAAATCTTTTATGTATGATTTGTTATCTTTACAAGTCTCTTCGAATTATCAGTTTGGTTTGGCCTACTAGATTGATCTTTCTTGCAATGGGAGAAGTGCTTAGCTTTGGGTTCAATCTTGCGGTGTACTTTCCCAATGACAGCAGGGGTAGCAAGGCACGTATTGTATTGTTGCCATCGAGGATAAAAAGATGGGGTTTATATCATATTGCTTGAGTTTATCCCTCTACATCATGTCATCTTGCCTAATGCGTTACTCTGTTCTTATGGACTTAATACTCTAGATGCATGCTGGATAGCGGTCGATGTGTGGAGTAATAGTAGTAGATGCAGAATCTTTCGGTCTACTTGTCACGGACGTGATGCCTATATACATGATCATGCCTAGATATTCTCATAATTATGCACATTTCTATCAATTGCTCGACAGTAATTTGTTCACCCACCGTAATACTTACGCTATCTTGAGAGAAGACACTAGTGAAACCTATGGGCCCCGGGTCAATCTTCTATCATATAAGTTTCCAATCTATTTTACTTTGCAATCTTTACTTTCAATCTATATCATAAAAATACCCTAAAAAATTATCTTATTATCTCTATCAGATCTCACTCTCGTAACTAACCGTCAAGGAATTGACAACCCCTTTATCGCATTGGTTGCGAGGTTCTTATTTGTTTTGTGTAGGTGCGAGGTGACTTGCGTGTAGTCTTGTAGCGACCCGACCCGAATGGATGAAGTCTCTGTGCTTAAGTGTCATCCCTGGATCGGTATGCTGACACACACAGTACTCGAGGATTTATAACAGAGGTAAATCACATGTAAAAGTAACGTAAATACTATTACCTCAATCCAAAATAGCGGAAGTAACAAGGTTGTGGATTCCCATCAACACCAACAGCAAAGTTGAGTGTAGAAATCGTAACCCTAACGTATCACTTACTCGTCGTAAGAAATCCTGCAACATGAGACGTTGCAGCCACAAAGGGTCAGTACATTGAATGTACTGGCAAATTCACACCATAGAGAATGATGAATAAAGGCTATCACTACATGCATATTTGGCTGGTGGAAAGGCTCTATGGTTATAGTTTTTGCGAAAAGCCAATTTTTCCCTACTACAAAGGAATAAATTTTATTTAACTATCATGCTGGTTGTTGAACATTGAGAATGGTTGACAGCATTCTCAATCCCAATTAAATAACATCATTAAACCCAACAAACTTAATTTAAAGTAACATGATGAGATCAATAAGATAATCCAAGAACTAGATACTCAAGATGTCCATATCCGGGGACACGACTAATCATGATTAGGTTATACACTCTGCAGAGGTTTGCGCACTTTTCCCCACAAGACTCGATCTCCTCCGTTGGATTTCTTGCACTACATGGTGTTTGAGAAACGGATGATCGAGACATAGTCTTTCAGAAGCGTTTGCACCTTACGATGGGTAGACCGTACCACCTACAACCCCTACATCTGCTAGTCTACCACTGTAAGAGTTCACACGACTTAATCAACTATGCTAGAGCCCATAATAGCTTGTGGCTGCACACGGAAGTTTCTAGCATGAATAATCTTATGATCCCTTTGCGCATGGGTGGCGAACCATAGGAGGACCACACGGTAACCCCGGGATCTCCTAGGACAACACTGGTATATCCCCAGGTGTCCGGGCAAGTCCACTGGTATATCCCCAGGGTGCCCCAACCAATCCACCCAGATGTGTATTAAAGTAGCCACCTTAAGTTGAACCTTAGTTAACAATAATCTCTCACATCTGTCATGAAATACTCTCAAACCCAATCCATGTCTATGAGCATAGCATGGCAATGTAAGCATAACATAATAGTAACTCCCAAGGGTTTGATAATAAACAGGTAATAGGTTCCTACCTCATCAACTACTTCCCAATACCCACAATTTAATTAGATCCTAATCATGCAATGTTTGAGGTTTGATCTAATGCAATAAAACTGGGTATGAAAGAGGTATGATCAAAGTGTGAACTTGCCTGCAATGTTGATGAAGATGATTCGCACTCAAAACTCTTGATAGCTCTACTCGTCACACTCCGGTCAATCTATCGTAAGCAAGCAATAGTAACCACACATAAGCAATCACTCAAAAGATCAGAAAGAACAAGAAGATGATTCAGAAAACATCAAAACCAAGCAAATAACTCTTGCAACAATTTCTATCAATACAAAATTATGTGAATTTGGACTTATCAGAATGTTTAGGTCAAGAGCTTCGATTTGCAAAAAGAATCAACTCAAACGGAGCTACGAAACTCAAGTTATGATCAAATGAAGTTTGAATTCAAATCTGATCTAATTCAAATTTTAAACTTTTCAAAAATATGTTTGAGTTGGATTAATGGATAGAGGAGATCATAACGAAGACATGGGCGTTGGTTTCGTTGGATTTGGACTAACGAGTAAAAAGTTATGATCATTTGAAAAACTGGGACTATTCTGTAAGAAAAACTAATTGCAACCTGGTCCCTGGCTACGTGGCAGAATCTTACTGGCTGTAACCGTTCGCTTCAGAAGTTTATCGAACGAACGTTCGTCAATTAAAGAAAAACGATTCGAGAAAAAAACAAAATAGACGATCTAATCCAAGCCCTAGATCTACGATCGGACGGACGAGGAGAGACGGGGCGTTACCGCGGCGGTTGGGCTCGACGTCGCCAGAGAAGACGGTGGCAGCGGGGCCGGCTTCGAGCGGGCGGCGGCTCTGGTGGTCCTCCGGCGTGGCCGTGGGGTCGGGAAGAAGTGGCGTGAGGTGGTGAAGCCGATGGCGGGGTCGACGCTCGGCTGCGGCGTCGGAACAGCGTGGCTTGGCGGCGGAGCTCATCGGATCTCGCGAACTCCGGCGAGTTCGTGTGGAGCGCGGGGAGGGTCTCGAGCCTTCCGGTTAGAGGCAAACCGAGGCCGAGGCCTGGCTATATATAGGAGGGGCGAGGCTTGGGCGAGGGGCAAGATGGAGAGGAGAGTCCAGGGCGGACTCGGCGTCGGCCGGCGTCGGCGTACAGGAGAAGGACTCCTGCTGCCTTGCGGGAGGAGGAAGAGGACGCGGGGCCCACCTGTCAGCGTTCGCGGGAGAGAGAGGGAGGGAACGGGCGACCGGGGCGAAGGCGGTTCGCGCGAGGGAAAGAGGTCGTGGGCCGATTCGGCTGGACCATGGGGCGGAGAGAGGGAGAGAGAGAGAGAGAGAGAGCAGTGCTGGGCTTCGGCCTGGCACTGTTCGAAGAGCTTTTCTCTCTTTTTTTAACACAGACAAACAAAATAATAATAATAAAGCAAAGGAAAAACAAATATAGTCATATAATATATCAAAATTTGCAGAAAAAGATTTTCTACAACATGAACATTTTTAATATGCCAAATAAAATCCTCACAAAATCAGATAAATCAAAGAGTGCTACTGGTCTATTAAAATCCTCCAAAAATCATTTAAAAAAACAAAATGATTTCAAATTTATTTCTCCCCAATTTTCTGTTGTAGGGAATCATGTTACCCTAATTTCCATATATTTTATTTTTGGAGAAAAATAATTTGAATAAAACTCAAATAACCCAATATTGAAAATAATTTCAAATGGATTTTAAATTTGAGTTTCTTTGAAACTCCCAATTCATATTTCATATACTTTGAAGAAGTCATTTTATCTTCTCTCGTGAAAATCATTGAGTTGCATAAAGTTTCAGAATTGAAAATTTCCCAATGGAATTCGAATATTTTTCAAACACCCTTTTCATTTATTTAAATGGAAGAAGTCATGTCATCTTCTCTCCAGGGTTTCGTGGTGAAAAGAATTTGAATTCACGGAGATCAGAAAGCAAGTGTGAAAGTTTGGGAAAGTCCTTTTATTCCCTCTCATTTAACTTTCAAAAAGTTTTGAATTCACTCACTTTCAGTCAATCAATCAAACAATCAATCAAATCTATCTATTTATTATAACATTCCAAAATTTAGAATTTTGGGATGTTACAAACCTACCACCCTTAAAAATGAATCTCGTCCTCGAGATTCGGAGAGGCTAGCAAGAAAAAGGTTAGGGTTTTGGGGGTCTCCTCAAAATTTCTTCAATCATCTCCGGGGTCTGGGGTGCTACCACCCTTAGGAGCATGGTTACGGTTCCAACAAAACTCGTATACTCCATCCTTATTCTTGACAGTGTCGGTCTTCTCAGATCCTCGAGAAATTCCTTCTCTGAGCTCTTCCGGTAGTGGCATAACCTTTACCACAATGTTTTCCGTCCTTTCATTTGGTAAGGTTATTCCGAGACTGGGTCTTCTTAGCTGACGGGTCTGGCGCCAAAACTAAACAACTATCGATATCTCATGGTGGTCAACAATTTATGGATTCTCCTGCAGGAAATGGGTCTGGGTTGATCCTCACCGTATAACCTACGGTTGGCAAAGCTGCCTTGTACAAGGAAAGAAATACCTATACCATTCTAAGGCTTCAAACAAGGTTTAATACCGTCGTCTCTCTACTATAGGTAAGTCACTCAGATTTACCATCCCATATAGCAAGGCGAATAATAAGAGTAAGTCGGTATGGTGATCAATCCATCCCGCACCCAAATCATTACCATGTATATAGTTTAGCGAATCTCGTATACTAACACTCAATCATCCTCACAAGCATTGCAGAAGTTTTCTTGTCGACGAACGAAGTTCGGATATATCCATAGATTCTGCAAGCCAAACAACCATCTATCGTTCCTTCACAACTCTCAGGTTTTGCATAACTCCTATAAGATCGTCTGTCGATAAAATCGTAACTTCTTTCAGGTTTTTTCCTTCAGCAAGAATGTGCTTGCTTCTTGGCAGGTCCTGGGGCCTGTGGGTTATGGCCCATCTCATCACTTGTAGTCCTTGAACTTATCATCGGGCAACTGATCATTATTCCAACTTCCAACTTCCTAGTATTCTTAAATCCATCCAATTGTATTGACTTCCTTTCTTCTATTTGCACCAAAATCGGACATGAGTACTCAAACTCATCATGGAATTTCCCTTGATCCATATTTCCAACATCATACCTCCTTTATATCCAATAGTAACTTATCTCTTCATCCTCGTGGGATATCCCTCATACCGAGATAAAAACTTATACTTATGAAGTCCATATTCCACTTCGTGGAACATCATTATCCTTTCCAGGGTCAAGCGTCCTTACAGGGGAATATTAGCCATCTCTGCATGGCACTTCTTCAACTGGGAAACATGAAACACATCTTGAACTCCTGACAGTCCTTCGGGTGACTCCAACTTGTTGGCCACTTCTCCCATACGCTCCAAAACTCGGTATGGTCCTACAAATCTCGGGGCTAACTGTCCCTTAACTCCAAGTCGTTTAACTCCTCGCAGAGGGAACACATGAAGATATGCTCTGTTTCCAATGTCATAGACTACCTCCTTGCGTTTTAAGTCTGCGTAACTCTTCTGTCTGGACTGAGCTACCTTCAGTCTATCTCGAATCAACTTAACATTCTCTTCTGACTCCTTGATCACATTTGTTCCAACAACTGATGGTCTCCAACTTCATCCCACATACTCTTGGGGCATCACACATATCGAGACAAAACTCGTATTCATTTTGTCCGAAATCCACTCAGTGGAGTATCCTTATCTTTTCCAGGGGTCAATGGTTCTTACAGGGTACTACCACCCTTAAAATGCACAAATCTTCCATAGACCATATTTCTCATATCCTCAGAATGGCCAAAATTCTTCTTCATAGAGTAACAACTCGTAAAATCCCTATCAGTACCAACGATGCTAACTTTATTCATTCTCAAGTGATTACAATCTCTCGCTTTTCCATTACATGTCTCAACTCAACACCTCAAGAAAATGTTCTCACTTCTACTACTCCATTTCTTTTGTTGCAAACTCAACTATCTAGCACAAGTTTTCTTCTCCTTGGGGAATTCTCTGGCAAAGTGCCCTGCTCTATTACAACAAAAACAATTTGCTTTTGACAAGTATTGAGGTTTCCTTTTTGGGCAATTGTTGAGGTAGTGCCCTGACTCCTTGCACCTGTAACAAGTGATATGACTCAGATCCTTCCTGGAATCCAATCTGTTTCTCTTCCTAGACCTTTTCATGCCAATCAGGGCTTCTATTTCTTGTGGGTCTACTTCCTCCGTCGGGAATTCTACTAGATCCCCATTCATACAATTCTGGGAGATGTGTCCTTCTTCTCCACATGAATAGCATGACTTGGTGCAGGGTTTAATTGGTTCTTCTTTGGGCGTGTCCTCCACCTTTTTCTTCATCAAAGTTTCTTCTAAAATTTCCATGAGAGATCCTTTCATTACTTCTTTCTTCTGTTGGATGGTTCGTTGTACCATGGGATAAATGTGATACTTAGCAGGATAGTGGGTAGTCCCTTCACACAAGAAACAAGTAATCTGCCTAACTGGGCATTCTTCAACTGGGTGACTTCCTTCACAATTTGGGCATTCATCCTTGTGTTCTTTATGGGTGTGTCCTATTTCTCCACAAAGCTTGCATGCACAAGGTTTCTTCATATCCTTTCCATAAGGCTTCAACTTCTGGGACACAAGCCGAGACTTTCGCAGAGTCAACTTAAATTCTTTCCAAGTGGTTACTCCTTGCCATCCATTGATGGTTTGTTACATTCTCCACCAAGTAGCAGCACCTCTTTCAAAGCACTAAAGAGCATGCTGGGTCATATCATGTCCAACTATAGGGTTATTCTCCATGTGATCCTCCATGTTCTGAATCCATCGGTCCGTCTCCAACTGACTCATCGGTCCAGAAAATACAAGCTCATCTCCATTCATCCTCTATTGGGTCCATGGGTTTGGGGTGAGATAAGAGAGATAGAGAGGGATACACACAATACAAACAAAAGTTTTGAAAAGACAGATTTTATTGTGGTTGTCGGAAAACATCAAACAAATGACAGCTCACAAACGTCGCATCTAACGTAGGTATATAACAGGGGTTTGGTCTTTTAAAGGTCGATAAATCTTCAACGTCTCCAAACTCTTCAAGCCTTGTTCATGCCTCCAATGGCTTCTTCCGATCATGCTTCTCTTCCTCAAGTTCTTTTGCCAGATCAACTCTGTTGACGCGAAGTCTCTCGTGACGTCCTTTAATATTCTGGAGTTGCGTTCCAAACTTCTGGGTTTCAACATCCTTGGCATGAGCTATGGTCCTACTGTCCTTCAGTTCCTGACAAATCTCCGGTATCTCGAGGTTGTAGCTCCTCCAGCTTGGCTACTTTCAGCTTTTGGTTCCTGAGTTCTTCACGAAATGCTTCCTTGTCTAATACGGCTTCATGTAGGTCCATCTTAACTTCTTGATGTACTACTCCAGATCCTGGTGATACTCCGGCTAAGGTTAAAACTTCACCTCTTGCTGATAGATGCTCCATCAGCCTTCTACCATCCAATCCATTCTGAAGAAATGCATCCTTAACTCAGCATGGTGACAATAGCATAAGCGGGCCATAACATCATGGATAGCTGGGTTTCTGCTCTTGTCATTTCCATGAGCTATCTCTCCATAGTTGATATCTCCTGCCTTAGGGTTTTCCTTGACAGAACTTTAAGTTTTTAACTCTCCATGCTCCGGTCTTTCTCCGATACACCCTGATCTCGGGCATGGACAACTTCCATAATCTGTCAAGTTCCATAAGGGTAGCCTTCCTAGGTCATACAAATCTAGGGATTCTTCAGAGCCTTCAA
The DNA here is from genome assembly GCF_002162155.2 of Triticum dicoccoides. Classification (NCBI taxonomy): domain Eukaryota; kingdom Viridiplantae; phylum Streptophyta; class Magnoliopsida; order Poales; family Poaceae; genus Triticum; species Triticum dicoccoides. Next base: position 416,478,413 of record NC_041384.1, read on the forward strand.
ATTCTACTTGTCTTCGGTCTTCAACCGTTGTAGTTTCCATTATTCAGACGCACGGAAAATACTCTTCATTCTGAAGTGGTCTTAGTTGTCCAATATCTTGTACTTCTTAGAGTGGTCTCATCGGTCAAATCCTCGTCTGGTCAAAAGGGGAAAGGGGTATGGTTTAACTAAAAGGGAATATTTGAATAAGCTCATAAGAGAAGAGAGGTAAAAGATCTTTTTGAAAGGGAAAGTTGTAGAGAAAAATCTTTGCTATGGGCTTGCCAGTTTCTAGGGTCACGTCCTACAGTCAACATGTGCTCTGATACCATCTTGTAGCGACCCGACCCGAATGGATCAAGTCTCTGTGCTTAAGTGTCATCCCTGGATCGGTATGCTGACACACACAGTACTCGATGATTTATAACAGAGGTAAATCACATGTAAAAGTAACGTAAGTACTATTACCTCAATCCAAAATAGCGGAAGTAACAAGGTTGTGGATTCCCACCAACACCAACGGCAAAGTTGAGTGTAGAAATCGTAACCCTAACGTATCACTTACTCGTTGTAAGAAATCCTGCAACATGAGACGTTGCAGCCACAAAGGGTCAGTACATTGAATGTACTGGCAAATTCACACCATAGAGAATGATGAATAAAGCCTATCACTACATGCATATTTGGCTGGTGGAAAGGCTCTATGGTTATAGTTTTTGCGAAAAGCCAATTTTTCCCTACTATAAAGGAATAAATTTTATTTAACTATCATGCTGGTTGTTGAACATTGAGAATGGTTGACAGCGTTCTCAATCCTAATTAAATAACATCATTAAACCCAACAAACTTAATTTAAAGTAACATGATGAGATCAACAGGATAATCCAAGAACTAGATATTCAAGATGTCCATAACCGGGGACATGGCTAATCATGATTAGGTTATACACTCTGCAGAGGTTTGCGCACTTTTCCCCACAAGACTCGATCTCCTCCGTTGGATTTCTCGCACTACATGGTGTTTGAGAAACGGATGATCGAGACATAGTCTTTCAGAAGCGTTTGCACATTACGATGGGTAGACCGTACCACCTACAACCCCTACATCTGCTAGTCTACCACTGTAAGAGTTCACACGACTTAATCAACTATGCTAGAGTCCATAATAGCTTGTGGCTGCACACGGAAGTTTCTAGCATGAATAATCTTATGATCCCTTTGAGCCTGGGTGGCGAACCATAGGAGGATCACACGGTAACCCCGGGATCTCCTAGGACAACACTGGTATATCCCGAGGTGTCCGGGAAAGTCCACTGGTATATCCCCAGGGTGCCCCAACCAATCCACCCAGATGTGTATTAAAGTAGCCACCTTAAGTTAAACCTTAGTTAACAATAATCTCTCACATCTGTCATGAAATACTCTCAAACCCAATCCACGTCTACGAGCATAGCATGGCAATGTAAGCATAACGTAATAGTAACTCCCAAGGGTTTGATAATAAACAGGTAATAGGTTCCTACCTCATCAACTACTTCCCAATACCCACAATTTAATTAGATCCTAATCATGCAATGTTTGAGGTTTGATCTAATGCAATAAAACTGGGTATGAAAGAGGTATGATCAAAGTGTGAACTTGCCTGCAATGTTGATGAAGATGATTCGCACTCAAAACTCTTGATAGCTCTACTCGTCACACTCCGGTCAATCTATCGTAAGCAAGCAATAGTAACCACACATAAGCAATCACTCAAAAGATCAGAAAGAACAAGAAGACGATTCGGAAAACATCAAAACCAAGCAAATAACTCTTGCAACAATTTCTAACAGTACAAAATTATGTGAATTTGGCCTTATTAGAATGTTTAGGTCAAGAGCGTCGATTTGCAAAAAGAATCAACTCAAACGGAGCTACGAAACTCAAGTTATGATCAAATGAAGTTTGAATTCAAATCCGATCTAATTCAAATTTTAAACTTTTCAAAAACATGTTTGAGTTGGATTACTGGATAGAGGAGATCATAACAAAGACGTGGGCGTTGGTTTCGTTGGATTTGGACTAACGAGTAAAAAGTTATGATCGTTTGAAAAACTAGGACTATTCTATAAGAAAAACTAATTGCAACCGGGTCCCTGGCTACTTGGCAGAATCTTACTGGCTGTAACCGTTCGCTTCAGAAGTTTATCGAATGACTGTTCGTCAATTAAAGAAAAACGATTCGAGAAAAAAACAAAATAGATGATCTAATCCAAGCCCTAGATCTATGATCGGACGGACGAGGAGAGATGGGGCGTTACCACGGCGGTTGGGCTCGACGTCGCCGGAGAAGACGGCGGCAGTGGCGCCGGCTTTGAGCGGGCGGCGGCTCTGGTGTCCTCCAGCGTGGCCGTGGGGTCGGGAAGAATCGACGCGAGGTGGTGAAGCCGATGGCGGGGTCGACGCTCGGCTGCGGCGTCGGAACAGCGCGGGGCTTGGCGGCGGAGCTCGTCGGATCTCGCGAACTCCGGCGAGTTCGCGTGGAGCGCGGGGAGGGTCTCGGGCCTTCCGGTTAGAGGCAAAACGAGGCCGGGGCCTGGCTATATATAGGAGGGGCGAGGCTTGGGCGAGGGGCAAGGTGGAGAGGAGAGTCCAGGGCGGACTCGGCGTCGGCCGGCGTCGGCGTACAGGAGAAGGACTCCTGCTGCCTTGCGGGAGGAGGAAGAGGACGCGAGGCCCACCTGTCGGCGTCCGCAGGAGAGAGAGGGAGGGAACGGGCGACCGGGGCGAAGGCGGTTCGCGCGAGGGAAAGAGGCCATGGGCCGATTCGGCTGGACCGTGGGGCAGAGAGAGGGAGAGAGAGAGAGAGAGCAGTGCTGGGCTTCGGCCTGGCACTGTTCGAAGAGCTTTTCTCTCTTTTTTTAACACAGACAAAAAAAAAGCAAAGGAAAAACAAATATAGTCATATAATATATCAAAATTTGCAGAAAAAGATTTTCTACAACATGAACACTTTTAATATGCCAAATAAAATCCTCACAAAATCAGATAAATCAAAGAGTGATACTGGTCTATTAAAATCCTCCAAAAATCATTTAAAAAAACAAAATGATTTCAAATTTATTTCTCTCCAATTTTCTGTTGTAGGGAATCATGTTACCCTAATTTCCATATATTTTATTTTTGGAGAAAAATAATTTGAATAAAACTCAAATAACCCAATATTGAAAATAATTTTAAATGGATTTTAAATTTGAGTTTCTTTGAAACTCCCAACTCATATTTCATATACTTTGAAGAAGTCATTTTATCTTCTCTCGTGAAAATCATTGAGTTGCATAAAGTTTCAGAATTGAAAATTTCCCAATGGAATTCGAATATTTTTCAAACACCCTTTTCATTTATTTAAATGGAAGAAGTCATGTCATCTTCTCTCCAGGGTTTCGTGGTGAAAAGAATTTGAATTCACGGAGATCAGAAAGCAAGTATGAAAGTTTGGGAAAGTCCTTTTATTCCCTCTCATTTAACTTTCAAAAAGTTTTGAATTCACTCACTTTCAGTCAATCAATCAAATCTATCTATTTATTATAACATTCCAAAATTTAGAATTTTGGGATGTTAAAAGTCTGCTACTGGATTGATACCTTGGTTCTCAAAAACTGAGGGAAATACTTACACTACTTTGCTGCATCACCCTTTCCTCTTCAAGGGAAAAGCAAGGCAGTGCTCAAGAGGTAGCAAGAAGGATTTCTGGCACCGTTGCCGGGGAGATCTACGCACAAGTCAAGACATACCAAGTACCCATCACAAACTCTTATTCCTCGCATTACATTATTTGCCATTTGCCTCTCGTTTTCCTCTCCCCCACTTCACCCTTGTCGTTTTATTCGCCCTCTTTTTCCATTCGCGTCTTTTTCGCTTGCTTCTTGTGTCGCCGTGTGTCGTCATGGCTAATCCTTCTATCATTGTTAGTACTCCCGATCATGAAGTTCTTAATTTTAAACAAAGGGAGGGAGAAAATCTAAAAGATGCTTGGCATGGAATTTGCAATGCTCAGAATAGATCTACTAGGAAGCAATCCACTTCCGTTCTTGTTCGCAATTTTTATGTAGGCATCACTCCTTGGAACAGATATATTCGTGATACCGTTACCAGAGGGAATTTCTTGGGTAGCCATACTTTTGATTCTTATAATGCTATGATACATTTGTTTGGCCCACCACTTCGTTTGGTTAATGGAACTATTTTAACTTTGGAACATGTGATGCAAAGGCTTGAAATGATTGAAAATAAAGTTGCTCTGTGGAGTTGATTGAAAATTTGGATAAAAAGATCCACAACCAAATCACCCAATATGGATCTAAGGTAGGGGTTACTCTGAATTTTTTTAAAGAAAAAGAACCTATAGTTAACGAAAGAATAGATCAAGATTCCACAAGAATTGGTAAACTTGAGGATATTATTACTAATTTAGGGTATGCCTTTTCATCCGTTAAAAATACTCCAAATCCTCCTACTACCAAGATTGCCAAATTAATGTATGTTCCTAAAAATAAGGGTGAATCTTCTAGTAAGGAAAATGTGGATCTCAAATCAATAAGTGTTCACCCCAACTTCTTCAATATCATTAAGGAACCTTTTGCTACAAATGAATTTCTTGATTTCTTGCCTAGGAGTTTGATCATTAATAAAAGGAAGGAAACTCCCAAGGGTTATAAGTGTTCTATTGAAGAATTCCCTACCAAAGATGATAATACCTAGATCTATTCTTGCTTTTATGCCTAGCTAGGGGCGTTAAACGATAGCGCTTGTTGGGAGGCAACCCAATTTTATTTTTGTTTCTTGCTTTCTGGTTCTGTTTAGTAATAAATAATTCATCTGGACTCTGTTTAGATGTGGTTTTATGCTTTTAATTAGTGTTTGTGCCAAGTAGAACCTTTGGGAAGACTTGGGGGAAGTTTTTGCGATCTTGCTGTAAAAAACAGAAACTTTAGCGCTCACGAGATTTGCTGCCATTTTTTACTGGAGAGTGCGATTAGGTTGATTATTTTTTCAGATGATTAATAGACAAATTCCTAAAGTCCAACAATTTATTTCAGAATTTTTGGGGTTACATAAGTATTCTAAACCTCCAGATTACTACAGACTGTTCTGTTTTTGACAGATTCTGTCTTTCGTGTGTTGTTTGCTTATTTTGATGAATCTATGGCTAGTATCGGAGGGTATGAACTATAGAGAAGTTTTAATACAGTAGGTTTAACACCAATATAAATAAAGAATGAGTTCATTACAGTACCTTAAGTGGTGGTTTGTTTTCTTATACTAACGGAGCTCATGAGATTTTCTGTTGAGTTTTGTGTTGTGAAGTTTTCAAGTTTTGGGTAAAGATTTGATGGATTATGGAATAAGGAGTGGCAAGAGCCTAAGCTTGGGGATTCCCAAGGCACCCTAAGATAAAATTGAAGGACAACTAAAATCCTAATCTTGGGGATGCCCCGGAAGGCATCCCCTCTTTCGTCTTCGTCCATCGGTAACTTTACTTGAGGCTATATTTTTATTCACCGCATGATATGTGTTTTGCTTGGAGCGTCTTGTATGATTTGAGTCTTTGATTTTTAGGTTACCACAATCGTCATTGCTGTACACACCTTTTGGGAGAGACACACATGAATCGGAATTTATTAGAATACTCTATGTGCTTCACTTATATCTTTTGAGCTAGATAATTTTGCTCTAGTGCTTCACTTATATCTTTTAGAGCACGGTGGTGGTTTTATTTCATATAAATTATTAATCTCTCATGATTCACTTATATTATTTTGAGAGTCCTTTAGAACAGCATGGTAATTTGCTTTGGCTATAAAAATTGGTCCTAATATGATATGCATCCAAGATAGGTATAATAAAAACTTTCATAAAGAGGTGCATTGAATACTATGAGAAGTTTGATACTTGATAATTGTTTTGAGACATAAAGATGGTGATATTAGATTTGTGCTAATTGAGTAGTTGTGAATTTGAGAAATACTTGTGTTGAATATTGCAAGTCCCGTAGCATGCACGTATGGTAACCGTTGTGTAACAAATTTGAACCATGAGGTGTTCTTTGATTGTCTTCCTTATGAGTAGCGGTCGGGGATGAGCGATGGTCTTTTCCTACCAATCTATCCCCCTGGGAGCATGCGTGTAATGATTGGTTTTTGATGACTTGTAGATTTTTGCAATAAGTATGTGAGTTCTTTATGACTAATGTTGAGTCCATGGATTATACGCACTCTCACCTTTCCATCATTGCTAGCCTCTTCGGTACCATGCATTGCCCTTTATCACCTTGAGAGTTGGTGCAAACTTCGCCGGTGCATGCAAACCCCGTGATATGATACGCTCTGTCACACATAAACTGAAGGAAATATGCCCTAGAGGCAATAATAAAGTTGTTATTTATATTTCCTTATATCATGATAAATGTTTATTATTCATGCTAGAATTGTATTAACCGGAAACTTAGTACATGTGTGAATACATAGACAAACAAAGTGTCACTAGTATGCCTCTACTTGACTAGCTCGTTGAATCAAAGATGGTTAAGTTTCCTAGCCATAGACATGAGTTGTCATTTGATTAACGGGATCACATCATTAGGGAATGATGTGATTGACTTGACCCATCCGTTAGCTTAGCACGATGATCATTTAGTTTGTTGCTATTGCTTTCTTCATGACTTATACATGTTCCTATGACTATGAGATTATGCAACTCCCGAATACCAGAGGAACACTTTGTGTTCTACCAAACGTCACAACGTAACTAGGTGATTATAAAGGTGCTCTACAGGTGTCTCCGATGGTACTTGTTGAGTTGGCATAGATCGAGATTAGGATTTGTCACTCCGATTGTCGGAGAGGTATCTCTGGGCCCTCTCGGTAATGCACATCACTATAAGCCTTGCAAGCAATGTAACTAATGAGTTAGTTGCGGGATGATGCATTACGGAACGAGTAAAGAGACATGCCAGTAACGAGATTGAACTAGGTATTGAGATACCGATGATCGAATCTCGGGCAAGTAACATACCGATGACAAAGGGAACAACGCATGTTGTTGTGCGGTTCGACCGATAAAGATCTTCGTAGAATATGTAGGAGCCAATATGGGCATCCAGGTTCCGCTATTGGTTATTGACCAGAGAAGTATCTCGGTCATGTCTACATAGTTCTCGAACCCGTAGGGTCCGCACGCTTAACGTTCGTTGACGATATAGTATTTATGAGTTATGTATGTTGGTAACCGAATGTTGTTCGGAGTTCCGGATAAGATCACGAACATGACGAGGAACTTTGGAGTGGTCCGGAGATAAAGTTTGATATATGGGATAATATGGTCTTCGGAAGGGGTTCCAGATGTTTCCCGAAATGTTTGGGTACGAGAACACTTTATTTGGGCCAAAGGGGAAAGCCCACAAGGTTTTTGGAAAGCGCAAAAGGAAGTTTTGTAGAGTCCAGGGGCCAGACGCTAGGGTCCCTGGTGTCTGGGTCCAAACACTGGGAACCCTGGCATCTGGCCCTGGAGTCCGAGAAGGACTCTTGCCTTTCGGGTGAAACCGACTTTGTGGAGGCTTTTACTCCAAGCTTCGACCCCAAGGCTCAACATATAAATAGAGGGGTAGGGCTAGCACCCAAGACACATCAAGAAACACCAAGCCGTGTGCCGGCAACCCCGCCCCCTCTAGTTTATCCTCCGTAATAGTTTTCGTAAGTGCTTAGGCGAAGCCCTGCCGAGATTGTTCTTCACAAACACCGTCACCACGCCATCGTGCTGCCGGAACTCATCTACTACTTCGCCCCTCTTGTTGTATCAAGAAGACGAGGACGTCATCAAGCTGAACGTGTGCTGAACGCGGAGGTGCTGTACGTTTGGTACTTGATCGGGACGGATCGTGAAGGTGTACGACTACATCAATTGCGTTGACAAACGCTTCTGCATTCGGTCTACGAGGGTACGTAGACATACTCTCCCCTCTCGTTGCTATGCATCATCATGATCTTGTGTGTGCATAGGAATTTTTTTGAAATTACTACGTTCCCCAATAGTGGCATCCGAGCTAGGTTTATGCGTAGATGTCATATGCACGAGTAGAACACAAAGAAGTTGTGGGTGTGGGTATATACATATTGCTTGCCGTCACTAGTTGATTCTTTATTCAGCGGCATTGTTGGATGAAGCGGCCCAGACTAACATTACACGTACGCTTATGCGAGACTGGTTCTACTGACGTGCTTCGCACATAGGTGGCTAGTGGGTGTCTGTTTCTCCAGCTTTAGTTGAATTGGATTCAATGAATAGGGTTCTTTCTGAAGATCAAAAAGCAATCACTATACCTCGTTGTGGTTTCTTTGATGCGTAGGTAAGAACGGTTCTTGCTCAGCCCGTAGCAGCCACGTAAAACTTGCAACAACAAAGTAGAGGACGTCTAACTTGTTTTTGCAGGGCATGTTGTGATGTGATATGGTCAAGACATGATTCTATATTTATTGTATGAGATGATCATGTTTTGTAACAGAGTTATCGGCAACTGGCAGGAGCCATATGGTTGTCGCTTTATTGTATGCAATGCAATCGCCCTGTAATTGCTTTACTTTATCACTAAGCGGTAGCGATAGTCGTAGAAGCAATAGTTGGCGAGACGACAACGATGCTACGAAGGAGATCAAGGTGTCGCGCCGGTGATGATGGTGATCATGACGGTGCTTCGGAGATGGAGATCAAAGGCACAAGATGATGATGGCCATATCATATCACTTATATTGATTGCATGTGTTGTTTAGCATTTATGCATCTTATTCTGCTTTGTTTGACGGTAGCATTATAAGATGATCTCTCACTAAATTTCAATGTAAAAGTGTTCTCCCTAAGTATGCACCGTTGCCAAAGTTCGTCGTGCCGAGACACCACCTAATGATCGGGTGTGATAAGCTCAACGTTCATCTACAACGGGTGTAAGACAGTTTTGCACACGCAGAATACTCGGGTTAAACTTGACGAGCCTAGCATATGCAGATATGGCCTCAGAACACTGAGACCGAAAGGTCGAGCGTGAATCATATAGTAGATATGATCAACATAGTGATGTTCACCATTTAAAACTACTCCATCACGTGATGATCGGACATGGTTTAGTTGATTTGGATCATGTGATCATTTAGATGACTAGAGGGATGTCTATCTAAGTGGGAGTTCTTAAGTAATATGATTAATTGAACTTTAATTTATCATGAACTTAGTCCTTGTAGTATTAGCATTTCTATGTTGTAGATCAATAGCTCACGTTTAGCTCCCCTATTTTATTTTTGATATGTTCCTAGAGAAAACTAAGTTGAAATATGTTAGTAGCAATGATGCGGATTGGATACGTGATCTGAGGATTATCCTCATTGCTGCACAGAAGAATTATGTCCTTGATGCACTGCTAGGTGACAGACCGATTGCAGGAGCAAATGCAGACGTTATGAACATTTGACAAGCTCGATATGATGACTACTTGATAGTTTAGTGCACCATACTTTACGGCTTAGAATTAGGACTTTAAAGACATTTTTTGAAACGCCACAGAGCATATGAGATGTTCCAAGAGTTGAAATTAGTATTTCATACTCATGCCCATGTCGAAAGGTATGAGACCTTTGACAAGTACTTTGCCTACAAGATGGAGGAGAATAGCTCAGCTAGTGAGCATGTGCTTAGAATGTCTGAGTACTACAATCACTTGAATCAAGTGGGAGTTAATCTTCCAGATAAGATAGTGATTGACAGAGTTCTCTAGTCACTATCACCAAGTTACTAGAACTTCGTGATGAACTATAATATGCAAGGGATAACGGAAACGAATCCCAAGCTCTTCGTGATGCTAAAATCGACGAAGGTAGAAATCAAGAAAAACATCAAGTGTTGATGGTTAACAGGACCACTAGTTTCAAGTAAAAGGGCAAGGGAAAGAAAGGGAACTTCAAGAAGAATGGCAAGCAAGTTGCCACTCCCATGAAGAAGCCTAAAGCTAGACCCAAGTCTGAAACTGAGTGCTTCTACTGCAAAGGAAATAGTCACTGGAAGTGGAACTGCCCCAAGTATTTGGCGGATAAGAAGAATGGCAAGGTGAACAAAGGTATATGTGATATACATGTTATTGATGTGTACCTTACTAGAGCTCGCAGTAGCACCTGGGTATTTGATACTGGTTCTGTTGCTAATATTTGCAACTCGAAACAGGGACTACGGATTAAGCGAAGACTGGCTAAGGACGAGGTGACGATGCGCGTGGGAAATGGTTCCAAAGTCGATGTGATCGTCGTCGGCACGCTACCTCTACATCTACCTTCGGGATTAGTTTTAGACCTGAGTAATTGTTATTTGGTGCCAGCGTTAAGCATGAACATTATATCTGGATCTTGTTTGATGCGAGACGGTTATTCATTTAAATCTGAGAATAATGGTTGTTCTATTTATATGAGTAATATATTTTATGGTCATGCACCCTTGAAGAGTGGTCTATTTGTGTTGAATCTCGATAGTAGTGATACACATATTCATAATGTTGAAGCCAAAAGATATAGAGTCGATAATGATAGTGCAACTTATTTGTGGCACTGCCGTTTGGGTCATATTGGTGTAAAGCGCATGAAGAAACTCCATACTAATGGACTTCTGGAATCACTTGATTATGAATCACTTGGTACTTGCGAACCATGCCTCATGGGCAAGATGACTAAAACACCATTCTCCGGAACAATGGAGCAAGCAATAGATTTACGGAAATCATACATACTGATGTATGTGGTCCGATGAATATTGAAGCTTGCGGCGAGTATTGTTATTTTCTCACCTTCACAGATGATTTGAGCAGATATGGGTATATCTACTTAATGAAACATAAGTCTGAAACATTTGAAAAGTTCAAAGAATTTCAGAGTGAAGTGGAAAATCATCCTAACAAGAAAATAAAGTTTCTACGATCTAATCGTGGAGGATAATATTTGAGTTACAAGTTTGGTCTACATTTGAAACAATGCAGAATAGTTTCGCAACTCGCGCCACCCGGAACACCACAGCGTAATGGTGTGTCCGAACGTCGTAATCGTACTTTACTAGATATGGTGCGATCTATGATGTCTCTTACTGATTTACCGCTATCGTTTTGGGGTTATGCTTTAGAGACAACTGCATTCACGTTAAATAGGGCACCATCAAAATCCGTTGAGACGACGCCTTATGAACTATGGTTTGGCAAGAAACCAAAGTTGTCGTTTCTTAAAGTTTGGGGCTGCGATGCTTATGTGAAAAGGCTTCAACCTGATAAGCTCGAACCCAAATCGGAGAAATGTGTCTTCATAGGATACCCAAAGGAGACTGTTGGGTACACCTTCTATCACAGATCCTAAGGCAAGACATTTGTTGCTAAGAATGGATCCTTTCTAGAGAAGGAGTTTCTCTCGAAAGAAGTGAGTGGGAGGAAAGTAGAACTTGATGAGGTAACTGTACCTGCTCCCTTATTGGAAAGTAGTTCATCACAGAAACCGGTTCCTGTGACACCTACACCAATTAGTGGGAAACTAATGATAATGATCATGAAACTTCAGATCAAGTTACTACCGAACCTCGTAGGTCAACCAGAGTAAGACCCGCACCAGAGTTGTATGGTAACCCTGTTCTGGAAGTCATGTTACTTGACCATGATGAACCTACGAACTATGAAGAAGCGATGATGAGCCCAGATTCTGCAAAATGGCTTGAGGCCATGAAATCTGAGATGGGATCCATGTATGAGAACAAAGTGTGGACTTTGATTGACTTGCCCGATGATCGATGAGTCATTAAGAATAAATGGATCTTCAAGAGGAAGACGGACGCTGATAGTAGTGTTACTATCTACAAAGCTCGACTTGTTGCAAAAGGTTTTCGACAAGTCCAAGGGGCTGACTACGATGAGACTTTCTCACCCGTAGCGATGCTTAAGTCTGTCCGAATCATGTTAGCAGTTGCCGCATTTTATGAAAACTGGCAAATGGATGTCAAAACTGCATTCCTTAAAGAAGAGTTGTGTATGATGCAACCAGAAGGTTTTGTTGATCCTAAAGGTGCTAACAAAGTGAGCAAGCTCCAGCGATCCATCTATGGACTGGTGCAAGCATCTCGGAGTTGGAACATATGCTTTGATAAAGTGATCAAAACATATGGTGTTATACAAACTTGCGGTGAAGCCTGTATTTACAAGAAAGTTAGTGGGAGCACTACAACATTTCTGATAAGTATATGCGAATGACATATTGTTGATTACAAATAATGTAGAATTTTCTGGAAAGCATAAAGGAGTGTTTGAAAAGATTTTTTCAAAGAAAGACCTCGACAAAGCTGCTTACACATTGAGCATCAAGATCTATAGAGATAGATAAAGACGCTTGATAAGTTTTTTCAATGAATACATACCTTGACAAGATTTTGAAGTAGTTCAAAATGGAACAGTCAAAGAAGGTGTTCTTGCCTGTGTTGCAAGGTGTGAAGTTGAGTAAAGACTCAAAACCTGACCACGGCAGAAAATAGAAAGCGAATGAAAATTCATTACCTATGCCTCAGTCATAGGTTCTACAAAGTATGCTATGCTATGTACCAGACCTATTGTGTACCTCACCATAAGTTTGGCAAGAGGGTACAATAGTGATCTAGGAGTAGATCACTGGACATCGATCAAAAATATCCTTAGTGGAATAAGGAAATGTTTCTCGGTTATGGAGGTGACAAAGAGTTCGTCATAAAGAGTTACGTCGATGCAAGCTTTGACACCGATATGGATGACTCTAAGTCTCGATCTAGATACATATTGAAAGTGGGAGCAATTAGCTAGATTAGCTCCGTGCAAAGCATTGTAGACATAGAAAATTTGCAAAATACATACGGCTCTGAATGTGGCAGACCCGTTGACTAAATTTCTCTCACAAGCAAAACATGATCACTCTTTGGGTGTTAATCACACAGCGATGTGAACTAGATTATCGACTCTAGTAAACCTTTTGGGTGTTAGTCACATGGAGATGTGAACTAATCACATAAAGATGTGAACTATTGATGTTAAATCACATGATGATGTGAACTAGATTATTGACTCTAGTGCAAGTGGGAGACTGAAGGAAATGTTCCCTAGAGGCAATAATAAAGTTGTTATTTATATTTCCTTATATCATGATAAATGTTCATTATTCATACTAGAATTGTATTAACCAGAAACTTAGTACATGTGTGAATACATAGACAAACAAAGTGCCACTAGTATGCCTCTACTTGACTAGCTCATTGAATCAAAGATGGTTAAGTTTACTAGCCATAGACATGAGTTGTCATTTGATTAACGGGATCACATCATTAGGGAATGATGTGATTGACTTGACCCATCCATTAGCTTAGCACGACGATCGTTTAGTTTGTTGCTATTACTTTCTTCATGACTTATACATGTTCCTATGACTATGAGATTATGCAACTCCCGGATACCGGAGGAACACTTTGTGTGCTACCAAACGTCACAACGTAACTGGGTGATTATAAAGGTGCTCTACAGGTGTCTCCGATGGTACTTGTTGAGTTGGCATAGATCGAGATTAGGATTTGTCACTCCGATTGTCGGAGAGGTATCTCTGGGCCCTCTTGGTAATGCACATCACTATAAGCCTTGCAAGCAATGTAACTAATGAGTTAGTTGCGGGATGATGCATTACAGAACGAGTAAAGAGACATGTTGTTGGGGAACGTAGTGATTTCAAAAATTTCCTACGCACACGCAAGATCATGGTGATGCATAGCAACGAGAGGGGAGAGTGTGTCCACGTACCCTCGTAGACCGAAAGTGGAAGCGTTAGCACAACACGGTTGATGTATTCGTATGTCTTCACGATCCGACCGATCAAGTACCGAACGCACGGCACCTCCGAGTTCTGCACACGTTCACCTCGATGACCTCCCTCGAACTCCGATCCAGCCGAGCTTTGAGGGAGAGTTCCATCAGCATGATGGCGTGGTGACGATGATGATGTTCTACCGATGCAGGGCTTCACCTAAGCACCACTACGATATGACCGAGGTGGATTATGGTGGAGGGGGGCACCGCACACGGCTAAGAGGTCAAGAGATCAATTGTTGTGTCTATGGGGTGCCCCCTGGCCACGTATATAAAGGAGTGGAGGAGAGGAGGGGCCGGCCCTCTCTATGGCGCGCCCTAGGGGAGTCCTACTCCCACCGGGAGTAGGATTCCCCCTTTCCTAGTAGAACTAGGACCCCTTCCAAGTAGTAGGAGTAGGAGAGAAGGAAAGGGAAAAGAGACGGGAAGGAAGGAGGGGGCGCAGCCCTTCCCCTAGTCCAATTCGTACTAGGCCTTGGGGGGGGGGGGCGGCCTGCCTCTCTCTCTTTCCCCTAAAGCCCAATAAGGCCCATACACTCCCCGGCGAATCATGTAACTCCCCGGTACTCCGATAAATACCCGAATCACTCAGAACCTTTCCGATGTCCGAATATAGTCGTCCAATATATCGATCTTTACATCTCGACCATTTCGAGACTCCTCGTCATGTCCCCGATCTCATCCGAGACTCCGTACTACCTTCGGTATATCAAAACACATAAACTCATAATATAATCGTCATCGAACTTTAAGCGTGCGGACCCTAAGGGTTCGAGAACTATGTAGACATGACCGAGACACGTCTCTGGTCAAGAACCAATAGCGTTACCTGGATGCTCATATTGGCTCCTACATATTCTACGAAGATCTTTATCGGTCAAACCGCATAACAACATACATTGTTCCCTTTGTCATCGGTATGTTATTTTCCCGAGATTCCATCGTCGGTATCTCAATACCTAGTTCAATCTCGTTACCGGCAAGTCTCTTTTCTCGTTCTGTAATACATCATCCCGCAACTAACTCATTAGTTGCAATGCTTGCAAGGCTTATAGTGATGTGCATTACCGAGTGGGCCCAGAGATACCTCTCCGACAATCGGAGTGACAAATCCTAATCTCGAAATACGCCAACCCAACAAGTACCTTCGGAGACACCTGTAGAGCACCTTTATAATCACCCAGTTACGTTGTGATGTTTGGTGGCACACAAAGTGTTCCTCCGATAAACGGGAGTTGCATAATCTCATAGTCATAGGAACATGTATAAGTCATGAAGAAAGCAATAGCAACAAACTAAACAATCAAGTGCTAAGCTAACGGAATGGGTCAAGTCAATCACATCATTCTCCTAATGATGTGATCCCGTTAATCAAATGACAACTCATGTCTATGGTTAGGAAACATAACCATCTTTGATCAACGAGCTAGTCAAGTAGAGGCATACTAGTGACACTCTGTTTGTCTATGTATTCACACATATATTATGTTTCCGGTTAATACAATTCTAGCATGAATAATAAACATTTATCATGATATAAGGAAATAAATAATAACTTTATTATTGCCTCTAGGGCATATTTCCTTCAGTCTCCCACTTGCACTAGAGTCAATAATCTAGTTCACATCGCCATGTGATTTAATACCAATAGTTCACATCACCATGTGATTAACACCCATAGTTCACATCGACATGTGACCAACACCCAAAGGGTTTACTAGAGTCAATAATCTAGTTCACATCGCTATGTGATTAACACCCAAAGAGTACTAAGGTGTGATCATGTTTTGCTTGTGAGAGAAGTTTAGTCAACGGGTCTGCCACATTCAGATCCATAAGTATTTTGCAAATTTCTATGTCAACAATGCTCTGCATGGAGCTACTCTAACTAATTGCTCCCACTTTCAATATGTATCCAGATTGAGATTTAGAGTCATCTGGATCAGTGTCAAAATTTGCATCGACGTAACCCTTTACGACGAACCTTTTTGTCACCTCCATAATCGAGAAACATATCCTTATTACACTAAGGATAATTTTGACCGTTATCTAGTGATCTACTCCTAGATCACTATTGTACTCCCTTGCAAAAAACAGTGTAGGGCATACAATAGATCTGGTACACAGCATGACATATTTTATAGAACCCATGGCCAAGGCATAGGGAATGACTTTCATTCTCTTTCTATCTTCTGTCATGGTCGGGCTTTGAGTCTTACTCAGTTTCATGCCTTGTAACATAGGCAAGAACTCTTTCTTTGACTGTTCCATTTTGAACTACTTCAAAATCTTGTCAAGGTATGTACTCATTGAAAAACTTATCAAGCGTCTTGATCTATCTCTATAGATCTTGATGCTCAATATGTAAGCAGCTTCACCGAGGTCTTTCTTTGAAAACCCCTTTCAAACACTCATTTATGCTTTGCAGAATAATTCTACATTATCTCCGATCAACATTATGTCATTCACATATACTTATCAGAAATGTTGTAGTGCTCCCACTCACTTTCTTGTAAATACATGCTTCACCGCAAGTCTGTATAAAACTATATGCTTTGATCAACTTATCAAAGCGTATATTCCAACTCCGAGATGCTTGCACCAGTCCATAGATGGATCGCTGGAGCTTGCATATTTTGTTAGCACCTTTAGGATTGACAAAACTTTCTTGTTGCATCATATACAACTCTTCTTTAATAAATCCATTAAGGATTGTAGTTTTGTTTATCCATTTGCCAGATTTCGTAAAATGTGGCAATTGCTAACATGATTTGAATAGACTTAAGCATAGATACGAGTGAGAAACTCTCATCGTAGTCAACACCTTGAACTTGTCTTAAACCTTTTTCGACAATTCTAGCTTTGTAGATAGTAACACTATTATCAGCGTCCGTCTTCCTCTTGAAGATCCATTTAATCTCAATGGCTCGCCGATCTTTGGGCAAGTCAATCAAAGTCCATACTTTGTTCTTATACATGGATCTCATCTCAGATTTCATGGCCTCAAGCCATTTCGCGGAATCTGGGCTCATCATCGCTTCCTCATAGTTCATAGGTTCATCATGGTCAAGTAACATGACCTCCAGAACAGGATTACCATACCACTATGGTGCGGATCTCACTTTAGTTTACCTACGAGGTTCAGTAGTAACTTGATCTGAAGTTACATGATCATCATCATTAGCTTCCTCACTAATTGGTGTAGTAGTCACAGGAACAGATTTCTGTGATGAACTACTTTCCAATAAGGGAGCAGGTACAGTTACCTCATCAAGTTCTACTTTCCTCCCACTCACTACTTTCAAGAGAAACTCCTTCTCTAGAAAGGATCCATTCTCAGCAATGAATATCTTGCCTTCGGATATGTGATGGAAGGTGTACCCAACATTTTCTTTTGGGTATCCTATGAAGACGCACTTATCCGATTTGGGTTTGAGCTTATCAGGTTGAAACTTTTTCACATAAGCATTGCAACCTCAAACTTTAAGAAATGACAGCTTAGGTTTCTTGCCAAACCATAGTTCATACGGTGTCGTCTCAACGGATTTAGATGGTGCCCTATTTAACGTGAATGTAGCTGTCTCTAATGCATAACCACAAAACGATAGTGATAAATTGGTAAGATACATCATAGATCGCACCATATCTAATAAAGTATGGTTACGACGTTCAGACACACCATTACACTGTGGTGTTCCAGGTGGCGTGAGTAGTGAAACTATTTCACATTGTTTTAACTGAAGGCCAAACTAGTAACTCAAATATTTTACTTCTGCGATCATATCGTAGAAACTTTTATTTTTGTTACGATGATTCTCCACTTCACTCTGAAATTCTTTGAACTTTTCAAATGTTTCAGACTTGTGTTTCATCAAGTAGATATACTCATATCTGTTCAAATCATCTGTGAAGATCAAAAAATAATGATACCTACCGCGGGCCTCAATATTCATCAGACCACATACATCAATATGTATGATTTCCAACAAATCTGTTGCTCGCTCCATTGTTCCGGAGAACGGAGTCTTAGTCATCTTGCCCATGAGGCATGGTTCGCAAGCATCAACTGATTCATAATCAAGTGATTCCAAAAGCCCATCAGCATGGATTTTCTTCATGCGCTTTACACCAATATAACCTAAGCTTCAATATTATGAAAATGTGTATCACCACGATCGAGATCCAACAAACCGTTTTCATTGGTTGTATGACCATAGAAGGTTTTATTCATGTAAACAGAACAACAATTATTCTCTAACTTACATGAATAACCGTATTGCAATAAACATGATCCAATCATATTCATGCTCCACGCAAACACTAAATAACATTTATTTTAGGTTTAACACTAATCCCGAAAGTATAGGGAGTGTGCGATGATGATCATATCAATCTTGGAACCATTTCCAATACACATTGTCACTTCACCCTTAACTAGTCTCTGTTCATTCTGCAACTCCTGTTTCGAGTTACTATTCTTAGCAACTGAACTAGTATCAAATACTAAGGGGTTGCTATAAACACTAGTAAAGTACACATCAATAACATTTATATCAAATATACCTATGTTCACTTTGCCATCCTTCTTATCCGCCAATTACTTGGGGTAGTTCTGCTTCCAGTGACCAGTCCCTTTGCAGTAGAAGCACTCGGTTTTAGACTTAGGTCTAGACTTGGGTTTTTTCACTTGAGCAGCAACTTGCTTGCCGTTCTTCTTGAAGTTCCCCCTTTCTTTCCTTTGTCCCTTTACTTGAAGCTAGTGATTTTGTTTACCATCAACAGTTGATGCTTTTCTTGATTTCTACCTTCATCGATTTCAGCATCACAAAGAGCTTGGGAATCGTTCCGTTATCCCTTGCATATTATAGTTCATCACGAAGTTCTACTAACTTGGTGATGGTGACTAGAGAATTCTGTCAATCACTATGTTATCTGGAAGATTAACTCCCACTTGATCCAAGCGACTGTAGTACCCAGACAATCTGAGCACATGCTCATTGCTTGAGCTATTCTCCACCATCTTTCAGCTATAAAACTTGTTGGAGACTTCATATCTCTCAACTCGGGTATTTGCTTGAAATATTAACTTCAACTCCTGGAACATCTCATATGGTCCATGACGTTTAAAATGTCTTTGAAGTCCCGATTCTAAGCCGTTTAAGCATGGTGCACTAAACTATCAAGTAGTCATCATATTGAGCTAGCCAAACGTTCATAACATCTGCATCTGCTCCTGCAATAGGTTTGTCACCTAGCGGTGCATCAAGGACATAATTCTTCTGTGCAGCAATGAGGACAAACCTCAGATCATGGATTCAATCCGCATCATTGCTACTAACATCTTTCAACTTAGTTTTCTCTAGGAACATATCAAAAATAAAACAGGGGAGCTAAACACGAGCTATTGATCTACAACATAGATATGCTAATACTACCAGGACTAAGTTCATGATAAATTTAAGTTCAATTAATCATATTACATAAGAACTCTGTAACATTCCAAATTTTGATCATCATTGCATACCATATTTTATTTTGCATTTTGGTTGATCCTAGAAATTCTATGCAACTCAATGACCCACGAAGAGAGTTGGGGATTTCGTTATTTTCATATTTGAGTTTTCTCAAATTTTGAGAATAGGATCATTTGATTTTATTTTATTATCAATTATTTCCATTACAAAAATATGAGAGAGGGAATAAAATGACTTTCCCAAAATAAAGAAATATTGAGGATTTAATAATAAAATCAATTAATATTTTATTTTGGAGTTTTTCGGTGTTTTATTTGCATTTAGGAAAAATGTGCGTTTTTCAAAATTGCATTTAGGTCCCAAATAGATGTTCACCTTGTGCGGCTTGATTTTAGAAGCCCGTGAAAATTTATTTCGGAATTTTTGGAGTCCGTTTAGTATTTCTTTTTATTTTCCTTCTGCGCGTAAATATTTTTTTTAAAATGCGCACCGACCTACGGGCCGTGTCCGACCTGGACACCGGCCCGGGCGGGCTTTATAAGCCGGGGCAGCCCACCCGGGCAAACCCTAGCCGCCTCGAGCCCCGTGCCCCGCCGCCACCCGCCGCCGCCGCCGCCGCACGCTCCCCGAGGTTCGCCGCTGCCTTGAAATCCGTGCATGTTTTTTTTCTTTTTTTTGAAAAACCGTTCGGTTTTTCCCTTGGTTTTTTTAGATTCGGTTTTTTAAATAGATCGGTTTTTCCGGTTTATTTAAATAGTGAGCGTTCGTCCGTTCGTTCGTTCTACCGAACGTTCGTCGTTTTTCTTTTTCTCGGATTAAATCCGCGATTTTTCTGATCGCGATTCCTAATCCGATTTTTGTTTTAGTATAACTTTCCGCTCGTTTATCGGAATCAGACGATTCAAGCGCCTAGAGTTTCGTCTTGAAACCCTCTATCCGTTTAACCAACTTAAACAAGATTTTGCTACTGTAAAATTTTCCCTAGATCCAGATTAGTAGAACGAAGTTGTTTTCTTTCGCCGTTTGACTTTCGTTGCTCCGTTCGATTTGATTCTTTTTGCCAACCGGAGTTCTTAAGTTGAACCTTCTGGTTAGATCTCTTATTTGAGTTTTACCTATGCATTAGATGAGTTCTTATTGTATGCTTGTTTGTTTGTTTGCGATAGAGTACCCGGAGTGCGCCGCTTGTTACTTCGAATCGCTAGGTTTCCCGGATCATCAGCAAGGCAAGTAACACTTTGATCATACCTTTTCTACTACCCAGTTTTATTGCATTAGATCAATCCTCACACATTGCATGATTAGGATCTAATTAAATTGTGGGATGGGAAGTAGTTGAGGTAGTACCTATTACCTGTTTATTATCAAACCTTTGGGAGTTACTTCTACCTTTGCTTATTATGCCATGCTATGCCAGTAGACGTGGATTGGGTGAGTGATATCCATGACAGATGTGAGTTTTGTTAATTAATGGTTTATGTAAGGTGGCAACTTAAACACACATCTGGGTGGATTGAGGCACCTGGGTATTCCAGGACTTGCCTGTTTTCTTTTGGACCGCCACCCAGGCTCAAAGGGATCATGAGACTATTCATACTAGAAACTTCCGTGTGCAACCACAAGCTATTATGGGCTCTAGCATAGTTGACTAAGTCGTGTGAACTCTTAAAGTGGCAGACTAGCAGATGTAAGGGATGTAGGTGGTACGATCTACCCGATCGTAAGGTGCTAGCGCTTCTGAAAGACTATGTCTCGGTCATCCGTCTTCTCAAACACCATGAAGTGCGAGAAACCAAACGGAGGCGATCGAGTCTTGTGGGGAAAAGTGCGCAAACCTCTGCAAAGTGTAATAAACTAATCATGGTTAGCCGTGTCCCCGGTTATGGACATCTTGAGTATCTAGTACTTGGATTATCATGTGAATCTCAACATGTTACTCTAAATTAATTTTGTTGGGTTATGTTTAATGATGATGCTTAATTGGGATTGAGAATGCTGTCAACCATTCTCAATGTTTAATAACTACCATGATAGTTAAATAAAATTTATTCCTTTGTAGTAGGGAAAAATTGGCTTTATGCAAAACTGTAACCATAGAGCTTTCCACCAGCCAAATATGCATATAGTATAGCTGTTTCATTCCATTACTCTCTATGTGTTACATTGCCAGCATATTCCATGTGCTGACCCGTTTCGGGCTGCAACGTTAATGTTGCAGACTTTTCAAACGACGATTAAGGAGTTTTAGGTCGTGGTTCTATACTCAGTGATGCCGTTGGAGTTGATGGACTCACTTATCTTCCAAGCCTTCTGCTGTTATCGTTATTAGATGGCCTTAAGCCATATTTATTGTAATAAGTTCTCTTTTGAGACACTCAATGTAATAAGTGTATGATTGCTACTCTGCTATAAATCCTCCGAGTACTGTGTGGTGTCAGCATTACTGATCCAGGGATGACACCAGAGCACAGAGATCAGATTGTTTGAGGTCTGGTCGCTACAAACTCCCACTTAGATAGACATCCCTCTAATCCTCTAAGTGATCACGTGATCCATATCAACTAAACCATGTCCGGTCATCACGTGAGACGGAGTAGTTTCAATGGTGAACATCACTATGTTGATCATATCTACTATATGATTCACGCTCGACCTTTTGGTCTCAGTGTTCCAGGCCATATCTGTTATATGCTAGGCTCGTCAAGTTTAACATGAGTATTCCACGTGTGCAACTGTTTTGCACCCGTTGTATTTGAACGCAGAGCCTATCACACCCGATCATCACGTGGTGTCTTAGCACGAAGAACTTTCGCAATGGTGCATACTCAGGGAGAACACTTGCACCTTGATAATTAGTGAGAGATCATCTTATAAAGCTACCATCGAACTAAGCAAAATAAGATGTATAAAAAATAAACATCACATGCAATCAAAATATGTGACATGATATGGCCATCATCATCTTGTGCCTTTGATCTCCATCTCCAAAGCATCGTCATGATTTCCATCGTCACCGGCATGACACCATGATCTCCATCATATTGATCTATATCAATGTGTCGTCACATGGTCATCTCGCCAACTATTGCTCTTGCAACTATTGCTATCGCATATCGATAAAGTAAAGCAATTATTTTGGTGCTTGCATCTTATGCAATAAAGAGACAACCACAAGGCTTCTGCCAGTTGCCGATAACTTCAACAAAACATGATCATCTTATACAACAACTTATATCTCATCACGTCTTGACCATATCACATCACAACATGTCCTGCAAAAACAAGTTAGACGTCCTCTACTTTCTTGTTGCAAGTTTTACGTGGCTGCTACGGCCTGAGCAAGAATCGTTCTTATCTACGCATCAAAACCACAATGATAGTTTGTCAAGTTAGTGCTGTTTTAACCTTCGCAAGGACCAGGCGTAGCCACACTCGGTTCAACTAAAGTTGGAGAAACTGACACCCGCTAGTCACCTGTGTGCATAGCACGACGGTAAAACCAGTCTTGCATAAGCGTACGCGTAATGTCGGTCCGGGCCGCTTCATACAACAATACCGCTGAACCAAAGTGTGACATGCTGGTAAGTAGTATGACTTATATCGCCCACAACTCACTTGTGTTCTACTCGTGCATATTACATCAACGCATAAAACCTGGCTCGGATGCCACTCTCGGGGAACGTAGTAATTTCAAAAATTTCCTACGCACGCGCAAGATCATGGTGATGCATAGCAACGAGAGGGGAGAGTGTGTCCACGTACCCTCGTAGACCGAAAGCAGAAGTGTTAGCACAACGCGGTTGATGTAGTCGTACGTCTTCACGATCCGACCGATCAAGTACCGAACGCACGACACCTCCGAGTTCTGCACACGTTCAACTCGATGACCTCCCTCGAACTCCGATCCAGCCGAGCTTTGAGGGAGAATTCCGTCAGCACGACGGCGTGGTGACGATGATGATGTTCTATTGAGGCAGGGCTTCGCCTAAGCACCGCTACAATATGACCGAGGTGGATTATGGTGGAGGGGGGCACCGCACACGGCTAAGAGATCAAGAGATCAATTGTTGTGTCTATGGGGTGCCCCCTGGCCACGTATATAAAGGGGTGGAGGAGGGGAAGGGCTGGCCCTCTCTATGGCGTGCCCTAGGGGAGTCCTACTCCCACCTGGAGTAGGATTCCCCCTTTCCTAGTAGAACTAGGATCCCTTCCAAGTAGTAGGAGTAGGAGAGAAGGAAAGGGAAAAGAGAAGAGAAGGAAGGAGGGGGCGCAGCCCTTCCCCCTAGTACAATTCGGACTAGGCCTTGGGGGGGGGGGCAGCCTGCCTCTCTCTCTTTCCCCTAAAGCCCAATAAGGCCCATACACTCCCCGGCGAATTCCCGTAACTCCCCGGTACTCCGATAAATACCCGAATGACTCGGAACCTTTCCGATGTCCGAATATAGTCGTCCAATATATCGATCTTTACGTCTCAACCATTTCGAGACTCCTCGTCATGTCCTCGATCTCATTCAGGACTCCGAACTACCTTTGGTACATCAAAACACATAAACTCATAATATAACCGTCATCAAACTTTAAGCGTGCGGACCCTATGGGTTCGAGAACTATGTAGACATGACCGAGACACGTCTCCGGTCAATAACCAATAGCGGAATCTGGATGCTCATGTTGGCTCCTACATATTCTACGAAGATCTTTATCGGTCAAACCGCATAACAACATACGTTGTTCCCTTTGTCATCGGTACGTTACTTGCCTGAAATTCGATCATCGGTATCTCAATACCTAGTTCAATCTCATTACCGGCAAGTCTCTTTACTCGTTGCGTAATACATCATCCCGCAACTAACTCATTAGTTGCAATGCTTGCAAGGCTTATAGTGATGTGCATTACCGAGTGGGCCCAGAGATACCTCTCCGACAATCGAAGTGACAAATCCTAATCTCGAAATACGCCAACCCAACAACTACCTTCAGAGACACCTGTAGAGCACCTTTATAATCACCCAGTTACGTTATGTCGTTTGGTGGCACACAAAGTGTTCCTCCGGTAGACGGGAGTTGCATAATCTCATAGTCATAGGAACATGTATAAGTCATGAAGAAAGCAATAGCAACAAACTAAACGATCAAGTGCTAAGCTAACAGAATGGGTCAAGTCAATCACATCATTCTCCTAATGATGTGATCCCATTAATCAAATGACAACTCATGTCTATGGTTAGGAAACATAACCATCTTTGATCAACGAGCTAGTCAAGTAGAGGCATACTAGTGACACTCTGTTTGTCTATGTATTCACACATGTATTATGTTTCCGGTTAATACAATTCTAGCATGAATAATAAACATTTATCATGATATAAGGAAATAAATAATAACTTTATTATTGCCTCAAGGGCATATTTCCTTCACATGCCAGTAACGAGATTGAACTAGGTATTGAGATACCGATAATCGAATCTCGGGCAAGTAACATACTGATGACAAAGGGAACAACATATGTTGTTATGCGGTTCGACCGATAAAGATCTTCGTAGAATATGTAGGAGCCAATATGGGCATCTAGGTTCTGCTATTGGTTATTGACCAGAGAAGTGTCTCGGTCATGTCTACATAGTTCTCGAACCCATATGGTCCGCACACTTAATGTTCATTGACGATATAATATTTATGAGTTATGTATGTTGGTAACTGAATGTTGTTCGGAGTTCCGGATAAGATCACGGACATGACGAGGAACTTCGGAATGGTCTGGAGATAAAGTTTGATATATGGGATAATAGTGTTTGGTCTCCGGAAGGGTTCCAGAATTCACCGGAAGGGGTTCCGGATGTTTCCCGAAATGTTTGGGTACAAGAACACTTTATTTGGGCCAAAGGGCAAAGCCCACAAGGTTTTTGGAAAGCGCAAAAGGAAGTTTTGCAGAGTCGAGGGGCCAGACGCCAGGGTCCCTGACATCTGGTTCCAGACGCCGGGAACCCTGGCGTTTGGCCCTGGAGTCTAAGAAGGACTCTTGCCTTTTGGGTGAAACCGACTTTGTGGAGGCTTTTACTCCAAGTTTCGACCCCAAGGCTCAACATATAAATAGAGGGGTAGGTGGAAGTGCTAGTGATCGACTAGAGGGGGGGGGGTGAATAGGCAATTTTTATGGAAGTCTTCAATACATGGAAGTTTCGAAGACAATCGATAGAAATGAACCTATTAACATGCAGCGGAAGGTAGACTACACTAGGCAAGCCATAGTCAAGTATTCAATGAAGTGAAAGCACAAAGACTAATAGCAGCTAGGCAGTATGGATCAGGATGGAAGATAGTATGAAGCCAATCAGAACAAGCAGTCACACAGTGAAGTCAAATAGATAATGCAAACAGGCAATGACTTCACAAGGACCAACTGTGAATAAAGAGATGGGAAGGATAGAACTAGTTGCTCGTTGAAGACAAGGATTTGTTGGACCAGTTCCAGTTGCCGTGACAACTGTACATCTGGTTAGGGAGGCTGAGATTTCACTCAGAAGACCGTGTCTTCACCTTATTCCCCTTGAGCTAAGGACACCCAATCCTCGCCCAATCACTCTAGTAAGTCTTCAAGGGAGACTTCCAAACCTTCACAGACTTCATTCACCGGCGATCCACAATGACTCTTGGATGCTCAAAATGCGACGCCTAACCGGCTGGAGGATTCACAGTCCTCAAGTGTAACAAGTCTTCAGATCACATAGACAGGAAGGCTTCAGTGATGCCTAACACTCTTTGGCTCTGGGTGTTTAGGGCTTTGTCCTTGCAAGGATTTCTCTCTCAAAGGCTTCGAGGTGGGTTGCTCTCAAACGACAAAAGTCGTGCACTATCTCTGAGCAGCCAACCAATTTATGGTGTAGGGGGTGGGCTATTTATAGCCACTAGGCAACCCGACCTGATTTGTCTGAAATGACCCTGGGTCACTAAGGAACTGACACGTGTTCCAATGGTCATATTTCAAACACACGCGACAACTTTACTTGGGCTACAAGTAAAGCTGACTCATCCAGCTCTGGATTAGATTTGCTCTCATTGTCTTCGCTCGAAGACATATGATTTTGGTTAAGCATCACTTCAGTCACTCTGTCTTTGTTCACTGGGACACTACTTAACAGTATGGTGGTTCCTACGACTCAACAAAGAAGAAAAGGAAAGAACGAAACAACTAAGTCTTCACGCTCCATAGTCTTCACTCAATGTTTTCTCTTGTCATAGTCTTCAATGTGAATATCTTCACATACCACCTTTGTCTTCAATGTCTTCATACATTTTTAGGGGTCATCTCCGGTAGGAAAGCCGAATCATTGAGGGACTACTACCTGTGTTATCCTGCAATTCTCACAAACACATTAGTCCCTCAACCAGGTTTGTCGTCAATACTCCAAAACCAACTAGGGGTGGCACTAGATGCACTTACAATCTCCCCCTTTTTGGTGATTGATGACAAACTGGTTGAAGTTTTCAATGGGAATAAAAGTATGTGAAATTGTAAAGGATTTAAGTATTGTCTTCATAAGTAGCAGGAAGGCTCCCCCTGAAGATGTGCATATAAGTATTTTGCTTTTGAATGCAAATGCACATGGCAAGTTGTACTTGCGGAGCTCCTCTTCTACTTATGATGACAATTCAACATGCATGAAAGGAGTGAAGATAATGACATGCATAATGAAAAATGGACGTCTGCAAAATGACTTCGTGCGGAATTTATTGTCGCACATGCAGAATTTATCATCGCATCACATAATGTCGGAAAAGGTAGCAGACGACCATCAAGTTTAAGTGTTACAACTCAAAACGAACCAAATATTTCAAAAGCGAGAGTTGTAAGCACTTGGCAAATGTAGCAAAAGTAAAGAAACCACCCATATGGACCTGCTTGAATACTATCAACTCATATGCTTCTCCCCCTTTTGTCAGTAATGACCAAAAAAGTTTGATGACATAGAGCTTCTACTCGTTCCCGTGAGGAGTAGGTGAAGCAGCAGGGTCGTCGTTGAGGTTCGGTGGTGCGGAAGAACTTGGTGCAGTGTCGACACACGCTGAAGTTGGAGGTGGTGAAGTAGCATCATCTTGATCATCTATGACTCTGGCATTCACCGTTGCAGCTGAGGAGGAATAGTCAGAGTCTTCAAGTGAGGGAGTCCGACGCAAGTGAGCATTCCTTGGAGGAGCTGAGTCAAACTTGAATCTTTCTGTGAAGCCATCGTCTTGCAGATCAACTTCAGCACTGAGTAATGTCAAGCTCTTCCAAGACCTCCGACAGGTTTCATGTGTAACAAAGGCATTCTTGGTGGCAAGATTATGAATGCGATTGACGTCCACCAAGAGGCTTTGCATCTGACGCTTGAGCCAATCATGATGCTTATCCTGTTTCTGATGTAGAGCGACTAGAAGCTCTCGGTCATTGAGAACACGAGATCGCTTCCGAGGCCTTTGGGCAATGGTGCTTGCAGTGGCGTCAGTTTGGGTGCGAGGGGCATGTGTGTTGCCAGCCAGGGGATAAACACGAGAGACGGCCTGAACTCCTTCAATGGGCTGGGTGAAGCCTTGACGATCAACATTGTGAAGATAAACTGGCTCCTTTGCAGGCTCTGGGTAAATAGCTTCAATAGACAGATCAACCTCTGGCAAGAACATGAGATGATTGCGCAGAGACGGCTGATAGTTGAAAGCAGAGTGAAGCTTGATAAGGCGCATTACCCATGGAGCATAGAACTTCAGACCAAAGATGTCGAAGCCAGATGCAGCCAACTGCCTGATGAAGAAGTCTTGAGCATTGAAGCTGATGCCATTGAAGATTGAAAGTGCGTTATATCAACTAGAGGGGGGGTGAATAGGCAATTTTTATGGAAGTCTTCAAAACGTGGAAGTTAAGAAGACAAACAGTAGAGATATGCCTATCACTATGCAGCGGAAGTTAGATTACACTAGGCAAGCCATGGTCAAGTATTCAATAGAGTGAAAGCACAATGACAAGTAGCTGCAGTGTAATAAGGATCAGGTAGGAAGAAGTTATGAAGCCAAACAAATCATACAATTACGTTGTGAAGACAAAAGATATAGCAAGCATGCAATGGCTTCACAATGAGTAACAGTAGGTAAAAGGAAGTGAAGATGAAACCAGTGACTCGTTGAAGACAATGATGTGTTGGACCAGTTCCAGTTGTTGTGACAACTGTATGTCTGGTTGGAGCGGCTAGGTATTTAAACCTTAGGACACCCAGTCCCGGACACCCAGTCCTGAACATGCAGCTTAGGACACCAAGTCCTCACCGTATTCTCCTTGAGCTAAGGTCACATAGTCCTCGCCCAATCACTCAGGTAAGTCTTCAAGGTAGACTCCCAAACCTTCACAGACTTCGTTCACTGGCAATCCACAATGTCTCTTGGATGCTCTGAACACGACGCCTAACCGTCTGGAGGATTCACAGTCCTCAAGTGTAATAAGTCTTCAGATCACACAGACAAGAAGACTTAAGTGATGCCCAATGTTCTCTGGCTCTGGGTGGTTAGGGCTTTTCTCCTCGCTAGGAATT
Source organism: Triticum dicoccoides (assembly GCF_002162155.2). Classification (NCBI taxonomy): domain Eukaryota; kingdom Viridiplantae; phylum Streptophyta; class Magnoliopsida; order Poales; family Poaceae; genus Triticum; species Triticum dicoccoides. The sequence continues at coordinate 416,507,343 of NC_041384.1, forward strand.
TTCTCTCAAAGGCTTCGAGGTGGGTTGCTCTCAAACGACAAAAGCCGTGCACTAAAATTTGAGCAGCCTACCGTTTATGGTTGTAGGGGGTGGGCTATTTATAGCCACTTGGCAACCCGACCTGATTTGTCCGAAATGACCCTGGGTCACTAAGGAACTGACACGTGTCTCAAGGTCAGATTTCAAACTCTCATGGCAACTTTACTTGGGCTACAAGCAAAGCTGACTTGTCCGGCTCTGGACAAGATTCGTTCTCATTGTCTTCACTCGAAGACATAGGTTTTTGGTTTAGGCATCACTTCAGTCATTCTGACTGGTTCTCCTGGACCCCACTTAATAGTACGATGGCTCCTATGACTCAACACAAAAGAAAATGAACTACGAAAGATCTAAGTCTTCAAGCTCCATAGGCTTCATAACGTGTCTTCTTTTGTCATAGTCTTCAAAGTGAATATCTTCATATACCACCTTTGACTTCAATGTCTTCATACATTTTTGGGGGTCATCTCTGGTAGTAAAACCGAATCAATGAGGGACTTCTACCTGTGTTATCCTGCAATTCTCACGAACACATTAGTCCCTCAACTAGGTTTGTCGTCAATACTCCAAAACCAACTAGGGGTGGCACTAGATGCATTTACAATCTCCCCCTTTTTGGTGATTGATGACAAACTAGTTGAAGTTTTCAACAGGGAATATAGTCTGTGAAATTTTAAAGGATAAGGAATTGTCTTCATAAGTTGCAAGGGCTCCCCCTGAAGATGTGCATATAAGTTAATTTGCTTTTGGAATGCAAATGTACATGGCAGGTTGTACTTGCGGAGATCCACTTCAGCTTATGATGACAATCCACTATGCATATGAAAGTATATGAAGATGATGACATGCATAATGGAAAATGGACGTCTGCAGAATGAGATAAGTGCGGAATTTATCGTCGCACATGCGGAATTTATCTTCGCAAACAGGGTGGCAAACGAGTAGCAGACGACCATCGAGTTTTAGTGTTACAACTCAAAGAACCAAATGAAGCAAAAATGAGAGTTGTAAGCACGAAGCAAAATATAGCAAAACATAAAGCACCCGCCCATATGGACCCGCTTGAAGACTATCAACCCATATGCTTCTCCCCCTTTTGTCAGCAAGGACCAAAAAGGTTTGAAGACATAGAGTGTCTACTAGTTCCCAGGAGCAGCAGGGTCGTTGGAGGTGTTTGGCGGTGCAGAAGAGCTTGGAGGTGCTGAAGCAGGTGGCAGTGATGTAGCATCGTCTTCTTCATCAATGATTCTGGCAGTGACTGTGGCAGCAGATGAAGAAAACTCAGAGTCTTCAAGTGATGGTGTGTTTCGCATCACAGCCCTTCTTGGAGGTGTGGTGTCAAACTTGAATCACTCAGTGAAGCCATCCTCTTCAAGTTCAGCTTCAGTACACATCATTGATAGCCCTTTCCATGTACGACGACAGGTTTCATGAGTGACGAAGGCATTCTTGGTGGCAAGATTTTGAAGACGATTAACATCCACCAAGAGGCTTTTCATCTGACGCTTTAGCCAGTCGTGATGCCTGTATTGTTTTTGATGAAGGGCCACAAGAAGCTCTCGGTCAGTGAGAACACGAGTGCGCTTCTTGGGTCTTGAAGCAGTTGCACTATCAGTGGCTTCAGTTGAAGCAGGGTGTGGCGCACGTGTAGTGCCAGCCAAAGGATACACCCTAGAGATGGCTTCAACACCTTCATCATTCTGAGTGAAGCTTTGGTGTTCTGCATTCTGAAGACTCAACGGTTGCTTGGCAGGCTCTGGATATATAGCTTCAACAGAGGTATCCACATCTGGCAAGAAGATTCGATGATTTCGGGCTGAGGGCTGATACAAGATCGCAGAGTGCAGTTTGATCAGCCTCATCACCCAAGGAGCATAGAACTGCAAACCAAATAAATCTGAGCCTGACGCTGCAAGTTGGCGTATGAAGAAATCCTGTGCGTTGAACCATTTGCCATGAAGGATACAGAATATCATAGTCTTCATTGCACCTTCGATCTTGGCATTTGGAGAGTGCTCTTTAATAGGCCAGAGAGTCTGCCGGATGATGTGATATATGGTCCTGGGCAGGAACTCAAAGTCTTCAACGAAGAACTCTGTTGGATAAGGAGCATCGTGGGGCAATGGCTTCATCATTGAGAGCATCTGACTCATGTTTGGTTCAGGCCTCTGGAATATGCTCTCAATAGCTTCAGCATGTAGTTGACAGCCTTCCTCGTAGAATTTGCCAGGAGTGGGCAGGCCGGTGAGCTCAATGATATCAAATGCATTGGCTTCATGATGGACATTTCCGGTCATCCACTCCAGTACCCAAGTCTTCGGATCTCTGTTGTATCCTTTAATGTGGAGGGTGGCATAGAACTGAAGCAGAAGCTCTTCATTCCAGTGCTCTTCATCTGTGACAAACGGCAGCAAACCCACTTGCTTAAAGCAATCCAAAGCTTCCTCTAAGCAGGGCAGACCAGCAATGGCTTCAATATCAAGGCGCTTGTGTGGGAAGATGCGACCTTGGTTGTATAGGATGCATGAATAGTAGCTGCACTGAGGATAGCTCCAGAACCTATCTGATGAAATCCTTTCCCTTGAATAGGGGTTCTTGGAGTTATTGAAAAATGTATTGTCTGCCTTGAAGCTATTGATGTCAAAGGAGCCATGTGCTGATGCAGGACCTGGGAACCTTGGTAGCCTTGGGACCGGCTTCTGGACATGAGGCCTGTGCTCAACATGGTAATCAAATTGAGGACTTGCAGCAGACTCAGGAACAGAAGTGTCTTGATCAGTAGCTTCGCTGTCTACTGAAGCTTTTGGTGGGGAGGGCTCCACATTGGCTTCAGTGTTTGTTGTGGCAGCCTCAACATTTTCAGCCTCCACTCGACTAGCTGGAGGGTCAGACTTAGGCACGTTCTCCTGGAGAACTGCTTCAGAGTGTAGCGGGGGAGTAGGATCTTGTGGTACTTCTTCATTTTCTTCGGGTGATGCAGCCGGAATGTCTTCAGCACAGACTTGAGGCCTTGGACCTTTGTGAAGCCTGCGGAACACAGACGACGCCTGTGGTGTTGGAGCGGGCTGGGCCTCAAAGTCTTCTTCCTCTTGGGGGCGATCCGCCCATGACGCATCTTGTGCAATTGGCATCAGAGGACGACCAATGCTGATTAGTTCGCTTTGTTCATTCTGAGGAAGGGCTGCATCATCTTATACATTGTCCTGATGACCAATGTCTTCAGCAGCAATGGGGTCGGCTGCTGGTATGTCTTCAGCTTCAGGAGCCTCTGTGGAAGCAGGCTCATGAACTGTCAGTTGCCGTTCTGCGTTGGGGTGAACCATAGAGATAGGTTCAACTATCAAGGGCTATGTGGGAGCAGCCCGAGCTTTCTTGATATTTCGCTTCTTCTTGCTGGGGGCAGTAGGAGAGGCTTCAGAGCTTTTCCTTTTCCTTGCTTCAGCCTCAGCAGTTCTTGTCCTCTTAAGCTCTGAAGCTGTTGACCGACTCTTTGGCTTCGAGCCAGTCGTTGTAGTTGCGAAGACAATTGGAACTGCTTCTTGCCTAGGTGCCTCTGGTTCAGCCATAGCAGGCTTTTTCTTCTTCTTCGCGGCCATCTTGGGGTCGATGCCAGGACGCCCAAGTGCCTTGCGCTTCTCAGCCTCATTGTAGGCTTGTACACATCTTTCAGCCAGAGACTTCATCCGCTCACGTGAGCCCTGAGCTTCTGCATGCTTCTTCAGAAAATTTTCTTTGAGCTCATGCAGCATGGTCTTGAAGCTCTTCACCTCTTGTACGCTGAGCTTGGCCATATTCTTCTTGAACTGAGCTTTTTCATGATCAATTTTCTGCTTCAGTTCAACAATGCGCTGGGCAATGGCAAGTTCTGAAGCAATTGCGCCTTGGAAGGCAACGCTGAGGCCGACAGGCAGCTGTAGATCTTCGAAGCTTATGTCTGGTGTGGCAAACCATTCGTCAATGAAGTTGTGGATAATGGCGACATCAAAGAGAGGCAAATTGTTGAAGATTTCAGCTTCTTCTTTGCTTTTGATGAGCTGCTCTAGAGCGTCATCTCCAAGATCTTCATCACTTGATAGATCAATGGCTTCACTGCGCAGAATGGCAGCAGCTGTGAGTTCTTTGCCGGTGTGTGGCTGAGGCACCTTGGCCTTCTGGGGCTTGGAGACACGGGATACGTCTTCAGACTGCACACTGGCTTCAGGAGGTGCAGTTGCCAATGGCTTCGCCCTTGAGATTTTTAATGAAGGGGCCGGCTTTGAAGCTTTTGGCTTCTTCGACTGCTTTGGCTTCGGTACAGCAGGAGCTTCATCAGACTCAGAGTCAGCTGGGGGGTCATTCACGGCAGTCCCTTGGACTAAGATGCGGGTGATGAGGCCCTCAAGGTTGGCATACGGACCAATGATATTGGGTTCTGCGTCGCGTGTGCCATCTGCCCTTGGTGCTGAGGAACCAGGGTTGAAGTCTAACCCAAATTTCTTCTTGTTGAGCTTCGCTGATTGTTGGGCAAACTGGAAGTTGCGCTTGAATAGATTGTCGTCACGACACCAGAGTAGTGACGACGGATGTGCATCATCAGGCTGTGGCCCACGAACCATGCATGGATAGAAGCTTTGGGCAATAGCTTCATCTCTGGTCCTGGGTACAAGGTTCTTGTATAAGATGTCTCCCCACGGACTTTTGATGGCACTTTTCTCAGCATACTCTTGGGTTGTGAAGCGGTATTTGAACCATTGTTCAGCCCAATAGCGTCGAATCCATTGGATACGGGACTTGCGCTGCCCATAATTCTCTTCAGGATCTGTTTTATACATTTCTGCCAGGTCTTCAGGCAGATCTTTGGAAGTTCCTCCACGTCTCTGTCTGCCCCCCTTCCTTGCTGCTGCTTCTGAAGCCATAAACTTTAACTTGAAAGGCTTCAAAACTTTCAAAGGCTTCAAAGGCTTTCTTTTGCTGGACCAACAGGAACTGGCTTCAGGAGAATTTATGTGATGCTGTAAGAATTCTGCAAATGAATGCAGACTATGAGAACCGAAGGATTCTCCCACGGACATGTACCTGTGACAGCATTAAGGTACGAGGGAAGGGGAAGAGGTCATATGCATTCTCAGAAGGTTTTGAAGATTAATCAGTTTAGAAGACATTGACCTCATCGTGCGAAGACATTCACTCATAGATAAGAAGTTGGTTCCAGATTTGTATGAACCCACAGATCAGTACAAGTGAGGAATCTAACTACTTCATGAAGCACAAGTGAATATACTAGGCATGTTATGAGATGCAGATAGAGAGATCCTACTTGTGTGAAGAGAAACTTCTTATGGTAGAAAGTGACAGAACCATGAGATCAACCGGGGCTGTAAAAAGAAGTTTTATTTACCACACTTGGAACTGCTAGACGGAGTGGGAGATGATGTCGAGCAGTTCAATCCTCCGTGCCCTAACTTGGCGATGGAAGACACCTACGACGACGGCAAAGAGAATGATGTCCGCGATTGGCGTGAGGACGGCGTCGGAGAGGTTGCAGCAGCGAAGCGCTTCGTCACCGGTGTCGTCGAGAGCTAGCGGTGGCGCTAGGGTTCGTGCGAGGGTGGAAGAAGAAGATAATGACCGCGGTAAGTGTGAATTTATAGGCTCAGGGGCGGCACTGTGCTATTACACAGGTGCCCCTGGCGATTCGCATCTGAGGAACGCGTGGCCAGTTTGCGGAAGTTTTGGGTTTGTTCCACTTCCCACGCACGCCTGGATTGTCGGGCGGTCGTTCCTGCTTCTCCGGATTTTATGTGGAGGAATGAGCATTGAAAACGGACTTTATGGTTGTCTCTATATCTTCTGCTGACAAGGACGCAGTGAAGACATTCGACAGTTTCAATAGAGTGCATATGACTTGGAGAGATAGAGTTTGAGATAGAAAGCATAGAGAAGTTGGGGTCCGATCACATTCACTTAGTTCAAAAGATTCAACACGAAGATATAGCTATAAGTGAATGTTGTAGAGGACAGAACACTAGCATATATATATATATATATATATATATATATATATATATATAGTCAACATAGTGAAGATAATCATGAAAATATGTTGAGTTCGAAGCCAAATCAAATGTGAAGACATTGCAAGGTAACGCCATGAGTGAAACACTTCAAAATGGAACGTTTGGTGGTGGCGTTACCCACCGTATAGGAAGTATTAGACCCAGACACGGCGCACAATTATCATGGCGCTCCGAAGTCAAATTCCACATTAATGTATTCACACTTAGAATGTATGTCTTCATTGATTGAAGATATACTTCACTTTGTGTGTTGCACATCTAAGTCATCAATATGCATAAGGGTTAGGATGTGTGCCTGATCACAGGACATTTGAGGATTCCAGGATATTTAGCTCACACCGTAACTTGCAAAACCTCTTCTCATCCAAGGGCTTGGTGAAGATATCTGCCAATTGCTCTTCAGTGTTGACGTGTATGATATCAATATCTTCCTTCACAACATGATCTCTGAGAAAGTGATGACGAATTTCAATGTGCTTTGTCTTCGAGTGCTGAACTGGGTTGTTGGCAATCTTGATGGCGCTTTCGTTGTCGCAGTACAGTGGCACTTGCTTCAGATGAATGCCATAGTCCTTGAGTGTTTGCTTCATCTACAGAAGCTGAGCGCAGCAAGATCCAGCAGCAATGTATTCAGATTCAGCAGTGGAGAGAGATACACAGTTCTGCTTCTTTGAAGACCAACATACAAGTGATCGTCCCAGAAAGTGACATGTGCCTGATGTAGACTTGCGATCAACTTTGTCACTAGCATAACCAGCATCCGAGAATCCAACCAAATCAAACTCTGAGCCCTTTGGATACCATAATCCTAGAGTTGGGGTGTGAGCCAAATATCGAAGAATTCGCTTCACAGCTAAGTGATGCGACTCCTTTGGTGCCGCTTGAAATCGAGCACACATGCAAACACTAAGCATAATATCTGGCCTAGATGCACATAGATAAAGTAAAGAACCAATCATGGAGCGGTATACCTTTTGATCGAACTCTTTACCATTGTCGTCAGGACCCAGATGATGTTTGGCTGGATTGGTGTTGTGAAGCCTGTGCAGTCTTGCATACCGAACTTCTTCAGGCAATCTTTGAGATACTTCTCTTGAGATATGAAGATGCCATTGCGTTGTTTTCGTATTTGAAGACCAAGGAAGAACTTCAGCTCCCCCATCATGGACATCTGATATTGTTCTTGCATCATATATCCAAACTCTTCACTGTACTTCTGATTTGTGCAGCCGAAGATAATGTCATCCACATATATTTGGCACACAAACAGTTCACCATCATATGTCTTCGTGAAAAGAGTGGGATCCAGGGAACCAGGTATGAAGCCTTTGCTCTTCAGGAAGTATTTGAGTGTGTCATACCAGGCCCTAGGGGCTTGTTTGAGGCCATATAGCGCCTTGTTGAGCTTGTATACCATGTTAGGATGTTTTGGATTTTCAAAGCCAGACGGTTGTGCAACATACACTTCTTCTTCAATCTTGCCATTGAGAAAGGCACTCTTCACATCCATTTGATATGGAAGTATGTTATGATGATTTGCATAGGCCAGCAGTATGCGTATGGCTTCAAGCCTAGCCACAGGAGCAAACGTTTCATCGAAGTCAATGCCTTCCACTTGAGTATATCCTTGAGCAAAGAGACGAGCTTTGTTTCTGACAACTTGACCATGCTCATCTTGCTTGTTGCGGTATATCCATTTGGTGCCTATTATGTTGTGCTTCCGTGGATCAGGACGCTTAACCAGTTCCCATACATTATTCAGCTCAAACTATTGAAGCTCTTCTTGCATAGCTTGAATCCATTCCGGTTCCATGAAGGCTTCTTCAACTTTCTTGGGTTCTGATATTGAGACAAATGCGAAGTGCCCACAGAAATTTGCTAGCTGAGTTGCCCTTGAACGAGTGAGTGGACCAAGTGCATTGATGCTGTCAATTATTCTGTCAATCTGCACTTCATTGGCAACACGAGGATGTACAAGGTGAAGACTTTGCTCTTGCTGATCTGTGTTGTTGTTGGGAGGAATGTCTTCAGGCTGAGCATTGTCTTCATGTTGATCAGGTGCTGAGATGATAAGTTCTTCTTCAGGATGAGCTTCAGAAGGTATGATCTCTCCAGTTCCCATTAGCTTGATTGATTCACTAGCTGGAATTTCATCTAGCACATTTGGCAGTTGCTCTCTTTGTGAACCATTTGTCTCATCGAACCGCACATCCACTGTTTCAACCACTTTGTAATGAAAGAGATTGAAGACTCTGTAGGAGTGCGAATCCTTTCCATATCCAAGCATAAAACCCTCATGTGCTTTTGGTGCAAACTTTGAGGTGTGGTGTGGGTCCTTGATCCAGCACCTTGCGCCAAATACTCTGAAGTAACTGACATTTGGCTTCTTGCCAGTTAGGAGTTCATAAGATGTCTTGTTCAGAAGTTTGTGAAGATAAACACGATTCATTGTATGGCATGCAGTGTCAATGGCTTCAGTCCAGAATTTTCTTGGAGTCTTGTATTCATCTAGCATCGTTCTGGCCATCTCAATGAGTGTTCTGTTCTTGCGTTCGACGACACCATTCTGCTATGGCGTGTACGGAGCTGAGAATTCATGTGTGATGCCCAAGGTATCAAGATATGTATCAAGGCCAGTGTTCTTGAATTCAGTGCCATTGTCACTTCTGATGTGCTTTATCTTGGCGCCGTAATTGTTCATAGCTCGATTGGCGAAGCGTCTGAAGACATCCTGCACTTCAGTCTTGTAAAGGATTATGTGTACCCAAGTATATCTAGAGTAATCATCAACAATGACAAAGCCATAGAGGCAAGCAGTAGTAGTAAAAGTTGAGTAGTGAGTGGGACCGAAAAGATCCATGTGGAGCAGTTCGAAGGGTTGAGTAGTAGTCATGATAGTCTTTGAAGGATGTTTTTCCCTCGTCATCTTCCCTGCTTCACAGGCACCGCACAAGTGATCTTTCTTGAACTTGACGCCCTCGATGCCTATGACATGCTTCTTCTTCGCAAGGGTGTGGAGGTTCCTCATGCCAGCATGCCCAAGCCTCCGATGCCAAAGCCAGCATTCTGAAGCTTTTGCAAGAAGACATACTGCAAGTTGTGGCCCTGCTGAGAAATCTACCACGTACAGATCATCTTTTTGATACCCTTCAAACACTAGAGACTTGTCAGATTCCATTAGTACTAGGCAACAATATTTTCCAAACATTACGATCATGTTCAAATCGCAAAGCATTGAGACAGACATTAAGTTGAAACCAAGGGATTCAACAAGCATGACTCTATCCATGTGTTGATCCTTTGAGATTGCAACTCTACCTAGACCCAATACCTTACTTTTACCAGTGTCAGCAAATGTGATGTGGCTCTTGTCAGATGGACGTAAGGTTGAGTCCATAAGAAGACTTCTTTTGCCAGTCATGTGATTTGTACACCCACTGTCAATAATCCATTCTGAAGACTTTGAAGACGCTGGTGTCGTACCCTACAGTGCAGTTAGGGGGATAGGCTTCACGAAGAGAATTGTGAAGCAAAAACATTTGACGAACCAGTGGGTTATGAAAACTTAGATCCAGATTAGGACTAATAGGGAGAGTAGCATGCGATTCAGGAACGAAGTACATAATGATGCCATTTGGGCATTTTATCTTGCGCCCTACAAGATTTTTAAGGTCCCCAGCAATAGCGTCAGAAGATTTTGGTTTTCTACTGGAGACCTTTCCCTGCAAAAGAGAGTTAAGCCTTCTTAACCACCCACATCTTCAAGGGTGGCTTAGAAGCAATAAGTCTAAGTGCAGCATCTGAGAATTTTGGCTTTGAAGCCTTAGCAAACAGTCTTGCAGGTGGACAATAGTACTCATAAGAATAAGAAGAATAATTTTTGGTCATATGAACATGACGGTTCGATGAACCGCTCTCATATTCATATGCCTGAGTATGGTTTCCCTGCAAAACATTTGTGTTAGTGTGACTCAGGTGAGTCCTCTGTTTGTATGAAGCCTTTGGACCGTATGAAGCCTTTGGTCTGAGGTTTGTCTTCTTCAAGTGAGGTGTCATGAAGACATTCACAGGAAGATTTTCCAGCCACTTTTTCGGAACCCAGATCTTCTTCATAGGCGGTCCATTCCTGCAGTTAGTACCAATGTACCTGGCAAACACTTCACCATTCTGATTCTTAAACAGTATATAGTTTGCATCAAAGGATTCATCAATGATAATGGGGTTAGCACAAGTGAAGCCAGATAAATTGGATGGATCTGCTGAAGGTTCCTTTGCAGCAACCCACTTGGTTTTGGGGTACTGCTCAGGTTTCCAGTAAGAGCCATCTGCATTTATTTTCCTTACGAACCCAACACCCTCTTTCCTAGGGTTTCGGTTCAGAATCTGCTTCTTGAGGACATCACATAATGTCTGATGTCCTTTAAGACTTTTGTACATCCCTGTTTCAAGCAATGTCTTCAACCTAGCATCCTCATCAGCAATAGCAGTGGTATCCTCAGCAGAGGGGTTAGTTACCACATCAACAGTTGAAGATATTGCAACAGTAGTAGCAGTGGAACATTCTGCAACAGAAGTAGCATTATCACGCTCAATGCATTTAAGACATGGTGGTTCAAATCCTTCCTGAGCGGAACTGATCTGTTCGGTGCGAAGTGACTCATTTTCCTTTTGAAGATCTTCATGAGCCGCTCTCAATTTCTCAAGTTCTTGCTTCCTTTGAAGATAATCATAGGAAAGCTTTTCATGAGTTGTTGAGAGAGTATCATGACGATCTTCAAGTTCCTGATACTTAACGTGAAGATTTTTTATGTCTTCAATTAAGGATTCAGATCGAGTCATTTCAGCACCCAATAGATCATCGCTTCTGTCTAACAATTTTTGAATATGTTCCATGGCTTTCTGTTGTTCAGTTGCAATTTTAGCAAGTGTTTTGTAACTGGGTTTTGAATCACAATCAGAGTCATCGTCGCTAGATGTTTGATAGTGAGTAGTGCGTTTGTTTACCTTGGCACCGCGTGCCATGAAGCAGTAGGTGGAGTGGAGTAGTCCTTGTCATTTGCATCGGTGTCGGTGATGAATTCATTGTCTTCAGTGTTGAAGATGGACTTGGCGACGTATGCTGTAGCCAGACTTGAAATGCCAGAATCAAACTCCTCCTCAGACTCCACCTCTGCCTCCTCAGAAGCGGACTCCTCCTCTGAATCCATTTCCTTGCCAACAAACGCACGTGCCTTGCCAGATGAGCTCTTCTTGTGTGATGAAGACTTTGAGGAAGACTTGGAAGAAGACTTTGTGTATTTCTTCTTCTTCTTGTCGTCTGAGTCATACTCCTTGCTCTTCTTCTTCTTTCTGTTCTCATTGTCCCACTGTGGACACTCAGAGATGAAGTGTCCAGTTTTCTTGCACTTGTGGCATGTTTTCTTCTTGTAGTCATGAGCAGATGCTTCATCATTCCTTGAGCTTGATCGTGAAGACTTTCTGAAGCCTTTCTTCTTGGTGAATTTTTGGAACTTCTTCACTAGCATTGCAAGTTCCCTTCCAATGTCTTCAGGATCATCAGAACTGCTGTCAGATTCTTCTTCAGATGAGGAAACAGCTTTTGCCTTCAAGGCACGAGTTCACCCATAGTTTGGACCGTAGATATCTCTTTTCTCAGAAAGCTGAAACTCATGTGTGTTGAGCCTCTCAAGTATGTCAGATGGATCGAGTGTCTTGAAATCAGTGCAATTCTCACAAACACATTAGTCCCTCAACTAGGTTTGTCGTCAATACTCCAAAACCAACTAGGGGTGGCACTAGATGCACTTACAAAGATATAGAAAACCAAATTATTCATTGCTCCTTCAAGCTTCGCTGCAGATGAATGTCCTTTGACATGCCATAGAGTTTTCCTGATGATATGGTAAATGGTGTGAGGCAAATACTCTAGGTCTTCGACAAAGAATTCCGTTGGGTATTCAGCGTCGCGTGGCAGAGGCTTCATCATGCTCAACATTTGGCTCATGTTAGGCTCTGGCTTCTGGAAAATGCTCTCCAAAGCATTCTGGTGTTGCTGACAACCCGGTTCATAATATTCGCTAGGAGTGGGCAGGGCTGTAAGCTCAGTGATGTCTTGGGCTTTAGCTTCATGATGGACATCGCCTGTCATCCACTCAAGGATCCAAGTCTTTGAATCCCTGTTGTATCCACGAATGTGGAGGGTAGCATAAAATTGAAGCAGAAGTTCTTCATTCCAGTGTTCCTTGGCAGTCACAAAGTTGAGCAGACCCGCATCACGGAAGCAGCAAGAGCTTCTTCAAGGCAAGGCAATCCAGCAATGGCTTCGCAGTCTAGACGCATATGAGGGAAAATGCGCCCCTGATTGTATAAGATGCAAGAATAGTAGCTACGTTGCTGATAACTCCAGAATGTATCCGAGGAGATTCTTGGCCTTGTGTAGGGGTTCTTGTCACTATCAAAGAATGTGTTGTGTGCCTTGAATCCATTCAGATTAAACAATCCTGGTGACATTGCACTACCTTGAAACCATGGTAGCCTTGGCTTTGGCTTCTGGACCTGAGGCCCGTGCTCCACATGATAGTCAAATTGAGGTCCGGGAGCAGGCGGAGGAACCAGAATTGGCCAGCGGACGGTAACAAGCTGACCACGATCATATGCTTGCTCGATGGTGTGTGGCCTGGGAGGTGGTACAGGAGCAGAGGCATTGGCTTCAAGCTGCAGATTTGCATCAGGTGCAACATTAGCTTCAGGTGCAGTGACATCTAGCACCACATTAGCTTCAGGCGCCACATTAGCTTCAGCCATGACAACGTCATTGGCTTCAGTGTTGGTGGTTGCCTCAGTATTGGTAACCTCCACATCAGGAGCTGGAGGGTCAGACACGTTCTCCTCGAGAACAACTTCAGGGTTGGACGGGGGTGTAGCAACTCTTTCTTCATCTCTTGGTTCTTCTTCTTGGTCATCGGCTGATGCAGCCGGAATATCTTCAGCCATTTTGGCTTCAGATTCAGGGATGTTCGTAGTAGGAGAGACTTCAGGAAAGACTTCGCGTGAAACAGATTGGCGCTCTTCTCCTTCTGGAACACTTGACAATCTACGAAATGCTGGCGATGCCTGTGGAGATGGAGTTGGTTGGGCCTCAAGGTCTTCATTGTCAATCACTGGAGTGGTGACCTGGGTTGGGGGAGTAACTGGTGTTTCTTCATCACGAGGGGATTCTTGAGGGTGATCAGCCCATGAGTCATCCTGAGCAATTGGCGTCAATGGACGACCAATGCTGACGAGTTCGATGTTCGTGAGAACAGGCGATGATACAAAATTGTGCTCGATCTGAGGAAGGATTTCATCATCTTCAACATTGTCGTGATGACCAATGTCTTCAGCTGCGGTGGGGTCAACAGCTAGAATGTCTTCAGATTCAGGAGCCTATGTGGAAGCAGGCTCATGAACTACCAAACGACGGTCTTGGTGTGTAGAGGGAGGACGAGCAACATAAATTGGCCCGACAACAAGGGTCTCTGTGGGAGCAGCCCGGTCTCTTTTCTTTGTCTTTCGCTTCTTGATCGGTGGAGCATCATCAGTGGGGGCTTTGGACTTGCGCTTTCTGGCTTCGCCTTCAGCTGCCCTAGTTTTCTGGAACTCTGAAGCCACTGTGGAGACCTTAGGCTTCGAGCCTGTCATACTGGACGGGAAGACAATGCGAGGTTCTTCCTGCCTTGAAGCTTCTGGTTGGGCCACAGTTGGCTTCTTCTTCTTCTTGGCATCCATTCTGGGGTCGATGCCTGGTCGCCCAAAGCCTTGCGCTTTTCAGCTTCATTGCAGCCTTGAACACATTTTACAGTAAGATTCTTCATGCGCTCACGAGAACCTTTTGCTTCTTCTCATTTCTTGTGGAACGCCTCCTTGAACTCATGCATCATGACCTTGAAGTTTTGAATGTCTTCAACATTGAGTTTGGCCATGTGCTTCTTGAACTAAGCCTTTTCATAATCAATCTTGTGCTTCCGCTCAACAATCTTCTATGCAAGAGCCAGCTCAGGAGCAATGGCTCTGTGGAAGGAGACGCTGAGGCCAATTGGGAGCTGAAGATCATCAAAACTGAGATCTAGGCTGTCAAACCACTCATCAATAAACTTGTACAGAATCTCCACAACAAAGAGGGGAAGATCATTGAAGATTTCTGCCTCTTGCTTGCTCTTTATCAATTGCTCAAGAGCATCATCACCAAGATCATCATCGCTAGACAAATCAATGGCGTCATTCTCGTTTCTCAAAACAGCAGCAGGGGTTAATGCTTGACCAGTTGGTTGCATGGGCTTTTTCAACTTGTCAGACTTGGAGATGCGAGAGAGATCTTCAGACTGCACACTGGCTTCAGGAGGTGCAGTGGCCAGAGGCTTCGCCTATGAGACCTTTCGTGCAGAGGAGGGCTTTGAAGCCTTTGGTTTCTTTTGCTTCACAAGCTTTGGTGGTGCAGGCACTTCGTCAGAATCAGCGTCATCTGCAGAGTGATCCACGGCTGCCCCTTGAACCTGAATGTGAGTGATGAGTCCTTCTAAGTTGTAGAAGGGCCCAACAAGATTGGGTTCAACATCACGTGTGCCGTCGGCACAAGGAGCAGAGGGACCGGGGTTGAAGTCCAACCCTAGTGACTTCTTGTTCTCTTGGCAGAAGTTTTGGCAAACTAGAAGTTGCGCTTAAAGAGATTATCTTCACGACACCATGACATAGAGGATGGTTCGGCATTAGCAGGCTGAGGTCCACGAATCATGCAGGGGTAGAAGCCTTGAGCAATAGCTTCGGACTTCGACTTGGGCTGAAGACCTTTGTATATAATATCTCCCAGGGGCCCTTGATGGCATTCTTTTCAGCATATTCATCGGTGACAAATCTGTACTTGAACCATTCCTCTGCCCAATGTCTTCGAATCCATTGGATTCGGTTCTTGCGTTCTCCATAGGTCTCTTCTGGATCTGACTTGTATAACTCATAGAGATCCGGTGACAGGTCCTTAGTAGTGTTTTCTCGGCGCTGTCTACCGCCCTTCCTGACTGATTTTTCTGTTGCCATGAAGTTTAGACTGAAAGCCTTCAACACTGTCAAAGTCTTCCGTCTGCTGGTTAGACAAGAACTGGCTTCAGGAGAATTTATGTGATGCTGTAAGAACTCTGCAAATGAATGCAGACTATGAGAACCAAGGGATTCTCCCACAGACATGTACCTGTGACAGCATTAGAGATGCGAGGGAAGGGGAAGAGGTCATATGCATTCTTAGAAGATTTTGAAAATAAATCAGTTTAGAAGACATTGACCTCATAGTGCGAAGACATTCACTCATATGTAGAGAGTTGGTTCCAGATTTGTACGAATCCACGAATAATTACAAGTGAGGAATCTAACTACTTTGTGAAGCATAAGTGAACATACTAGGCATGCTATGAGATGCAGAAAAGGATAGATCCAACTTTGTAGCAACAGAAATCACTTGTGGTTGAAAAGGATGAATCTATCGGATCAAAAAGACTGTAAAAGAGTTTTTATTTACCACTCGAGGAACTTCTAGACAAAGTAGGAGATGAGGCCAACCAGTTCGATCTTCCGTGCCCTAACTTAGCGACGGAGGACACCTATGGCGACGGCGGAGAAGACGATGTCCGCGGCCGGCGTGATGACGGCGTCGGTGAGGTCGCGGCAGCTAAGCGCTTCGTCGCCGGCATCGTCGAGGGCTAGCGGTGGAACTAGGGTTTGTGCAAGGAAGAGAAGTGGAAGAAGAGATAATGACTAGGGTGTGGTGAGTATTTATAAGAACAGGGATGGCGCAACGTTATTACGCAGGTGCCCCTGGCGGTTCACATCTGGAAGACACGTGGCGATCATGCAACTCATCGGAGGTTGTTCCACGTTCCCACGTACGCCTGGATTGTCGGGTGGTCATTCCCGCTTCTCCGGGTTTCAGGCAAAAAGGATTGAGCATTTAAAACAGATTTAATGATTGTCTCTGTATCTTCTGCTGACAAGGACACACCGAATACATTTGACAGTTTCAATAGAATGCATATGATTTGGATAGATAGATTAGAGACGGGAGCATAGAAAGGTTAGGGTCCGATCGCATTCACTTAGTTCAAAAGATTCAACAAGAAGACATAGCTATAAGTGAATGCCGTAGAGGACAGAACACAATCATATGAGTATATCCGAATAAGACCAAATTAATATAGTGAAGATAAACATGAAACCGTGTTAATATTGAAAACAAACCAAATGGGAAGACTTTGCAAGTGTAACGACAACAGAAAATACTCCAAACCAAAGTTTGGTGGTGGCGTTACCCACCGTATAGGAAGTATTAGACCCAGACACGGTGCACAATTATCGTGGCGCTCCGAAGTCAAATTCCGTGTTAATGTATTCACACTTAGAGTGTAAGTCTTCATTAGTTAAAGATATACGTTACTTCGTGTGTTGCACATCTAAGACATCAACATGCATAAGTGTTAGGATGTGTGCATGATCATAGGACATTTGAGGATTCCAAGATATTTAGCTCACACCGCAACTTGCAAAACCTTTTCTCATCCAAGGGCTTTGTGAAGATATCTGCCAGTTGCTCTTCAGTGTTGACGTGAATGATATCAATGTCTTCCTTCATGACATGATCTTTGAGAAAGTGATGACGGATCTGAATGTGCTTTGTCTTCGAGTGCTGAACTGGGTTGTTGGCGATCTTGATGGCGCTTTCATTGTCGCAGTAGAGTGGCACTTGCTTCAGATGAATGCCATAGTCTTTGAGTGTTTGCTTCATCCATAGAAGCTGAGCGCAGCAAGATCCAGCAGCAATGTATTCAGATTCAGCAGTGGAGAGAGATACACAGTTCTGCTTCTTTGAAGACCAACACACAAGTGATCGTCCCAGAAAGTGACAAGTGCCTAATGTAGACTTGCGATCCACCTTGTCACCAGCATAATCAGCATTCGACAATCCAACTAGATCAAACTCTGAGCCCTTTAGATACCATAATCCTAGTGTTGGGGTGTAAGCCAAATATCGAAGAATTCGCTTCACAGCTAAGTGATGCGATTCCTTTGGTGCCGCTTGGAATCGGGCACACATGCAAACACTAAGCATGATATCTGGCCTAAATGCACATGAATGAAGCAAAGAACCAATCATGGAGCGGTATACCATTTGATCGAACTCTTTACCATTGGCGTCAGAATCCAGATGACTCTTGGTAGGCATTGGCGTCGTATAACCCTTGCAGTCTTGCATTCCAAACTTCTTTAGGCAATCTTTGAGGTATTTCTCTTGAGATATGAAGATGTCGTTGCGTTGCTGCCGTATTTGAAGACCAAGGAAGAACTTCAGCTCACCCATCATGGACATCTGATATTGCTCTTGCATCATGTACCCAAACTCATCACTGTATTTCTGGTTAGTGCAGCCGAAGATAATGTCATCCACATATATTTGACACAGAAATAGTTCACCATCATATATCTTCGTGAAGAGTGTGGGATCCAAGGAACCAGGTATGAAGCCTTTATTCTTCAGGAAGTCTTTGAGTGTGTCGTACCAAGCACGAGGGGCTTGTTTGAGGCCATACAATGCCTTGTTGAGCTTGTAAACCATGTCAGGATGTTTTGGATCTTCAAAGCCGGGCGGTTGTGCAACATACACTTCTTCAATCTTGCCATTGAGAAAGGCGCTCTTCACATCCATTTCATACAGAAGGATGTTATGATGATTCGCATAGGCTAGCAGTATGCGTATATGAAAGGATCGAGAAGAGGTGTCTAGAGGGGGGGTGATTAGACACTAAGTGCCAAAAGTTGCGGTTTTTAATATTCTTAAGTTTAAGTGGAGTTTAAGCACAAGTTTAACAAACACAAAACATATCAAGCAAGCATGCAATGAGTATATGAGCAGCGGAAAGTAAAACATGCAACTTGCAAGAATGTAAAGAGAAGGGTTTGGAATATTCAAACGCAATTGGAGACACAGATGTTTTTGTCGTGGTTCCGATAGGTGGTGCTATCGTACATCCACTTTGATGGAGACTTCAACCCATGGAGGGTAACGGTTGCGCGAGTCCATGGAGGGCTCCACCCACGAAGGGTCCACGAAGAAGCAACCTTGTCTATTCCATCACGGCCGTCGCTCACGAAGGACTTGCCTCACTAGCGGTAGATCTTCACGAAGTAGGCGATCTCCTTGCCCTTACAAACTCCTTGGTTCAACTCCACAATCTTGTCGGAGGCTCCCAAGTGACACCTAGCCAATCTAGGAGACACCACTCTCCAAGAAGTAACAAATGGTGTGTTGATGATGAACTCCTTTCTCTTGTGCTTCAAATGATAGTCTCCCCAACACTCAACTCTCTCTCTCAAAGGATTGGATTTGGTAGAAATAAGATTTGAGTGGAAAGCAACTTGGGAAGGCTAGAGATCAAGATTTATGTGGTTGGAATGGAATATCTTGACCTCAACACAAGTGTAGGTGGTTCTCTCTCAGAAAATGTGTATTGGAAGTGTAGGAATGTTCTGATGGCTTTCTCCACGAATGAAGAGTGGGTGGAGGGGCATATATAGCGTCCACACAAAATCTAACCGTTACACACTTGCCAAACTCGGTGGGACCGAATGGTTAAACTCGGTCGGACTGATTCAACAAACCTAGTGACCGTTAGGATTTTCGGTGGGACTGAGATGCAACTCGGTAGGACCGATATGGTTAGAGTTAGGGCATAACGTAATCTCGGTGTGACCGATTACACAAACTCGGTGGGACCAATTTTGGTAATAAGCTAACCAGAGAGTTGTTCAGGTAAACTCGGTGGGACCGATTCTCTCATCTCGGTGAGACCGAAATGTTACAAAAGGGAAATAGAGAGTTTACGTTGCAATCTCGGTGGGACCGATCGCTCATCTTGGTAAGACCAAAACATTACAAAGGGAAACAGAGAGATTACAATCCCATCTTGGTGAGACCGAGATCCCTATCGGTGAGACCAATTTGCCTAGGGTTTGTGGCAGTGGCTATGACATTTGAAACTTGGTGGCGTCGGATAGAAAGAATCGGTGGTGCCGAGTTTGACTTTTGGTTTAGGTCATATGTGGATGTGGGAAGGTATTTGAGGGTTTTGGAGCATATCACTAAGCACTTTGAGCAAGCAAGCCATTAAGCAACACCTCATCCCTCCTTGATAGTATTGGATTTTCCTATAGACTCAATGTGATCTTGGATCACTAAAATAGAAAATGTAGAGTCTTGATCTTGAAGCTTGAGCCAATCCTTTGTCCTTAGCATCTTGAAGGGGTTCCACATCCTCTAGTCCATGCCACTCCATTGTTGAACTTATCTGAAACATACTAGGTAAAAGTGTTAGTCCAACAAGAGATATGTTGACATTAATTACCAAAACCACCCAGGGAGCACTTGTGCTTTCAGTATAGCTTCAAGCCTAGCCACATGAGCAAATGTTTCATCGAAGTCAATTCCTTCAATTTGAGTGTATCCTTGAGCAACGAGACGAGCCTTGTTTCTGACAACTTGACCATGCTCATCTTGCTTGTTGTGATATATCCATTTAGTGCCTATGATATTGTGTTTACGAGGATCAGGACGCTTGACTAGTTCCCATACATTATTCAGCTCGAACTGTTGAAGCTCTTCTTGCATAGCTTGAATCCATTTAGGTTCCATGAAGGCTTCATCAACTTTCTTGGGTTCAGATATTGAGACGAATGCAAAGTGCCCACAGAAATTTGCTAGTTGTGTTGCCCTTGAACGAGTGAGTGGACCAGGTGCATTGATGCTATCAATTATCTTCTCAATCTGTACTTCATTTGCAACACGAGGATGAACTAGACGAAGATTTTGCTCTTGCTGATCATTTTCATCGTTTGAAGGATTGTCTTCAGGCTGAGCATTGTCTTCAGGTTGATTAGGTGCAGAGATGATAAGTTCCTCTTCAGGCTGTACTTCAGACGGTATGATTTCTCCAGTTCCCATAAGCTTGATGGATTCACTGGGTGGAATTTCATCTAGCACATTTGGCAGGTGCTCTCTTTGCAAGCCGTTAGTCTCATCGAACCGCACATCCACAGTTTCAACCACTTTATAGTGAAAGAGGTTGAAGACTTTGTAGGAGTGCGAATCCTTTCCGTAACCAATCATAAAACCTTCATGTGCTTTCGGTGCAAATTTTGAAGTGTGATGTGGATCCTTGATCCAGCACCTAGCACCAAATACTCTGAAGTAACTGAAATTTGGCTTCTTACTAGTGAGGGGTTCATAGGATGTTTTCTTCAGAAGCTTGTGAAGATGAACACGGTTGATGACATGGCATGCAGTATCAATAGCTTCAAGCCAGAACTTTCTTGGTGTCTTGTATTCATCGAGCATCGTTCGAGCCATATCAATGAGTGTTCTGTTCTTGCGTTCCATGATGCCATTCTGCTGCGGCGTGTACGGAGCTGAGAACTCATGAGTGATGCCCAATGTATAGAGATAAGTGTCGAGGCCAATATTCTTATATTCAGTGCCATTGTCGCTTCTGATGTGCTTGATCTTGACGCCATAGTTGTTCATGGCTTGATTGGCAAAGTGTCTGAAGACATCCTGCACTTCAGTCGTAGAGGATTATATGCACCCATGTATATCTTGAATAATCATCAACAATGACGAAGCCATAGAGACAAGCAGTAGTAGTAAGAGTAGAGTAGTGAGTAGGGCCGAAGAGGTCCATGTGTAGCAGTTCGAAGGGTTGAGTCGTTGTCATGATTGTCTTCGAGGGATGCTTGGCCCTCGTCATCTTTCCAGCTTCGCAGGCACCGTATAAGTGATCCTTCTTGAACTTGACGCCCTCGATGCCTATGACGTGCTTCTTCTTTGCAAGAGTATGCAAGTTCCTCATGCCAGCATGCCCTAGCCTCCGATGCCAGAGCCAGCACTCTGAAGCTTTTGCAAGAAGACATACGGCAAGCTATGGTCCTGCTGAGAAATCTACCATGTATAAATCATCTTTCTGATACCCTTCAAAGACTAGAGACTTGTCAGATTCCATTAGAACAAGGCAGCGATATTTTCCAAATATCACAATCATGTTCACATCGCAAAGCATTGAGACAGACATTAAGTTGAAACCAAGGGATTCAACAAGCATCACTTTATCCATGTGCTAATCCTTTGAGATTGCAACTCTACCTAGACCCAATACCTTGCTTTTACCAGTATCAGCAAATGTGATGTGACTTTTGTCAGATGGACGTAAGGTTGAGTCCGTGAGAAGACTTCATTCGCCAGTCATGTGATTAGTACATCCACTATCAATAATCCATTCTAAAGCAGCTGGTGTCATACCCTATACTGCAGTTAGGGGGATAGGCTTCACGAAGAGTATTGTGAAGCATAAACATTTGACGAGTAAGTGGATTATGAAAGCTTAGATCGAGGTTAGGACTGATAGGACAAATAGCAAGCGACTCAGGAACAAAATACATAATAAGACCATTTGGGCATTTGATCTTGCGCCCTACAAGATATTTTAGGTCCCCAGCAATAGCTTCAGACGCATTTGATTTTCGGCTGGAGACCTTTCCCTGCAAAAGAGAGTTAAGCTTTCTTAGCCACCCACATCTTCAAGGGTGGCTTCGAAGCAATGAGTCTAAGTGCAGCATCTGAGAACTTTGGCTTTGGAGCCCTAGCAAATAGTCTTGCAGGTGGAGAATAGTACTCATAAGAATAAGCAGAGTAGTTCTGGGTCTTATGAACATGGAGGTTTGATGAAACACGCTCATATTCATAAGCCTGAGTATAGTTTCCCTGCAAAACATTTGTGTTAGTGCGACTCAGGTGAGTCCTCTGTCTGTATGAAGCCTTTGGACCATATGAAGCATGTGGTCTGGGGTTTGTCTTCTTCCCTTGTGATGTCATGACGACATTCACAGGAAGATTCTCCAGACACTTTTTGGGCACCCAAACTTTCTTCATAAGTGGCCCATTCATGCAGTTAGTACCAATATACCTGGCAAACACTTCACCATTCTGATTCTTAAACAATTTATAGTTTGCATCAAAGGATTCATCAATAATAATAGGATTAGCACAAGTGAAGCCAGATAGGGTAGATGGATCCACTGAAGGTTCCTTTGCAGCAACCCATGTGGTTTTGGGGTACTGGTCAGGCTTCCAGTAAGAGCCATCAGCATTCATTTTCCTTTTGAACCCAACACCATCTTTCCTAGGGTTTCGGTTCAGAATCTGCCTTTTGAGGACATCACATAGTGTCTGATGCCCTTTGAGACTTTTGTACATCCCTGTTTCAAGAAATGTCTTCAACCTAACATTTTCATCAGCAATAGCAGTGGCATCCTCAGCAGAGGGGTTAGTTACATCAACAGTTGAAGATATTGCAACAGTAGCAGCAATAGAACATCCAGCAACAGAAGTAGCGTTATCACGCTCAAGGCATTTAAGACATGGTGGTTCAAATCCTTCCTGAGCGGGACTAATCTGTTTGGCGCGAAGTGACTCGTTTTCCTTTTGAAGATCTTCATGAGCCGCTCTCAATTTCTCAAGTTCTTGCTTCCTTTGAAGATAATCATAGGAAAGCTTTTCATGAGTTGTTGAGAGTGTTTCATGATGACTTTCAAGTTCCTCATACTTAACATGAAGATTTTTTATGTCTTCAATTAAGGACTGAGATCGAGTCATTTCAGTGTCCAACAGCTCATCGCTTTTGTCTAACAGTTTTTGAATATGTTCCATAGTTTTCTGTTGTTCAGTTGCAATTTTAGCAAGTGTTTTGTAGCTGGGTTTGGAATTACAATCAGAGTCATCTTCACTGGATGTTTGATAGTGAGTATTGCGTGAGTTTACCTTGGCACCGCGTGCCATGAAGCAATAGGTGGGAGCGGAGTTGTCCTTGTCATTAGCATCAGCGTCGGTGACTGCTACGTCTTGAGCTTGCGTTGGTTTTCCCCGAAGAGGAAGGGATGATGCAACAGAGTAGCATAAGTATTTCCCTCAGTTTTTGAGAACCAAGGTATCAATCCAGTAGGAGGCCATGCTCAAGTCCCTCGTACCTGCACAAAACGATAGCTACTCGCAACCAACGCGATTAGGGTTGTCAATCCCTTCACGGTCACTTACGAGAGTGAGATCTGATAGATATAATATTTTTGGTATTTTTGGTATAGAGATGCAAAGTAAAAAGTAAAAGCAAAGTAAAAAAGCAAAGCAAGATTAAAGTGATGGAGATTGATATGATGAGAATAGACCCGGGGGCCATAGGTTTCACTAGTGGCTTCTCTCAAGAGCATAAGTATTCTACGGTGGGTGAACAAATTACTGTTGAGCAATTGACAGAATTGAGCATAGTTATGAGAATATCTAGGCATGATCATGTATATAGGCATCACGTCCGTGACAAGTAGACCGAAACGATTCTGCATCTACTACTACTACTCCACTCATCGACTGCTATCCAACATGCATCTAGAGTATTAAGTTAAAAACAGAGTAACGCCTTAAGCAAGATGATATGATGTAGAGAGATAAATTCATGCAATATGAAATAAACCCCATCTTGTTATCCTCGATGGCAATGATACAATACGTGCCTTGCTGCCCCTTCTGTCACTGGGAAAGGACACCGCAAGATCGAACC
This sequence comes from Triticum dicoccoides, assembly GCF_002162155.2. Taxonomy (NCBI): domain Eukaryota; kingdom Viridiplantae; phylum Streptophyta; class Magnoliopsida; order Poales; family Poaceae; genus Triticum; species Triticum dicoccoides. The sequence continues at coordinate 416,531,110 of NC_041384.1, forward strand.
CAAAGCTAAGCACTTCTCCCATGGCAAGAACTACCAATCTAGTTGGCCAAATCAAACAGATAATTCGAAGAGACTTGCAAAGATAACCAATCATACATAAAAGAATCCAGAGAAGATTCAAATATTTTTCATAGATAGACTAGATCATAAACCCACAATTCATCGGTGTGTCAACAAACACACCGCAAAAAGAAGATTACATCGAATAGATCTCCACAAGAGAGGGGGAGAACTTTGTATTGAGATCCAAAAAGAGAGAAGAAGCCATCTAGCTACTAACTATGGACCCGAAGGTCTGAGGTAAACTAATCACACTTCATCGGAGAGGCTATGATGATGTAGAAGCCCTCTGTGATGATGGCTGTCGGTGTCAAAACCGGCAGATCTCGGGTAGGGGGTCCCGAACTGTGCGTCTAGGCCGGATGGTAATAGGAGGCAGGGAACATGATGTTTTACCCAGGTTCGGGCCCTCTTGATGGAGGTAAAACCCTACATCCTACTTAATTAATATTGATGATATGGGTAGTACAAGAGTAGATCTACCACGAGATCAAGGAGGCTAAACCCTAGAAGCTAGCCTATGGTATGATTGTTGTGTATGGAGTTGATTGCCTACGGACTACAACCCTTCGGTTTATATAGACACCGGATAGGGTTAGGGTTACACAGAGTCGGTTACAATGGTAGGAGATCTTGAATATCGGCATCGCCAAGCTTGCCTTCCACGCCAAGGAAAGTCCCATCCGGACACGGGACGAAGTCTTCAATCTTGTATCTTCATAGTCCAGGAGTCCGGCTACCCGAACACCCCCTAATCCAGGACTCCCTCAGTAGCCCCCGAACCAGGCTTCAATGATGACGAGTCCGGCGTGCAAATTGTTCGGCATTGCAAGGCGGGTTCTTCTCCAAATCTTGTGTACCTGTAGGAATAATGTCCGATTTTTGTAATGTAGTCCTCCTCGGCTTCCATGCCCAATAATGGTCGTCTTCCACGTGTTCAAACAGATGCGAAAAGCCGGGGCGTTTTTACATCCATACCCCGAGCTGCCTATTCAACGGGATGGGGATTTAGGTCCAAACCACATCTTCTCCTTTCCGCGAGTTATCATCAGAGCGCTTCCAGCAAAGGTCCATTCCATCATGACCAGCCGTCGCAGCTCCTCCCCTCGCTCCTCCGGTCCCAAACCCGAGGACTGGGAGAGTTGCGTCATCCCGCATAGCAAGTTAGCATCACTTCAGGCCAAGGGATTCCTCCCTCAGGCATACATGGTCCCGGTCCGAGCCGGTCTCGCCACCTATAATGGCGGAAAACAAGCGGAGAGCACCCCCAATCCTTCTAAAGGAGAGCGGGTGTGCCTCGTCCCCTATCTAATGAGGGGACTAGGATTTCCAATTCACCCATTTCTCCATGGGCTTCTGGAGTTCTACGGCCTCCAGCTGCACAATCTCACGCCCGCCTCCGTATTGCACATCGCGGGTTTCGTCGCCCTTTGCGAGCTATTTTTAGGCGTTGAGGCTCATTTCGCGCTGTGGAAGAGGTTATTCTGCCTGGTGCCCCGTTCTGAAAAGGGGTCTATATATCAAGTGGGCGGAGCTGAAGTATGGCGCATCGCCGGGACCGGATACCTATCCGGAACCCCAAAGAAGGCGTCCGAGGACTGGCCTTCGGAATGGTTTTACATAGATGATGTCCCGCTACCGGACCCTATCCGGGTCGGTCTCCCTGAGTTCAACAGTGCTCCATTGAAGAAACGCTTAAGCTGGCGTCCGCGGAGCTCTCAGAGAGAAAGTGACAGAGACGTCCTTTACCTGATGGGCCGGATAAGACTGTTGGCTCATTCCGGACTAACCATGATTGGAGTCATGGCCGCATGCATTATGCGGGGGGTGCAACCGCTTCAATATAGAGGCCACCCCATGTGGGATTTCAACGGGGAGGATGACGCCACACACAACGGTCGTAAGGGGCCGGACTCAGCCGCCGCCTTAGTAAAGATCTTATCCTCTTTGTATAAGGGAGAAAAGGAGGAATTCCTCCGCGTCAATCCGCAAGCCGGATTTACGATGTACAATCCTCCAAGTTGGTTAAGTGAATAATTGCGCTTGCCCGTTTGTTCTATACTCCCACGGTTAGATATGTAGTCTAACGACTTCAGTGCAGGAACTGCAACAGGAGGTAAAGGATATAATCAGCCGCCCCCCACAGCCCGAGGACCCAGAACGGTCCCTCGATCCGGACTCCGAAGAGGATCCGGACATATCGGTGGAGCTTATCGACGGGGTGTTCCATCAGCTAAGCAAGGACAATACCTTGGTAGCCATCACGGTTGATTACCTAGGGTTAATCCCGGCCTCCCAGGTAACAGAAGCCGGAGTCTCATTCCCTCGAGAGAGATTGTACCCTCGTGTATTCCGGCGTTTCTGACGACAACCGTGTTTTGCAGGGGAGTTTTCCGAGGCAGGAGGCCGAACCTGCGGCGGCTAGCCAACGAGGGGCCGCAAGGCCCCGTGGGGCAAAAAGGAATGAAGTCCGGACTGAGATGCCGACGCAAAGGTATAGCGCACCCTATGTTTCCCTGGTGTTATTCTGTCAGGGCATATTAACATTCATGCTATCTTCAGAACGAAGAGACCTCGCCGGACTATATCCGGAGAGGTTGCCAATCGCGCCTCCACCAGCCAGGCTCCAACGTCTGGCCAGGAAGTGGAGGCGAGTGCAAGGCGCATACTGGACGCTCCTCCGATAGAGGATGAGGACAGGCTATCTGCCACAAATTCCGAAGTGGAGAGTGCCATGAACCACAGGCGTCGTCGGACAGTTCTTCGCGACGCTTGTTTCTCCCAAGGGGCTTTAGATGCATTTAATTCGGGAGATGCGTACCTCCGTGCCGCTCAAAATGGTTTAGCCAGAGCCACGGAGCAGTATGTAAAAGACATACGGGTAAGAAATTTTTTGTCAAATGTATATATACCAGTAGCCCCCGAGACTTGAAACAGTTAGAGCAACTGATTTAAGGATCTTTTAATATGCAGGTTCTTACAGAGAAGAATACTGTACTGTCCGGGAGCTGGAAAAGTGCAAGGCCCAACTAGAGGCCACACTAGCCGCAGCAGGGGAGCCCAAAGAGACCCCTCAGGTAAGATACACTTCGAAAGATTAGTATTTTGCGGTGTGGGTGCAAATCTGACAAATCATATTGTAGATGGCGCCGGACTCGATCCGGACAAGCAACAACCCTTACACCAGCTAAAGGCCGGTGAGAGTATGTTGACAAGGGTGAGGCGAGAGAAGAATGATCTTCAGGATGCCAACAACAAGCTAGACGTCAAACTTAAAGATGTTCGTGGCCAGCTATCGGACTCCACGAAGGAGAATCAGCGGCTTCGACGCGGCATTTTTAGTAAGTGCTTGAACGAACTTTGAAAAAAGAGTTCGGCGAGGAAGTCGATTAACAGAGTAATGTCTATAGGTATGCTCACAGGTCGTCCTGAAGAGGAGATGCCCGGTTCTATGGGTGACCTTCTTCCCGAACTCACGCAACTGTACGAGCGAATTCGGCAGGCGATGCGAGGTGTTGCCCAAGCCTTATGGCCTGCCCACTCCGTGCCCGAGGGCCTTGGAGAGCTTGCGGAGAAGCTGAAGGGAGCTCGGCGGCGCTTCCGGTTGTGGAAGATATCGGCCTGCCGACAAGGCGCTAGGGAAGCCTGGGCCATGGTGAAGACCCATTTTACAAAGTCTGACCTGAACCACATGGCCGAGGTCGGACCAGTGGGGCCTGACGGGAAGGAGATCCCTGTGAGCTTAGTATACGGCCAAGTAGAGTTGGCCGCGAAGTATTCCCAGTAGGACTATAGATTAGACAGTCTGTTAGATGGTATAGAAGAGGAATACAATCAGTCAGAATGACTATGTGATTTTGAATTGACATGTGTAATGCCTTCTAGCCGGATTGTAGATCGTTTGTCGTTGCCAACCTTTTCGCTTCAACCTCGGGACCTGACGGTCCGGAGTGTGTCCGAATACCATAGCGGTTATATAAGAACCATGGTATGCGTGGAGACCAGGCGTAGGGGTCATTAGTGCTTTATCAGACAAGTGCCCAACTAGTTATGTTATATTACATGGTTAGTAAGAAACATCTTCCAGAGAGAATAGTTCCGTTAGGGGTTCCTTTCGCTGGGAGGCATGCCCTAAAGTGCATGTCCGGACTGTGTAAAAAGACACAGAAAAAAGCATCTGGGGGCGCATAAAATGGGTAAAAGGATCATCTTTTATCTCACCGACCGAATATTCCCTTAAGAACGCTAGCTTTCGGCTTCACCCAGTCTGAGGTACACATCCGGCTGAGCCGGCAGTAACAATTGCAGAGGTGCTCCCTTTACCGCCTAGCCGAACAATCGGGAACGTAGGGGTAAGCACAGGAGCCAGGCAACCCAGCTTGGCCAAAACTTAAGTCATATCGATGCATATAATGGTGAAGAAAAAGGTACATGCGGAAGTTTGACGCATGTGTTGGGCATGAAGCCCATATAAATAAGCTTCTGTTAAAGAAGCCCCCAGGTTTAATGAGCGCGAGTGGCGCATCACTAGATGAGCCTTTAAGGGCTATAAAAGAAAAGAGGGGAAGGAGAGAAATGTAAGACAGAAAAAATGCAAAAAATGGACAGAGGAAGGAGACGAACACATAGTCCGGCGCTAGGCATAGAATCTTCGGAGACGGGTGGCGTTCCATGGGTTCGGCTCGAGTCGGTTATCCGACGCATCTCGCAGGCGGTACGCCCCGCCAGTCAGGACTTGGTCGATTATGAATGGACCTTCCCACTTGGGCTTGAGTTTGTCTTTTTTCTTATCCGGCAGGCGTAGAACTAGTTCGCCAACATTGTAATTTTTGGCCCGTACTTCTCTGCTTTGATATCTTCGGGCCTGCTGTTGATAAAATGCGGAACGGGCCTTTGCCATGTCACGCTCCTCCTCCAGGGCGTCCAAGTTGTCCTACCGATCGAGCTCGGCTTCTCTTTCTTCGTACATGCGCACTCTAGGTGAGTCATGAATTATGTCGCAGGGCAGAACTGCCTCTGCGCCGTACACCATAAAAAATGGTGTGTATCCGGTGGTGCGTTTGGCGTGGTCCGCATCCCCCATAGCACGGAGTCGAGCTCCTCTACCCAGTGCGTGTTAGATTCCTTGAGGGACCGCACCAGTCTGGGTTTAATGCCGCTCATGATAAGACCATTTGCACGTTCAACCTGGCCGTTGGTTTGTGGGTGATAGACGGAAGCATAATCGAGCTTGATGCCCATGTTTTTGCACCAGAGTTTTACCTCGTCGGCGGTAAAGTTTGTACCATTATCGGTTATGATGCTGTGGGGGACGCCGTAACGGTGTACAACCCCGGATATGAAGTCTATCACAGGTCCGGATTCAGCCGTTTTAACCGGCTTGGCTTCTATCCATTTGGTGAACTTATCCACCATGACCAGTAAGTATTTTTTCCTATCGGTCCCACCTTTAAGGGGTCCGACCATGTCAAGCCCCCAGACCGCAAAAGGCCAGGTGATGGGTATAGTTTGGAGTGCAGTAGGTGGCATATGGCTTTGGTTTGCAAAAAGTTGGCAACCAGCGCATCGTTGGACTAGGTCCTGAGCGTCTGCCCGGGCCGTCGACCAATAAAAGCCTGTACGGAAAGCCTTGCTAACAAGGGACTGAGCAGCAGCGTGGTGACCACCGAGTCCGACATGAATTTCATCCAGAAGGTTCCGCCCTTCCTCTTCGGAGATGCACCTTTGAAGGACTCCGATAGTGCTTTTCTTATAAAGCTCTCCCTCATGGACTCTATAGGCTTTAGATCGCCGCACTACGCGGCGGGCCTCGTTTTGGTCCTTCAGGAGTTCCTGCCTAGTAAGGTAGGCTAGGAATGGTTCTGTCCACGGGGTGATGACCGCCATTATTACGTGGGCTGAAGGTGTAATTTCATTGGCAGAGCCTCCAATTGTGTCAGATTGTTCGGCGTCGAGTGGTGCGGCTGGGTCCAGGCTGTTATTTGCGGGTTCCCCCTCCCATGCTACAGATGGTTTGAACAATCTTTCCAAAAAAATGTTGGAGGGGACTGCGTCGCGTTTTGCTCCAATGCGTGCCAGGACGTCCGCTGCTTGATTGTTTTCTCGGGCTATATGGTGAAACTCCAGCCCTTCGAACCGAGCTGACATTTTTAGGACAACATTGCGGTAAGCTGCCATTTTTGGGTCCTTGGCGTCGAAGTCTCCATTTATTTGGGATATCGCGAGGTTTGAATCCCAGCGTACCTCTAGGCGCTGGATACCCATGGATACTGCTATCCGGAGACCGTGTAGGAGGGCCTCATATTCGGCTGCATTGTTGGAATCCGTGTACAGGATCTGGAACACATATTGGACTGTGTCTCCTGTGGGGGACGTCAACACGACGCCAGCCCCCAGTCCGGCCAACATTTTGGAGCCGTCGAAATGCATAATCCAGTTTGAATATGTGCTATACTCTTTAGGGAGCTCGGCCTCCGTCCATTCTGCGACGAAGTCGGCCAAAACTTGCGATTTAATAGCTCGCCGTGGCTTGTAGGTTATATCGAACGGGAGGAGCTCGATGGCCCATTTTGCAATCCGGCCCGTTGCGTCGCGGTTGTTGATAATATCGTTGAGTGGTACTTCCGAGGCTACTGTTATGGAACACTCTTGGAAGTAGTGTCGTAGCTTCCGGGATGCCATGAATACCGCGTATGCAATTTTTTGATAGTGCGGGTACCGTGATTTGCATGGATTGAGGACAATGGATACGTAGTAGACCGGCCTTTGAAGGGGGAATTTGTGTCCATCCGTTTCCCGCTCGACGACGAGCACTGCGCTGACAACTTGATGTGTTGCTGCAATGTACAATAACATTGGTTCGCCGGTGTTCGGCGTGGCCAGGACTGGGTTTGTTGCCAATATGGCTTTTATTTCATCAAGTCCGGCCGTGGTGGCCTCCGTCCACTCGAAGTGTTCAATGCGCCGAAGGAGGCGATAGAGGGGTAGTGCCTTTTCTCCCAAGCGGGAGATGAAGCGGCTTAAAGCCGCCACACATCCGGTTAGTTTTTGTATTTGTTTAAGGTCCTTTGGGACATCCAATTGTGACAAAGCTCGGATCTTGGCTAGGTTTGCTTCAATTCCTCTACCGGATACAATGAAGCCCAACAGCTTTCCGGCTGGGACGCCGAAGATGCATTTTTCTGGGTTGAGCTTGATGTCATATTTGCTGAGGTTATCGAATGTAAGCCTCAAGTCGTCTATTAGAGATTTGACATGTCTTGATTTGACGACCACATCATCCACATACGGCTCCACTGTTTTGCCGATCTGATTAGCCAGACATGTCTGGATCATGCGCTGATATGTTGCGCCGGCGTTTTTCAGCCCGAAGGGCATTGTGTTGAAGCAGAATGGGACGTATGGTGTGATGAATGCTGTTGCAGCTTGGTATGATTCTGCCATCTTGATTTGATGGTAACCGGAGTATGCGTCGAGGAAACACAATGAGTCGTGTCCTGCGGTGGCATCGATAATTTGATCGATACGGGGGAGGGGGAAGGGATCCTTTGGGCAAGCCTTATTAAGGTCTTTAAAATCGACACACAGGCGCCAGGATTTGTCCTTCTTTGGTACCATCACCAGGTTTGCTAGCCAGTCCGGATGTTTTATATATCTGATGAATCCGGCCTCTAATAGCTTGGCTAGCTCCTCTCCCATAGCCTGTCTCTTGGGTTCGGAAAAACGCCGAAGGGCTTGTTTGACAGGTTTAAATCCTTTTAGGATATTTAAGATGTGTTCGGCCAGCCTGCGTGGGATCCCTAGCATGTCTGAAGGGTGCCAGGCGAAGATGTCCCAGTTCTCTTGTAGGAACTCTCGCAGTGTGGCGTCTGTATCAGGGTTCAGTCGTGCCCCGATGGAAGCTGTTTTATTGGGGTCCGTTGGATGGACCTGGAATTTGACTATTTCGTCAGCTGGCTTGAAGGACGTGGATTTGGATCTCTTATCGAGTATCACATCATCCCTGTTAACCGTGAAGCACAGTGCAGTCAGTTCCTCGGCCGCTAAGGCTTCGGATAGCGCCTCAAGGGCTAACGCGGGTGTCTTGTTTTCGGCACGGAGTGCTATGTCCGGATCACTAGCTAGAGTGATAATTCCGTTCGGCCCGGGCATTTTAAGTTTCATGTACCCGTAATGTGGTATTGCTTGGAAGATTGCGAATGCCTCCCGCCCTAGTAAAGCATGATGTCCGCTTCTAAACGAAGCCACCTGAAACGTGACTTCTTCGGACCTGTAATTATCCGGCGTGCCGAACACCACATCTAGTGTGATTTTTCCTGCGCAGCGCGCTTCCCGACTGGGGATTATTCCTCTAAAGGTTGTGCTGCTTTGCTCGATGCGGTTCTAGTCTATTTCCATTTTTTGAAGGGTTTCCTCATAAATGAGGTTCAGTCCGCTGCCTCCATCCATGAGCACCTTGGTGAGGCGAAAACCGTCCACTATGGGACTGAGGACCAATGCGGCTGGTGCTCGGGCTGTTCGGAATCTAGGTTCATCACTTGCGTTGAAGGTGATAGCAGTGTCACTCCATGGATTTATTGTTGCAACTTGATAGACCTCGGCGAGGCTGCTGAGTGTTCTTTTTCGCATGTTGTTTGATGCGAAAGTCTCGAAGACTGTGAGAACGGTTCTGGTGTCCTTGGGCTGGCTTTCTGCGGCCTCCAGAATTAAGAGGTCCTCGCCAATTTTGGCCACCTGCCGGAGTATCCAACATGCTCTAAGGCTATGAGTTGGTGTGGCGTCCCCTGTACTGTGAATTCTACAGGGTCCATCAAGCCACCTTTCCAGTACGGTTCCATGCCCTATAGAGGGTTTTGGCTTTTTGGTGTTTATCCCGGGTGTCCTGTGATGATGCACCCTCTTAGTTCGGACGGGATTACTATTCAAGGCCGGATTATCCCAAAAATTTATTTCGGTTTTCCAGGCGCTTTCCATCGCACAATATTTTTGTACTATGGATGCCAAGTCAGTGAAGCGTGTGATATCACGACGACTTACGGCGTTAAGGATTCCCTTGTCCGTGCAATTACTGCAGAAAATTGAGATTGCGTCTCCCTCGCGGCAATCCTTTATCTTGTTCATAACCAGGAGGAATCTGGCCCAGTAATGATGTACTGTTTCTTCGGGCCTCTGCCTGATTTGGGAGAGATCGCTTATGTTCGGGTGGGCGGGTGTCGTTGAATCTAAAACCTCACCCAATCCAAGATTCAGAGGCCGAAGAGTTTCCGAACTCTGAAGTTCGGATTCTTGGATGTTATCCAACGAATCCGGCCCGTTGCCTGATCCTAAGCTCAGGTCTTGAGTTACATCCTCCTCTCCGCGGGTATCCGGCTTGGAGGGGTCGGGAATTCAGACGTAGCTAGTCCTTAAAATAGATGAAAGGTCGCCGCACTGCGCCTCTACCACGGCAACATGGTGGGTGACTTGGGGAGAGTTAATTTCTATTAGATCGGGTTTAAGCCCAACCTGGTCGTAATCCGTAGCGACCCCCAGGGCGGCGATGCGATCCAAGAGCTCGTTTACGGAAGAGAGCTCCATCGGATCTAGCTGCTCGACGAGCTCCGAGCTGACGTGTAGGTTGCTTTTGATGACCCGAGAAGTCACTGTCGGTGCAACAGCCGAACAGGTGGTCATGAGGAAACCACCTACCCGGAGGGTTTGGCCGACAGCCAAGGCTCCCTTAGCAACGGCGCCGTCTTTGAAGACGGGAGAAGGCATCCTTCCTGATTGTGACGGCACAGAGGAACCCTCAATGAAAGCACCAATGTCAGTGTCAAAACCGGCGGATCTCGGGTAGGGGGTCCCGAACTGTGCGTCTAGGCCGGATGGTAACATGAGGCAGGGAACATGATGTTTTACCCAGGTTCGGGCCCTCTTAATGGAGGTAAAACCCTACGTCCTACTTAATTAATATTGATGATATGGGTAGTACAAGAGTAGATCTACCACGAGATCAAGGAGGCTAAACCCTAGAAGCTAGCCTATGGTATGATTGTTGTGTATGGAGTTGATTGCCTATGGACTACAACCCTCTGGTTTATATAGACACCGGATAGGGTTAGGGTTACACAGAGTCGGTTACAATGGTAGGAGATCTTGAATATCCACATCGCCAAGCTTTGCCTTCCACGCCAAGGAAAGTCCCATCCGGACACGGGACGAAGTCTTCAATCTTGTATCTTCATAGTCCAGGAGTCCGGCTGAAGGTATAGTCCGGCTACCCGAACACCCCCTAATCTAGGACTCCCTCAACGGCCCTCTCCGGCGGAGCTCCAGAACAGGCCCCAAGATAGGATCTCGTGGATACAGAAAGTTGCGGCGGTGGAATTAGGTTTTTGGCTCCTGTTCTGATCGTTTGGGGGTACGTAGGTATATATAGGAGGAAGGAGTACGTCGGTGGAGCTTCGAGGGGCCCACGAGGCAGGGGGCGCGCCCTAGGGGGGGCACCCCCCACCCTCGTGACCGCCTCTCTGATGCCTTGGCATAGGGTCCAAGTCTCCTGGATCACGTTTGGTGAGAAAATCACGTTCCCGAAGGTTTCATTTCGGTTGGACTCCGTTTGATAATCCGTTTCTTCGAAACACTGAAATAGGCAAAAAACAACAATTCTGGGCTGGGCCTCCGGTTAATAGGTTAGTCCCAAAAATAATATAAAAGTGGAAAATAAAGCCCAATATAGTCCAAAACAGTAGATAATATAGCATGGAGCAATCAAAAATTATAGATACGTTGGAGACGTATTAGTGACGAAGTCATTGTCTTCAGTGTTGAAGATGGACTTGGCAACGTCGGTTGTAGCCAGACTTGCAATGCCAGAATTGGACTCCTCCTCAAACTCCACCTCTGCCTCCTCAGAAGCAGACTCCTCCTCTGAATCCATTTCCTTGCCAACAAACGCACGAGCCTTGCCATATGAGCTCTTCTTGTGTGATGAAGACTTTGAGGAAGACTTGGAAGAAGACTTTGAGTATTTCTTCTTCTTCTTGTCGTTGGAATCATATTCCTGGCTCTTCTTCTTCTTGTTGTTCTCATTGTCCCAATGCGGACACTCAGAGATGTAGTGACCAGGTTTCTTGCACCTGTGGCATGTTCTCTTCTTGTAGTCATGAGCAGAAGCTTCATCATTTCTTGAGCTGGATCATGAAGACTTTCTGAAGCCTTTCTTCTTGGTGAATTTTTGGAATTTCTTCACAAGCATAACAAGCTCTCTTCCAATGTCTTCAGGATCATCAGAGCTGTAGTCAGATTCTTCTTGAGATGAGGAAACAACTTTTGCCTTCAAGGCACGAGTTCGGCCATAGTTGGGACCGTAGATATCTCTTTTCTCAGAAAGCTGAAACTCATGTGTGTTGAGCCTTTCAAGTATGTCAGACAGATCGAGTCTCTTGAAGTCAGGGCGTTCTTGAATCATCAGGGCTAGGGTGTCAAACAAGCTGACAAGTAATCTCAGGAGTGTCTTGACGATTTCATGCTTGGTGATCTCAGTAGCGCCGAGAGCTTGGAGCTCATTTGTGATGTCAGTAAGGCGATCAAATGTGAGCTGAATATTCTCATTGTTGTTTCCCTTGAAGCGGTTGAAGAGGTTGCGAAGGACACTAATCCTTTGATCTCTCTGGGTTGAGACGCCTTCGTTGACCTTGGAGAGCCAGTCCCAGACTAGCTTAGATGTTTCCAGAGCACTCACATGACTATACTGCCCTTTAGTCAGATGACCACAAATGATGTTCTTCGCAGTGGAGTCTAGTTGAACGAACTTCTTGACATCAGCAGCGGTGACACCTTCACCAGCCTTGGGGACGCCATTATTGATGACATACCAGAGGTCGACATCAATGGCTTCAAGATGCATGCGCATCTTATTCTTCCAGTAGGGATATTCAGTTCCATCGAAGACGGGGCATGCAACGTAGACTTTGATCATCCCTGCAGTCGACATAGCTAAAACTCCAGGTGGTTAAACCGAATCACATAGAACAAGGGAGTACCTTGCTCTGATACCAATTCAAAGTGCTAGTGATCGACTAGAGGGGGGGTGAATAGGCAATTTTTATGGAAGTCTTCAATACATGGAAGTTTCGAAGACAATCGATAGAAATGAACCTATTAACATGCAACAGAAGGTAGACTACACTAGGCAAGCCATAGTCAAGTATTCAATGAAGTGAAAGCACAAAGACTAATAGCAGCTAGGCAGTATGGATCAGGATGGAAGACAGTATGAAGCCAATCAGAACAAGCAGTCACACAGTGAAGACAAATAGATAATGCAAACAAGCAATGACTTCACAAGGACCAACTGTGAATAAAGAGATGGGAAGGATAGAACCAGTTGCTCGTTGAAGACAAGGATTTGTTGGACCAGTTCCAGTTGCTGTGACAACTATACGTCTAGTTAGGGAGGCTGAGATTTAACTCAGAAGACTGTGTCTTCACCTTATTCCCCTTGAGCTAAGGACACCCAGTCCTCGCCCAATCACTCTGGTAAGTCTTCAAGGGAGACTTCCAAACCTTCACAGACTTCGTTCACCGGCGATCCACAATGACTCTTGGATGCTCAGAACGCGACGCCTAACCGGATGGAGGATTCACAGTCCTCAAGTGTAACAAGCCTTCACATCACACAGACATGAAGACTCCAGTGATGCCTAACACTCTTTGGCTCTGGGTGTTTAGGGCTTTGTCCTCGCAAGGATTTCTCTCTCAAAGGCTTCGAGGTGGGTTGCTCTCAAACGACAAAAGTCGTGCACTATCTCTAAGCAGCCAACCAATTTATGGTGTAGGGGGTGGGCTATTTATAGCCACTAGGCAACCCGACCTGATTTGTCCAAAATGACCCTGGGTCACTGGGGAACTGACACGTGTTCCAACGGTCAGATTTCAAACACACGCGGCAACTTTACTTGGGCTACAAGTAAAGCTGACTCATCCAGCTCTGGATAAGATTTGCTCTCATTGTCTTCACTTGAAGACATAGAATTTTGGTTAAGCATCACTTCAGTCACTTTGACTTTGTTCACTGGGACCCCACTTAACAGTACGGTGGTTCCTATGACTCAACAAAGAAGAAAAGGAAACAACGAAACAACTAAGTCTTCGCGCTCCATAGTCTTCACTCAACGTTTTCTCTTGTCATAGTCTTCAATGTAAATATCTTCACATACCACCTTTGTCTTCAATGTCTTCATACATTTTTAGGGGTCATCTCCTGTAGGAAAACCGAATCATTGAGGGACTACTACCTGTGTTATCCTGCAATTCTCACAAACACATTAGTCCCTCAACCAGGTTTGTCGTCAATACTCCAAAACCAACTAGGGGTGGCACTAGATGCACTTACAGTAGGGCTAGCACCCAAGACACATCAAGAAACACCAAGCCGTGTGCCGGCAACCCCGTCCCCTCTAGTTTATCCTCCATAAGAGTTTGCATAAGTGCTTAGGCGAAGCCCTGCAGAGATTGTTCTTCACCAACACCGTCACCACACCGCCGTGCTGCCGGAACTCATCTACTACTTCGCCCCTCTTGCTGGATCAAGAAGGCGAGGACGTCATCGAGCTGAACGTGTGCTGAACGCGGGTTCCGTATGTTCGGTACTTGACCGGGACGGATCGTGAAGGTGTACGACTACATCAACCGCGTTGATAAACGCTTCCGCTTTTGGTCTACGAGGGTACGTAGACATACTCTCCCCTCTTGTTGCCATGCATCATCATGATCTTGCGTGTGCGTAGGATTTGTTTTTTGAAATTACTACATTCGCCAACATAAACCTCCTTATATCTTCCTCAAAATAGCCACCATACCTACCTATTATGCCATTTCCATAGCCATTCCGAGATATATTGCCATGCAACTTTCCACCGTCTCATTTATGACATGCTTCATCATTGTCATAATGCCTTGCATGATCATGTAGTTGACATCGTATTTGTGGCATACCCACCATGCATAATTTATCATAGATGTCACTCTTGATTCATTGCCCTTCCTGGTACACCGCCGGAGGCATTCATATAGAGTCATATTTTGTTCTAGTATCGAGTTGTAATTATTGAGTTGTAAAGAAATAGAAGTGTGATGACTATCATTAATAGAGCATTGTCCCAAATAAAAAAAGGGGGAAAGGCCAAATAAAAAAAGGCAGAAAAAGAGAAATAAAAAGGGACAATGCTAATATCCTTTATTTCACACTTGTGCTTCAAAGTAGCACCATGATCTTTATGATAGAGAGTCTCTTGTTTTGTCACTTTCATATACTAGTGAGAATTTTTCATTATAGAACTTGGCTTGTATATTCCAACAATGGGCTTCCTCAAATGCCCTAGGTCTTTGTTAGCAAGCAAGTTGGATGCACACCCACTTAGTTTCTTTTGTTGAGCTTTCATACATTTATAGCTCTAGTGCATCCGCTGCATGGCAATCCTTACTCCTTGCATTGACATCAATTGATGGGCATCTCCCTAGCCCATTGATTAGCCGCGTCGATGTGAGACTTTCTTATTTTTTGTCTTCTCCAGATAACCCCCATCATTATATTCTATTCCACCCATAGTGCTATATCCATGTCTCACGTTCATGTATTGCGTGAAAATTGAAAAAAGTGTGAGATTACTAAAGTATGAAACAATTGCTTGTCTTGTCATCGGGGTTGTGCATGATGAGAGCATTCTTGTGTGATAAAAATGGAGCATGACCAAACTATATGATTTTGTAGGGATGAACTTTCTTTGGCCACGTTATTTTGAGAAGACATGATTGCTTAGTTAGTATGCTTGAAGTATTATTATTTTTATGTCAATATTAAACTTTAGTCTTGAATCTCTCGGATTTGAATATTCATGCCACAATAAAGAAAATTACATTGAGAATTATGCTAGGTAGCATTCCACATAAAAAAATCTGTTTTTTATCATTTACCTACTCGAGGACGAGCAGGAATTAAGCTTGGGGATGCTTGATACGTCTCCAATGTATCTATAATTTTTGATTGTTCCATGCTATTATATTATCTGTTTTGGATGTTTAATGGGCTTTATTATACATTTTTATATTATTTTTGGGACTAACCTACTAACCCAAGGCCCAGTGCAAATTGATGTTTTTTTTGCCGATTTCAATGTTTCACAGAAAAGGAATATCAAAGGGAATCCAAACGGAATGAAACCTTTGGGAGAGTTATTTTTGGAACAAACATGATCCAGGGGACTTGGAGTAGACGTCAAGAAAGGAGCAAGGAGGCCAAGAGGCAGGGAGGCGTGCCTGCCCCCTGGGCACGCCCCCACCCTCGTGGGCCCCTCGTAGCTCCATCGACCTACTTATTCCTCCTATATATATCCATATACCCCAAAAACATCTAGGAGCACCATGAAACCCTATTTCCACTGCTGCAACCTTCTGTACCCAAGAGATCCCATCTTGGGGCCTTTTCGGGAGCTCCGTCGGAGGGGGAATCGATCACGGAGGGCTTATACATCAACACCATAGCCTCTCTGATGATGTGTGAGTAGTTTACCATAGACCTTCGGGTCCATAGTTATTAGCTAGATGGCTTCTTCTCTCTCTTTGGATCTCAATACAAAGTTCTCCTCGATCTTCTTGGAGATCTATTCGATGTAATTCTTTTTGCGGTGTGTTTGTCGAGATCCGATGAATTGTGGGTTTATGATCAAGATTATCTATGAACAATATTTGATTCTTCTCTGAAATCTTTTATGTATGATTTGTTATCTTTGAAAGTCTCTTCGAATTATCAGTTTGGTTTGGCCTACTAGATTGATCTTTCTTTCAATGGGAGAAGTGCTTAGCTTTGGGTTCAATCTTGCGGTGTCCTTTCCCAGTGACAGTAGGGGCAGCAAGGCACGTATTGTATTGTTGCCATCGTGGATAAAAATATGGGGTTTATATCATATTTCTTGAGTTTATCCCTCTACATCATGTCATCTTGCCTAATGCGTTACTCTGTTCTTATGAACTTAATACTCTAGATGCATGCTGGATAGCGGCCGATGTGTGGAGTAATAGTAGTAGATGCAGAATCATTTCGGTCTACTTGTCACGGACGTGATGCCTATATACATGATCATGCCTAGATATTCTCATAATTATGCACTTTTCTATCAATTGCTCGACAGTAATTCGTTCACCCACCGTAATACTTATGCTATCTTGAGAGAAGCCACTAGTGAAACCTATGGCCCCCGGGTCTATCTTGTATCATATAAGTTTCCAATCTATTTTACTTTGCAATCTTTACTTTCAATCTATATCATAAAAATACCAAAAGTATTTATCTTATTATCTGTATCAGATCTCACTCTCGTAAGTGACCGTGAAGGGATTGACAACCCCTTCATCGCGTTGGTTGCGAGGTTCTTATTTGTTTGTGTAGGTGCGAGGTGACTTGCGTGTAGTCTCTTACTGGATTGATACATTGGTTCTCAAAAATTGAGGGAAATACTTACGCTACTTTGCTGCATCACCCTTTCCACTTCAAGGGAAAACCAACACAGTGCTCAAGAGGTAGCAGCAATCCTTCATCGTCCAGGAAACCCGCAAGCTGAAGGCGGTGGGTGTCATTCGCGAGGTTCGGTACCCCGAGTGGCTGGCGAACCCTGTCGTCATACTGAAGAAAGGCGGGAAGGAGCGCATGTGTGTTGACTTCACCAACCTCAACAAGGCTTGTCCCCAAGACCTGTTCCCGCTCCCGCACATCGATCAGATTGCCGACTCCACCGCCGAATGCGACCTGCTGTGCTTTTTGGACGCATTCTCAGGTTATCACCAGATCAAGATGGCGGTGGAGGATGTGGATAAGACGTCCTTCCTCACCCCATGTGGGGTATAATGCTACACTTACATGCCATTTGGACCGCGCAACGCAGGAGCAACTTTCCAGCGGCTGATGCACATCGCCTTGTGTCGGGGGTTGGGTGCGACATATGCCAAAGGATGGCTTATCATGGTGGGAGCGAGTAGAACATCGCCGGTGCCTGGAAACGGGATAAGGTGAAGGCATGCATGCCTGCGAATCTTACCCAGCTTCGGGGCTCTCCGTGGAGATAATACCCCTACTGCTGCTCTGCGGGGTCTCCGCATGATCACTATGGCAAAGTGTGTACACGGTTGCTCCTTGAGCTGTTTCCTGGAGGTAGGAGAAGGCAAGGCTAGCTCTCTCCTTCCTATATGATCTGGTCTAGTGCTAATGGATTCCAACCCTTTACATGGGTGCCCTGGGGGGTTTATATAGGCCTACCCCCCAGGGGTACAATGGTAATCCGGCTGGACGCGGGCCCAACCGTCAGTCTCTCTGGCCGCCGTCTTATCCGCCGACTGGCTTGGTACAGAGCCGATAGGCCGTGTCCTCCGCGGGCGGGTCTTGCGGGCTGTAGATTACTGTAGCCATGCCTCTAATGATGCGGGCTCGGTCATGGGGTCGTGGCGACAGCTCCGCCGTCTGGCAGGCGATCACTATGGCCACTCCCTGTCGCAGCTGGTTAATGGCACGTGGGGCCCGTGGGAGGGGCCGGCCGACTCCTGGGGGCCGACTCCCAACTGGGCCGACTAGTGGCGCTCTCTCCGTCTTCCGTACGCCCGCCGACTGGTGGGACCCGTCGTCCCTGGGTCATACCAGCAGGCCGTCGTGGGCACAGGACTCTGCCCACTAGGGCTGACGTCAGGGCCGTCATGGCAACAGTGTCGCGCCGGGCGGAAATCTCCGCGGGTACGGCGTACTGTGGCCACGCATGCCCTTGGAAAAGGGTGGGAGTGGACCTTACTGTGGCCACTCCCTGTCCCGTCCCTCTTTATGAGGGCATGGGGGTTGTTGGCATCGCGGGCCGACTCCCCATGGCCGGCTTCTCTGGAAGTCGCCAGTCAGGAGTCGGCTCATCCTGAAGTCGTCCTCAGGACTCGGCCGTGAGTGGGCAGTCGGCTGCCTCGCAACCGACTCTTAGAAGGCGGCTCTTCGTCCTGGGGTCTTGAGAGGTGCAGCCTGCCCTGATGTCTTGAAAGGTTCTGGGCTTGGGTTAGCCTACCCGTGGCCCATTACTCCGACAGTAGTCCCCGAAGCTGGTGAGGCACCAAGGGCGATATGTTGAGGAGCCTCAACAGTTTCTTCTTTCCGGCAGTTGGATTTGGGCCTCGCTAGCCGTCTTCTGTCAAGCCGACTAGTTGGAGCCAGACTTGCTTAAGGCCGACTTGCCCCTAAAAAAGTTTGAACGTCGCGGCGGAGTCCAGGCGGCGTGCCTGATAAGCCTCTGGGTTGCCGCCCGTCGTGGACCCGTCGCAAGGCGCCACATGGCTGAGCTAGTCTGCCCACCCACGCGCGCGATGGGACAGGCCTATAGGCGGGGCCCGCAACTACCGTGCCTCGGCATGTGAACGGATCCGTTGTGGCCATGCGGACGGTTGGGGTTCCCGCGCGGTTATTGCATGCAGTAACTTGGTGTCGTAAATCGTGGGGGTCGTGGGGTCCTGGGCGCAGTTAATCCCATGACTGCCCCCTGGGCTTCTCAGCCCACGAGCCTACAAGTAGGCGGGGGGAGGGGGGCGGCGAAGCACACACGCCCATCCTCCCTACTCCCTTTCGCTCCTTCTTGCTTCTTCTTCCTCTCGCCGCTGCTGCTCCGAACCACGCCGCGCCCGCAGCGATGAGCTCTTCCTTCACCGCCGCGCCTCCTGCTGTGCGCTCCGGAGTGTGGGACGGCTCCGAGGTCGATGACGACGACGTCGAGATCCTCCGCAAGACACGGCAGCTACCCGGCAGGGGCTTAGTGCGGGTCCACCTCGCGCTGGAGGGGGAAATATCACCGGCGCCAGAGGAGGGCGAGCGGGTCATATTCCGCTCGCACCTTATGCGTGGCCTGGGGCTGCCGGCGAGCGGCTTCTTGAACTCCTTCTTGGAGTTCCACGGGCTCCAGCCGCACCACCTTACTCCGAACACAGTGGTGCTGCTGGCTACCTTCGCCACCCTGTGCGAAGGCTTCCTCGGTGTTCTCCCCACCATCGAGCTCTGGGGTGAGTTCTTCCAGTCCAAGATTAGCACACACGTCGCCGACGTGCCAGCCCAGTGCGGTGCGTTTATCGCGATGCGGAGATCAGTGGCCGACAATCCGTTTCCCACCATCGCGCTGATTAAGTCGGTGAAGATGTGGCAGTGGTCCTACTTTTATGTGAAGAACGTCGCTCTAGAAGGCGACTGGGTCAACCTGCCGGCTAATGAAGCCGGCGCGCCGGCTGGAAGGCTCCCCAGCTGGTCACACCGAGCCAGGTCGTTGTCTCCTGCTGGCCCGCCGCCGTCGCACGACTCCGAGTCCTGACGCAATCGGAGGGCTTGACCGGGGCCGACTTGCTGGCCACCTTTGTGGCGCGCCGAGTCCTCCCACTCCAAGGCCGACCTCACCTGATCTGCCAGATGAGCGGTCATCGGGACCCGAGTCGGATGTGCTCCAAGGACAAGCCTCACGCGGAGGTGGCGGACACGGTGAACTACATCGCGAACTGCGGTCTCACGGTGGATTGGCGGTTCGGCAAGGAGCCGTACTCACGCGCCAACCCCCCGCCTATTGTAAGTCGTCTTCCTTCTTCTTCTGTTTCTTTCGTTGCCGAGTCCGACTTGTCCAGTCTGACCTTTTTTTGTTTTTGAATCAGAACCCTCTCGTCCATCCTTCGGCCGGCACCATGGGCCCGGCTCGTCAGTTTGTCCCCGATCGGGCGGAGAGCGACGTCGATGATCCTGACTTGGGGGCGGCGGCCATGGAGGCCGACACCGAGGGAGGAGGAGGAGAAGCAGGCGGCTTCAGGCCAACGACCACTTTCGCCGACTGGCCTGATGACGTGCTGAGGGGGAAGTCGCCCCGCGTCACCAGCCAAAGGCTAGCCAGCTAAGCGCGAGTTCCTCCGCCGTCTTGGATGCTCAAGGCGGTGCGAAGAAGCGCCGGGCCGGGCCGAGTACACTTGGTGGCCGGTCGAAGAAGTTTAAGGGAGCGGCCGCCACGACCAAGCAGGAAGAGGCAGCCGCGAAAGCCAACCGCTTCCGCAAGGAAGTGAAGAAGCCGCCGCTGGTCTTTGCGTAAGCGCCTCCATCCCTTATCTTTATTTTCTCTTTGTTGATCTTGTCTGAGTCTTGCAAATGCTTCCCTCGCTTCAGGGCTCCCCTCACTCTTGAGAGGGTTGCCGCCGCCTCCGTTATGGGGTCGACGGAGACGTCTGCCACTACTTGGCGGATTGACCCCGCCGCCGACCTCCGGGAGGCGATGGAGCGGAACGCGCAGGAGAAGCGCGAGGAGGAAGAGGCCGCCCGCCTGAAGAAAGTGGAGGCCGAGAAGGCGGAGGCCTCCGCCCAGAAAAAGCTGGAGGAGGCCGAGGCCGCCGTCGCGGCAAGGCGACAGGCTAAGGAAGTCGCGGACCGGCGGTCGGCAGTGTTCGTCACCCCTCTGAACTCTGCGCCGCCGCCCTCGGAGTTCACGGGGCAGTCAGGGGAAGCCGACGGTGAGTTCCCGATCGTGGAGAGGGGCGGCGGCGACGCCTCCATGCCAGATGCGGTCGTGCCGCCACCGCCGCCCCCGCCGCCGTCTAGGAGCGCGCAAGGCAAACAGCCGGTGGTGCCGCCCTTGCCGCCGACTGAAGACGAGGCCGTGGCAAGGATACTCCTTCAAGTCGGCTCGCCAACGCACCGCCGTCTTGAGAAGGCGACTTCGGCGCCGCGCCCCTTGGAGACCGGCACCGCTAGCTCGACGATCCCAGACGCCGAAGCGACGAGCGCCACACCCATTGGGTGGGTGCGAGGAGGCGGCACGGGCGCGCTGAACCAGGCGCTTCCGGATGTCTAGACAAAGCTGCGAGTTGAGAGCGACGCTATCCAAAACTGCACCAAGGCGCACCTGGCATCGCGGGCAGCCATCCGGGTATGCTTTCTCCTTTGTCTTTGTTTTCTTGTTCCTCTCTGTGGGGGCGCGCCAGCGCACCCACTGGGTGTAGTCCCCGAGTTTCGGGCCAGCTGTTGAGCAAGCGGCCCGGAACTCCAATTGCTGAGTTCCGGGTACTAACTTTTGTCTGAAATACTTGTCGCAGGACTATCACAACCTCCGTGTAACCGCCTTCAACTGCAACGTTGAAGAGCTGGGCAAGCGGACCACCGACTTGTCGGAGAGCCAGAGTGAGTCCTTTTTCTTCTTTGCAGGGGTGCGTTGGCGCACTCGCGGGCTGTAGTCCCCGAGATTCAGGCCAACTGCTGAGCAGTTGGGACGGATCTCCCCGGCGACCTTCTTTGTTGATGACTTAACGCCTTCTTTCTTCTTTCTCTTCAGAGGCCAATGCCACTCTTCAACAGCAGCCGAGCGAAGCCAACACCGCGTTGCGTGCCAAGGGGGAGGAGTGCAGCAAGCTCGCCACAGAGTGCGATCTGCTGGCCGCACAATTGGCAGAGCATAAGGAGCTGCTTAAGAAGACGCAGAAGGAGGCGAAAGAAGAGGAGGCCGCCCTCCTGGCTGAGTTTGCGAGTGAGCGCTCCTCCTGGACTGACAAGGAGGCAATGCTGGCCTCCGGCTTCCACGAGATCGAGGACCTCGTCGACGGTGAGCTTCTTTGCTTTTCTTCTTCGGGCCGCCGACTATAGGTTGAGCCGACTCCTGGTTTTTTGACTTGTTCTTCATTCTTTTCGTCTTGGCAGACTTCTTCCCCGGCCACTCGCAGGCCGCCAATCAAGCTATCGAGGCTGATCGCAAGGAGCGGGAGGGCGGATGGCGCGGAGATCGCCGCTGATGCCCCCCGGACCCTTGATGAGCATATTCTAAGCATTGGGGCTCATCTGCGGCCGGCCCACCGGATGCTGCGCCGGCTTCAATGTGTCGGCGCCCAAACGATCGCTGCCCTATGGCCAGACATGCATGCTTCGCGCACCCGCAGTCGGACTGCCGACTGGCTGGAGGTCGCGGCTGGCCGTCTTGAGGCCTGGAAGGGTTCCTCGGCCCGGGCTGGAGCGCGCCGAGCCTTGGAATTCATCAAGGCGTGGTATCCGGGGCTGGACCTAGACCGGCTGGCCACACTCCGGTCAGAGGCCCAGCCAGAGCTGGCAGCCGCGGAAGATGCCCTTGTCAAGCGTTCGGCGGTGATCGCCGAGTACACCGACACCAGCATCTTTGTCCCCGAGCGGGCTGAAGACAGCGGGGAGGTACCGCTAGAGTGGTTTGGGATGAACCCATACTACAGCGAGGACTCGGCGGAGGTGACCGGCTCCAGCGTCGAGGAGGAAGACGAGGCGGAGGATGGAAGCGAGACGGAGGCACCGGAAGACGGAGTAGACGACCAGCCTCGGCTCGACCGCGCCTCCAGCAACGAGCCTAGCCCGCCCGAGCCGACTGCCGCCGGAGGTGATCAAGCCGAGACCGCCCAGCCGGCCACCCCAACATCCAACACTGCCGTCTCCTCCGATCCTCCGAACCCGTCTGCCGCCTCCTAGGATGCCACCTTATCTTTGTTTTATCTGTTTTAATAGTCTTTGAAGAACTTGTTAATTCGCACAATTCCACCCGCGGGGTGTATTTTGAACTTCTGCTCGAAGGTTCGGCCAAGGGCCTTTGTTATGTAAATATTCATCCGACTTCTATCTTTTCTTGCTCATTGCTCTTTTGGCTTTTTCCTTTGCCGCCTTCCCTCAGTTGCCGTCTTTGTCAGTCGGACAGCCGCTCTGCGGACTGCTGCTGGATCAAATTCTTGGTCACTTTGGGAAGGCAGGTACTTAGCCATTTTAGAGTTGTTTAGCAAGTCAGATAGAAGGCGGCAAGCCGACTGTTCAAGAGTCGGTTTGCGAAAAAAGGCTGGAAGCCGACTTTAAGCTATGTTTATGCTTTGAGTCCTTATCCATTTTTCATGTGGACGCCCATTCTTCCTTACTCCTGCCCACCAGACAGTCGCTCTGCGAGCTGCGGCTTCTGACAGGAGATGTCTTAGGCGCCACACACTACTTGTCCGGCTGCAGGAAGCATTTCATAGCGCAGGGCGGCAAGTCCCCGGGCCGACTAGTCGAACCCGGTGCCAAGCGGCATAACAAAGAGTAATATACTTGAAGGCATAATTCTTATCATATAGATAAAAGAGGGCAATCCCAGAGCTCTTCTCGGGGGGCCCCGAAGTCTTGGTACTTTTAATACAAAAGGTAGCATGGTACATACTGCGTTTAACTGTAAAATTTTCGGAGGAGATTTGCATCCCATGGCTGCTCTGTCTCTTTGCCGGAGTGGTCCCTCCTGCGTGCTCGGGGCTTCTGAGCGTCGATCATGTAGTAGGAGTCATTGCCCAGCACTTTGCTGATGATGAAGGGGCCTTCCCAAGGCGTCGACAGCTTGTGCTGGCCGGCTGTTCGCTGGATCAGTCGGAGCACAAGGTCGCCCTCTTGGAAAGATCTCGGCCTGACCTTCCTGTTGTAGTATCTGCGCAGGCTCTGCTGGTAGATGCTGGACCGGCTAAGTGCCAACAGCCGGCCCTCTTCCAGCAGATCAACGTCGTCTTGCCGTGCTTTTTCTGCTTCTTCCTCGGTGTATATGGTGACTCACGGGGAATCAAACTCTATGTCCGTTGGGATGACGGCTTCAGCACCGTAGACGAGGAAGAAAGGCATGAAGCCGGTTGACTTGTTTGGAGTCGTGCGCAGACTCCAGAGGACGGCTGACAACTCATCGAGCCAGCAGCCAGCCGAGCGCTCTAGAGGCTCGACCAGTCAGGGCTTGATGCCGGACAGGATGAGGCCGTTTGCTCGCTCCACCTGGCCGTTTGACTGTGGATGGGTGATGGACGCTAGGTCCAGTCGGATGCCCTGCGTCGCGCAGAAACGGGCCAAGGCGCCTTTGGCAAAATTTGTGCCGTTGTCGGTGATGATGCTGTGTGGTACACCATACCGAATTGTGATGTCGGAAATGAAAGTCATGGCAGTCGGACCATTCAATTTCTTGATTGGCTTCGCTTCTATCCACTTGGTGAACTTGTCCACCGCGACAAGTAATTGAGTTAAGCCACCTTGTGCCGTCTTGAATGGTCACACCATGTCTAGGCCCTAAACTGTGAAGGGCCAGGCAATGGGGATGGTCTTGAGTGCAGAAGCCAGCTGATGCGGCTTGGAGCGGAACTTCTGGCACCCTTTGCATTTTTGGACCAATTCATTGGCCTCTTCTAAGGCCGTTGGCCAAA
Organism: Triticum dicoccoides; assembly: GCF_002162155.2. Taxonomy (NCBI): domain Eukaryota; kingdom Viridiplantae; phylum Streptophyta; class Magnoliopsida; order Poales; family Poaceae; genus Triticum; species Triticum dicoccoides. Next base: position 416,555,389 of record NC_041384.1, read on the forward strand.
AGAAATCATGTCGGAAGGCTTTGGCGACGAGTGCTCTTGAAGCCGCATGGTGGCCACACTCGCCTTGATGGATGTCTTTGAGAATTGCTTGGCCTTGCTCTGGTTCTATGCAGCGCTGGTAGACACCAGTGACGCTGCGCCTGACCAGCTCTCTGTTGACTATGGTGTAGGCTGCCTCTTGGCGTTGTACTTGCCGAGCTAAGATCTCATCAGTCGGCAGCTCTTTGCTCACCAGGTATTTGAGGATGGGCTGGGCCCATGAGGGTGCTGCTATTTCTTCGACTGCCAGAACTGCGACTTGGACGAGGGTGGCTGGGCTGGGAGGCGGTGGGCTGGAGTCAGCAACCGCTTGCTGGATTAATGAAGTCCCCGGGCCGACTGGTGCATCCATTGGGCCGAGTTCTAGAGTCTTCGGGTTGGCCGCCGCAGTCCCCAGGCTGGGAGGCGGTGGGCTGGAGTCAGCAACCGCTTGCTGGATTAATGAAGTCCCCGGGCCGACTGGTGCATCCCTTGGGCCGAGTTCTAGAGTCTTCGGGTTGGCCGCCGCAGTCCCCAGGCCGGGTTTTGCAGTCCCTGGGCTGGCTTCGACTGTGGCGCTTTGGAGCCATCTGCCAAAATCCTCGTACCGTCTGCTGGGGCTCTGGAATCGGATCCGACTTCTTCGGGGGGAGCCAGCATAAAGATGGAGTCTGATTCTGGTGAAGGCTTGACAGACGGCTTGAGGAGGCGCTGAAGGGCGACGCCGGATGGTATTGCTTGGCGGGTAGAGCCGATTCGTGCCAGGGCGTCTGCTTGGTCGTTGTCGTTTCTTGGCACATGGAGGAACTCGCACCCCTCGAAATATCCACTGAGTTGCTGCACGAGGAAATGGTAACTCGCCATGTTTGCATCTTTGGTGTCCCAGTCGCCAGACGACTGCTGGACCACTAAGTCCGAGTCGCCATAACACATGATCCGGTGAATGCCAAGTTCTTTGGCAAGCTGGAGCCCATGAATGAGCGCCTCGTATTCGGCGACATTGTTGGAGGCGGCAAAGTGGATTTGCAGTGCGTATTTGAGCTTGTCGCCTTTACGAGAAGTGAGGACAATGCCGGCTCCCAAGCCGGTGCGCATCCTGGAGCCATCGAAATGCATCCGCCAATGGGTGGAGTCGGGCGCTGGTGGTAGGTACTGGGTCTCGGCCCAGTCGACGAGGAAGTCAGCCAGTGCTTGTGACTTGATGGCGGTGCGGGGCTGGTAGTAGATGGTGTAGGGAGCCAGCTCTACGGCCCATTTGGCCACTCGGCCAGAAGCATCTCGGCTTCCGATGATCTCGGCAAGTGGGGCCGTGCAGACCATAGTGATTGGATGCTCTTGAAAGTAAGACTTCAACTTCTTGGCGGCAAAGTGCACGCCATAGCACATCTTCTGGCAGTGGGAGTAGTTCTGCTTGGAGGTCGACAGCACTTCGCTCAGGTAATATACCGGTCTCTGGATAGGTAGTGCCTTGCCTTCCTCCTTGCGTTCCACTACAATGACTGTGCTGACTACCCAGCTGGTGGCGGCGATGTACAGGAGCATGGGCTCCTTAGGAGTCGGAGCCGCCAGAACGGGTGGAGTAGTCTACATCTTCTTCAACTGGAGAAAGGCTTCGTCCGCCTTGTGGTTCCACTCGAAAAAGTGGTCTTCTTCATGAGCTGGTATAAGGAGAGAGCTTTCTCGCCCAGCCGACTGATGAATCGGCTGATGGACGCCAAGCAGCCAGTGAACTTTTGCACGTCCAGCAGTCAGCTGGGTACCTCCATCCTCTCAATGGCCTTGATCTTTACAGGTTTGCACTCTATGCCACGTTCAGAGACCAGGAAACTAAGGAGTTGGCCGGCTGGTACTCCAAAGACGCACTTCTCAGGGTTGAGCTTGATCTGGAATCGGCGCAGGTTCTCAAAGGTCTCCTTGAGGTCTTCCAGCAGTGTTCCATGCTTCTCCGTCTTCACCACCACATCGTCCACGTAGACGTGGGCGTTTTTGCCGAGTTGCTTGAGGAGGCACTTCTGCATGCAACGCTGAAAGGTGGCGCTGGCATTCCTCAAGCCGAACGTCATGGTTAGGTAGCAGAAGGCTCCAAACGGTCTGATGAAGGCGGTTTTTAGCCTGTCAACCGGGCTCAGCTTGATCTGGTGATATCCTGAATATGCATCCAAGAAGCTGAACAGCTCGCATCCGGCTGTGGAGTATATCACCTGATCAATTCTTGGCAAAGCAAACGGGTCCTTGGGGCAAGCCTTGTTGAGGCTTGTGTAGTCAATACGCATTCGCCACTGCTTGTTCTTCTTCAGTACTAGGACCGGGTTGGCTAGCCACTCTGGAAAGAATACTTCCATAATGAAGCCGGCTGCTAGGAGTCGGGCTATCTCTTCTCCGACAACTCTTCTCTTTTCTTCTAATAGGCGGCGCAAGGGCTGCCTGACTGGCTTCGCATCAGATCGGACATGTAACTTGTGCTCGGCGAATTCCGTCGGTACACCTGGCATGTCTTTCGGGGACCATGCGAAGATGTCCCGATTCTCACGGAGGAAATCAACGAGCTCGCCTTCCTATTTGCTGTCGAGGTTTGCGCCTACGACGGCGTACCTCTCTGGGTGCTCCGGATCCAAGGGTATCTTCTTTGTCTCTTTGGCTGGCTTGAACGAACCCTCAGCCTCCGACTCCTTGGGGTTAGGTGACACCTCTAGCTGCTTGCCGGCCATCGCCACAACCTGGTCAAGGAGCCGCTTCTTGGCCGCGATCACCAGGGACTCGGCCAACCGACTACTTTCAGCCGCACAGGCAAACGACTTCCGATAGTCGCCAGCTACGGTCAGAATCCCCTTGGAACTAGGCATCTTCATCTTGAGGTAGGCGTAGTGGGGGACCGCCATGAACTTGGCCAGGGTGGGTCGGCCAAGTAATGCATGGTACGGGCTCTCGAGATCCACCACCTCAAACCAAACTGACTCTCGGCGGAAGTGATCTTTGTCTCCAAAGAGGACGTCCATCAGGATCTTGCCGATTGGTGAGCAGGAAAGGCCAGGAACAATGCCGTGGAATACAGTCCGGCTGTTCTGAAGCTGTCTTTGCTTGATCCCTAACTTCTCCATGGTGTCCTTGTACATGATGTTGATGATGTTGCCTCCGTCTATCAGAACTCGCGAGAAACGAGCAGCTCGTCTATCTGTGGCAAAGGTGGCATCCAAGACCAAGGCATAGGAGCCCGGACTCGGCATCACCTCTGGGTGATCAGCTCTGCTCCAGCTGATAGGCTTCTCGGACCAGTGCATGAATTCTGGTGTCTCTGATGCTACTGCATTCACCTCTTGCTGCTGCAGCCGCCTGCTGCGTCGATCATCAGCTACGCTGGTAAATACCACGTAGGCTCCGTGCTCTTCGGGGTACTCGTCTTGTACTGCACCGACTGGCCTGACAGCCGGCTGCTGGGGCGGAGGCGGAGGCTGCTGCCCAGCAGGCGGGGGAGGCAGGTGGCCATCTCCTTTGGCGATCCTGGTGAGCCAGTGGCACTTCCGGGTGATATGGTTCGACGGCTTCGCGCCGCTGTGGAACTTGCAAGGACCATCCAGAGTCTGCTCGTATGAGAAAGCCGGCAACCAGTTGGGCTTGCCGCCTTTCTATCGCTTGGGTGGAGGCTGCCCTTCCGGCTGCTGGTCTTCGACTGTCACCACTTGCCGGCTGCTGGAAGCCGGCTGTGGGGCCTTGTGCTTGTGGTCGCTCTGCTGTTGTCACCGACTGGCATCTCCAGCCGGAGTTCTAGGAGCCTGAGGGGCCACTTTGCCAGTCACACTAACTTGAATCTCCGCCTTCATGGAGGAGTCGGCGGTGGCATACTTGTCTGCTATGCTCAGCAGCTCGTTGAGGGTTTCTGGCTCATCGCAAAGGAGCTTGTGCTTGAGGAGGGTTCCTTCTCTGCACCCGACGGTGAAGTACTCGATAGCCTGCACCTCATGCACGCCCTCGCAGGAGTTCTGAAGCTCGGCCCAACGCGTGAGGTAGTCGCGAGTCGACTCGTTGGGGCCTTGCACGCACAAGGAAAGCTGACGAGGCTTGGGAGGACGCTTGTACATGCTTGTGAAGTTGCGGACGAATGCATCAGTGAAATTGACCCAGCTATTGATGCTGCGGGGCTTCAGGCTGTTCAGCCATGTCCGGGCCGTGCCCTGGAGCATGAGTGGAACGTATTTTATGGCAACACACTTGTTGCCGTTCACTATGTTGACGGCCGTGGAGTAGTCAACCAGCCAGTCCTCTGGCTTCACGGAGCCGGTGTACTTGGGCGTGTCTCTTGGGAGCACGAACCCTTTGGGAAAGGGCTCGTCTCGAATGCGGGGCCCGAAACAAGGCGGACCCAACTAGTCTTCTTCTTCCAGTGCCAGGGATCGGTGAAGTCGGTCGATCCGGTGGCGGGCGTTGTTTTCTCCGACTCCCTCTCGGCGGCCAAGGCGGTCGCCGAGAGTCAGATGGTCAACAGGCGGCGGGGAGACTCGCCTTTCCTTGCGAGGAGGAGGAGGCGGACAGTCGTCCCGTCGTTCCATTGCTCTCGGGCGGCCATCTTGGTCGCGCTCTATGGTAACGCGAGTCCGACTGCAGTTGACAACTGGATCCTTGTCTTTTCTTCCGCGGGCGCCGCCAGTCGGCATCCTAGACGTCGCGCCTTGGTCTCGGCATGGAGGCGGGTCGTTGTTTTGTTGCCGTGGCGCCTCTGTGCGTCAGCCGGCCTCGTTCTGCGCGGCAGCCGCGTCGAGGAGCTGCTAGACTCGCTCCACCATCAGGTGGCGCTCTTCACCCTCGAAGTTGTCCAGCTCGTCCGCCGCCGCCTGGGCGGCTCAAATGTTCTCCGCAGGCATGGCGTACACAGGGCGATTTGCCCCGAATAGGTTGGCGATGGCCACGCCGCGCTGCTGGACCGCGCCTAGGCGGCTGGGCCCAGTTGGGGCTGGAGAGCCACCTACAGCACGATCCATCTCACGCTGGTAGGCTTCTAACAAGCGTCTCATGCTAGCCAGCTTCTTCGCGCCTTCGACGAGCTGAAGGCGGCGCGCCTCCAACGTCTCCGCGTCAGCGTCTTCCGGAATGGGCGCGGTCAGGTCTTGCAGTGCCGCGCCAAGTTGGTCATGCGCTCCTCCGCCGGGATGCTCGTCATGATTGATGACGAGCACTTCTGTGACGGTGCTTCCGTCGCTCTCCGCGCGAGGGAGCGGCTCGTCGTAGACCACGACATTGGTGGGGAACGCGTCGAGTGACGCGGTGTCAGAGTCGACCAGCATCGGGTTGGTGGAGCCTACAGACTCCAAGTCCACGGCAGGCTCGCCGGCGACGTGGAGTTGGTCAAGGAGGCCCGCGAGGAGGCTCTCGGGGCCACCCGTGCCTGCGTCGGATGCAGGCTCATCGGAGAGGCGAACCTGGCCGACAAGATCAGCGAGGCAGCTGGCTGTGCAGGCGATCTCAGCGCCATGCAGTGCATCAGCGCAAACTCCGTCTGGCGTGCCAGGCTGGCTACACTCGCCAGGGAGAAAAAGGGTTCCCGTCCAGAGTAGGTCTCCGGACGATGGTGCACCAGGCCCCACGGTGGGCGCCAAATGTCGGGGGTTGGGTGCGACATATGCCAAAGGATGGCTTATCATGGTGGGAGCGAGTAGAACTTCACCGGTGCCTGGAAACGGGATAAGGCGAAGGCATTCATGCCGGCAAATCTTACCCAGCTTTGGGGCTCTCCGTGGAGATAATACCCCTACTGCTGCTCTGCGGGGTCTCCGCATGATCACTATGGCAAAGTGTGTACACGGTTGCTCCTTGAGCTGTTTCCTGGAGGTAGGAGAAGGCAAGGCTAGCTCTCTCCTTCCTATATGATCTGGTCTAGTGCTAATGGATTCCAACCCTTTGCATGGGTGCCCTGGGGGTTTATATAGGCCTACCCCCCAGGGGTACAATGGTAATCCGGCTGGACGCGGGCCCAGCCGTCAGTCTCTCTGGCCGCCGTCTTCCGCCGACTCCTGGGGCCCGCCCAGCAGGCCGTCGTGGGCACAGGACTCCGCCCACTGGGGCTGACGTCAGGGCCGGCATGGCAACAATGTCGCGCCGGGCGGAGATCTCCGCGGGTACGGCGTACTGTGGCCATGCCTGCCCTTGGAAAAGGGTGGGAGTGGACCTTACTGTGGCCACTCCCCGTCCCGTCCCTCTTTATGAGGGCATGGGGGTTGTTGGCATCGCGGGCCGACTCCCCATTGCCGGCTTCTCTGGAAGTCGCCAGTCAGGAGTCGGCTCATCCTGAAGTCGTCCTCGAGACTCGGCCGCGAGTGGGCAGTCGGCTGCCTCGCAGCCGACTCTCAGATGGTGGCTCTTTGTCCTGGGGTCTTGAGAGGTGCAGCCTGCCCCGATGTCTTGAAAGGTTCTGGGCCTGGGTTAGCCTACCCGTGGCCCATTACTCCGACACCTTGGGACGGCAGCTCGGAAGAAATGCTGAGGCCTACGTCGACAACATTGTGGTGAAGTCTCGGGAGGCGAGAACTTTGATTTAGGACCTGGAGGAGACCTTTGCGAGCCTGCGCCAGGTGGACTCGCGGCTCAACCCTGAGAAGTGTGTGTTTGGTGTCCCTTCCGGCAAGTTGTTGGGCTTCCTCGTGTCCCACAGGGGGATCGAGGCCAACCCAGAGAAGGTCAAGGCGATAGAAGACATGAGCCCACCGCAAACTCTTAAGGAGATGCAGAAGCTTGCAAGCTGCGTGACCTCGCTGGGGCGCTTCATCTCCAAGCTGGGAGAACGCGCCCTGCCGTTTTTCAAGATGATGAAGAAGGGCCCATTCGAGTGGACCCCAGAAGCCGACCAAGCACTTCAAGACCTCAAGAGATACCTGACCAGCCCTCCGGTGATGGTGGCGCCTTGCCCTCACGAGCCCCTGGTGCTTTACCTTGCCACCACTCCCTACTCCGCCAGCGCAGCTCTGGTGGCGGTCTGGGAGGAGCGCCAGGCCAGGGGGCTGCCACGCCATGTCGCGTCACCAGCCGAGGTGATGCAGGACCCGGAGGGCACTACAAGGGCTGAAGGAAGGCCAACGGGTGACCAGGCCCCGCAGGACGGCGTTTGCGGGCCCGCAGGGGCCCCAGCAGGCGATCGGGCTCTTGAGGTCCCGTCATCTCAAGAGGCGCCCCAACTGCCGGCAGGCACAAGCTTCGTCAATGTTCCTGCCCTCGTCGAGCACCTGATGTATTTCGTCAGCACGGTACTGCGGGATGCAAGGGCACGGTACCCCATGCCTTAGAAGCTCTTGCTCACGCTTCTGATGGCCTCACGCAAGCTGCGACACTACTTCCAAGGTCAACCAATCAAGCTCGTCTCGGCCTACCCGCTGGAGAGGGTACTCAGGAGCCCCAACACTGCTGGAAGAGTCGCTGAATGGAACATCGACCTGCAAGCATTCCAGCTAGAGTTTAGCACAACTAGGGTCATCAAGGGGGCAATGCTCGCCGACTTCATGGCAGAATGGACCGACGCCCCAGGGTTTGAAGTAGGCGAGGACCGATCTTTCTCACCAGGAAGTGAAGCACCAGATGGCTGGGTCATGTATTTCGATGGCGCGTTCACACGCTAGGGCGCGGGGGCTGGAGCAGTGCTCATCTCTCCTACTCAGGACAAGCTCTACTACGACATGCAGCTCTGCTTCCAGCAAGGCGACAAGGTCTCCAACAACATTGCAGAGTACAAAGGCCTCATTGCCGTCCTCAAGGCCGCGGTGGCCCTAGGGGTGAAGCGCCTCACCATCAAGAGCGACTCGCAGCTCCTCGTCAACTTCTCCAAAAAGGTATACGAGCCGAAGGACGAACACATGGAGGCATACCTCGCGGAGGTACGCAAAATGGAAAAGCATTTCCTGGGTCTAGAGCTGCAGCACGTACCCCATGGCACCAACAAGGAGACTGACGACATCGCCAAGAGGGCGTCCAAGCGACAACCCCAAGAGCCTGGCGTCTTTGAGGAGCGGCTCTTCAAGCCGTCGGCAGCACCTCCGCTCCCGGAGCCGGCGCCGCCTCGGGAGGAACTCCCCCAATCACCTGCCTCGGGAGCCCCGACCTGCGGCCTGACCTCGGGAGCGTGCCTACTCCTGGCGCTCGAGCCTCAGGAGGGGTGCTGGACCAAGGAGTTCAATGAATACCTGACGCAAGGGATGCTGCCGGAGAAGGAGGAGGACGCGGAGCGCGTGGCCCAACAGGCTACGGCATACTACATCCAGGACGGTGAGTTATACAGGAAGCGGCTAAATGATGTTACCTTATGATGCATCTCCAGGGAACAGGGGAATGAGCTGTTGGCCGACATACACGGTGGGGACTGCAGGCACCACTCGTCATCATGGACCCTTTTCGGCAAGGTGTTCCGCAGCGGGTTCTTAACGACGCAACCGAGCTGGTGAAGTCCTACGAGGCCTGCCAATTCCACGCCAAGTAGATCCATCAGCTAGATCAGGGCCTCTAGACCATCCCGCTCTCGTGGCCGTTCGCAGTCTGGGGGCTGGATATCTTAGGCCCATTCCCTCGAGCGCCTAGGGGCTACCGCTACCTCTACATCGCCATCGACAAGTTCACCAAATGGGCGGAGGTAGAAGCCGTCCGCACCATCCCGGTCGGATCTGCGGTCAAGTTCATCAAAGGTGTCGTAAGCCGGTTTGGGGTCCCTAATCGCATCATTACCGACAATGGCTCGCAGTTCACTAGTAATCTTTTCAAGGCATACTGTGCTAACCTTGGAACGCAGATTTGCTACGCTTTAATGGCACACCCCAGGAGCAACAGTCAAACTGAACGCGCCAACATGGAGGTCTTCAGGGGCCTCAAGACCAGGACCTTCAAGAAGAAGCTTGAGGCCTGCGGCAAGGGCTGGCACGACGAGCTCCAGTCTGTGTTGTGGTCCATCCGCACCACCGCCACCAAGCCAACAGGCGAGACCTCGTTCTTCCTCGTCTACAGAGCAGAAGCGGTTCTCCCTCGTGAGGTCTAGCATCGCTCTGCACGAGTCCTGGCATTCGACGAGATGTATCAGGACGCCATGTGGGGCATGGACCTTGCGTTGGGGGAGGAATGCCGCCGTGAAGCCTCGCTCCAAGCGGCAAGGTACCAGCAGGCGCTGCGACGGTACCACTGTCACAGCGTCCGCTCCAGGACGCTCCAGGTGGGCGATCTCGTCCTGAGGCGGGTGCTCTCCAGGGAAGGGTTGTACAAGCTCTCGCCCATGTGGGAGGGCCCGTTTAGGATCACCCGTGTCTCCAGGCCTGGCGCCGCGCGCCTGGAGACACAGGACGAGATCCCCATCCAGAATGCCTGGAACATCTAGCATCTCCAGAGGTTCTACCCATGAAGCAAGGCCCCGTGCTTGTGAAGATCTCCACTTGTGACACTCTCACATAATAATGAGTGGGGTTGTACACGCCCAGGAGTCTCAGAAGTGCCGCCCTTGGGCCTCGAGGGCTCCCTCCCATGTCTTAGTGGCAGCACTTAGCTCCGCGCTGGTTAGTGTTGGGGAACGTAGCAGAATTTTAAAATTTTCTACGCATCACCAAGATCAATCTATGGAGTCATCTAAAAAACGAGGGAGAGGGGAGTGCATCTACATACCCTTGTAGATCGGAAGCGTTCAAGAGAACGGGGTTGATGGAGTCGTACTCGTCGTGATCCAAATCACCGATGACCTAGCGCCGAATGGACGGCACCTCCATGTTCAACACACGTACGGTTGGGAAGACGTCTCCTCCAACTTGATCCATCAAGGGGGAAGGAGAGGTTGATGAAGATCCAGCAGCACGATGGCGTGGTGGTGGAAGCAATGGTGATCTCGGCAGTGCTTCGCCAAGCTCAGGGAGAGGGAGGAGTGTCACGGGAGGGAGAGGGAGGCGCCAGGGGCTAGGGTGCGGCTGCCCTCCCTCCCCCACTATATATAGGACCCCTAGGGGGGGCGCCCGCCCTAGGAGATGAGATCTCCAAGGGGGGGGGGGCCAAGGGGGGTGGCTTGCCCCCCAAGCCAAGTGGGGCGCCCCCACCCCTAGGGTTTCCAACCCTAGGCGTAGGGGGAAGACCAAGGGGGTGCACCAGCCCACTAGGGGCTGGTTCCCCTCCCACTTCAGCCCATGGGGCCCTCCGGGATAGGTGGCCCCACCCGGTGGACCCCCGGGACCCTTCCGGTGGTCTCGGTACAATACCGATTACCCCCGAAACTATCCCGATGGCCGAAACTTGACTTCCTATATATAAATCTTCACCTCCGGACCATTCCGGAACTCCTCGTGACGTCCGGGATCTCATCCGGGACTCCGAACAACTTTCGGGTTACCGTATACTAATATCTCAACAACCCTAGCGTCACTGAACCTTAAGTGTGTAGACCCTACGGGTTCGGGAGACACGCAGACATGACCGAGACGACTCTCCGGTCAATAACCAACAGCGGGATCTGTATACCCATATTGGCTCCCACATGCTCCTCGATGATCTCATCGGATGAACCATGATGTCAAGGATTCAATCAATCCCGTATACAATTCCCTTTGTCAATCGGTACGTTACTTGCCCGAGACTCGATCGTCGGTATCCCAATACCTCGTTCAATCTCGTTACGGGCAAGTCACTTTACTCGTACCGTAATGCATGATCCCGTGATCAGCCACTTGGTCACATTGAGCTCATTATGATGATGCATTACCGAGTGGGCCCAGAGATACCTCTCCGTCATACGGAGTGACAAATCCCAGTCTCGATTCGTGCCAACCCAACAGACACTTTCAGAGATACTCGTAGTGTACCTTTATAGTCAGCCAGTTACGTTGTGACGTTTGGCACACCCAAAGCACTCCTACGGTATCCGGGAGTTGCACAATCTCATGGTCTAAGGAAATGATACTTGACATTCGGGAAAGCTATAGTAAACGAACTACACGATCTTTGAGCTATGCTTAGGATTGGGTCTTGTCCATCACATCATTCTCCTAATGATGTGATCCCGTTATCAATGACATCCAATGTCCATAGTCAGGAAACCATGACTATATTTTGATCAACGAGCTAGTCAACTGGAGGCTCACTAGGGACATGTTGTGGTCTATGTATTCACACATGTATTACGATTTCCTAATAACACAATTATAGCATGAACAATAGACAATTATCATGAACAAAGAAATATAATAATAACCATTTTATTATTGCCTCTAGGGCATATTTCCAACAGTCTCCCACTTGCACTAGTGTCAATAGTCTAGTTACATTGTGATGAATCGAACACCCATGCAGTTCTGGTGTTGATCATGTTTTTCTCTAGGGAGAGGTTTAGTCAATGGATCTGCCACATTCAGGTCCGTATGTACTTTACAAATATCTATGTCTCCATTTTGAACACTTTCACGAATGGAGTTGAAGCGACGCTTGATATGCCTGGTCTTCCTGTGAAACCTGGGCTCCTTGGCAAGGGCAATAGCTCCAGTGTTGTCATAGAAGAGAGTCATCGGGCCCGACGCATTGAGTATGATTCCTAGGTCGGTAATGAACTCCTTCACCCAGACTGCTTCTTGTGCTGCCTCCGAGGCTGCCATGTACTCCGCTTCACATGTAGATCCCGCCACAACGCTTTGCTTGCAACTGCACCAGCTTACTGCCCCACCATTCAAAATATACACGTATCCGGTTTGTGACTTAGAGTCATCCAGATCTATATCGAAGCTAGCATCGGCATAACCCTTTACGATGAGCTCTTCGTCACCTCCATAAACGAGAAACATATCCTTAGTCCTCTTCAGGTACTTCAGGATATTCTTGACCGCTGTCCAGTGTTCCATGCCGGGATTACTTTGGTACCTTCCTACCAAACTTACGGCAAGGTTTACATCAGGTCTGGTACACAGCATAGCATACATGATAGACCCTATGGCCGAGGCATAGGGGACGACACTCATCTTTTCTCTATCTTCTGCCGTGGTCGGGCATTGAGGCGTGCTCAATCTCGTACCTTGCAATACAGGAAAGAACCCCTTCTTTGACTGATCCATATTGAACTTCTTCAATATCTTATCAAGGTACGTACTCTGTGAAAGACCAATGAGGTGTCTCGATCTATCTCTATAGATCTTGATGCCTAATATGTAAGCAGCTTCTCCAAGATCCTTCATTGAAAAACAGTTGTTCAAATAGGCCTTTATGCTTTCCAAGAATTCTATATCATTTCCCATCAATAGTATGTCATCCACATACAATATGAGAAATGCTACAAAGCTCCCACTCACTTTCTTGTAAATGCAGGCTTCTCCATAAGTCTGCGTAAACCTAAATGCTTTGATCATCTCATCAAAACGAATGTTCCAACTCCGAGATGCTTGCACCAGCCCATAGATCGAGCGTTGGAGCTTGCACACCTTGTCAGCATTCTTAGGATCGACAAAACCTTCCGTCTGCATCATATACAATTCTTCCTTAAGGAAACCATTAAGGAATGTCGTTTTGACGTCCATTTGCCATATCTCTTAATCATAGAATGCGGCAATTGCTAACATGATTTGGACAGACTTTAGCTTCGCTACGGGTGAGAAAGTCTCATCGTAGTCAACCCCTTGAACTTGTCGATAACCCTTAGCGACAAGCCGAGATTTATAGATGGTCACATTACCATCCGCGTCTATCTTCTTCTTAAAGATCCATTTATTTTCTATGGCTCGCCGATCATCGGGCAAGTCAGTCAAAGTCCATACTTCGTTTTCATACATGGATCCTATCTCGGATTTCATGGCTTCCAGCCATTTGTCGGAATCTGGGCCCGCCATCGCTTCTTCATAGTTCGAAGGTTCACCGTTGTCTAACAACATGATTTCCAAGACAGGGTTGCCGTACCACTCTGGTGCGGAACGTGTCCTTGTGGACCTACGAAGTTCAGTAGCAACTTGATCTGAAGTTTCATGATCATCATCATTAACTTCCTCTCTAGTCGGTGCAGGCACCTCAGGAACATTTTCTTGAGCTGTGCCACTTACCGGTTCAAGAGGTAATACTTCATCGAGTTCTACTTTCCTCCCACTTATTTCTTTCGAGAGAAACTCTTTCTCTAGAAAGGATCCATTCTTAGCAACAAAGATCTTGCCTTCAGATCTGATGTAGAAGGTATACCCAATAGTTTCTTTAGGGTATCCTATGAAGTCGCATTTTTCCAGTTTGGGTTCGAGCTTTTCAGGTTGAAGTTTCTTGACATAAGCATCGCATCCCCAAACTTTTAGAAATGACAGCTTAGGTTTCTTCCCAAACCATGATTCATATGGTGTCGTCTCAATGGATTTCGACGGAGCCCTATTTAAAGTGAATGCGGTAGTCTCTAAAGCATAGCCCCAAAATGACAGCGGTAAATCGGTAAGAGACATCATAGATCGCACCATATCCAATAGAGTGCGATTACGACGTTCGGACACACCATTACGCTGAGGTGTTCCAGGCGGCGTGAGTTGTGAAACTATTCCACATTTCCTTAAGTGTGTGCCAAATTCATGACTCAAGTATTCTGCCCCACGATCTGATCACAAGAACTTGATTTTTCTGTCACGTTGGTTCTCAACCTCACTCTGAAATTCCTTGAACTTTTCAAAGGTCTCAGACTTGTGTTTCATTAAGTAGACATACCCATATCTACTCAAGTCATCAGTGAGGGTGAGAACATAACGATAGCCACTGCGAGCCTCAACACTCATTGGACCGCACACATCAGTATGCATGATTTCCAATAAGTTGGTTGCTCGCTCCATTGTTCCTGAGAATGGAGTCTTGGTCATTTTACCCATGAGGCATGGTTCACACATGTCAAATGATTCGTAATCAAGAGACTCCAAAAGTCCATCTGCATGGAGCTTCTTCATGCGTTTGACACCTATGTGACCAAGACGGCAGTGCCACAAGTATGTGGGACTATCATTATCAACCTTACATCTTTTGGTATTCACACTATGAATATGTGTAACATTACGCTTGAGATTTATTAAGAATAAACCATTCACCAGCGGAGCATGACCATAAAACATATCTCTCATATAAATAGAACAACCATTATTCTCGGATTTAAATGAGTAGCCATCTCGAATTAAACGAGATCCTGATACAATGTTCATGCTCAAAGCTGGCACTAAATAACAATTATTGAGGTTTAAAACTAATCCCGTAGGTAAATGTAGAGGTAGCGTGCCGACGGTGATCACATCGACCTTGGAACCATTCCCGACGCGCATCGTCACCTGGTCCTTCGCGAGTCTCCGCTTATTCCGCAGCTCCTGCTTTGAGTTACAAATGTGAGCAACCGCACCGGTATCAAATACCCAGGAGCTACTACGAGTACTGGTAAGGTACACATCAATTACATGTATATCACATATACCTTTAGTGTTGCCGGCCTCCTTGTCCGCTAAGTATTTTGGGCAGTTCCGCTTCCAGTGACCACTTCCCTTGCAATAAAAACACTCAGTCTCAGGCTTGGGTCCATTCTTTGACTTCTTCCCGGCAGCTTGCTTACCGGGCGCGGCAACCCCCTTGCCGTCCTTCTTGAAGTTCTTCTTACCCTTGCCTTTCTTGAACTTAGTGGTTTTATTCACCATCAACACCTGATGTTCCTTTTTGATTTCCACCTCCACTGATTTCAGCATTGAATATACCTCAGAATGGTCTTTTCCATCCCCTGCATATTGAAGTTCATCACAAAGCTCTTGTAGCTCGGTGGAAGCGACTGAAGGATTCTGTCAATGACCGCGTCATCCGGGAGATTAACTCCCAGCTGAGTCAAGAGGTTATGCAACCCAGACATTTTGAGTATGTGCTCACTGACAGAACTATTTTCCTCCATCTTACAACTGAAGAACTTGTCAGAGACTTCATATCTCTCGACCCAGGCATGAGCTTGGAAAACCATTTTCAGCTCTTCGAACATCTCATATGCTCGTGTCGCTCAAAACACTTTGGGAGCCCCGGTTCTAAGCTGTAAAGCATGCCGCATTGAACGAGGGAGTAATCACCAACACGTGACTGCCAAGCATTCATAACGTCTTGGTTCTCTGGGATGGGTGCGTCACCTAGCGGTGCTTCTAGGACATAATCTTTCTTGGCAGCTATGAGGATGATCCTCAGGTTCCGGACCCAGTCCGTATAGTTCCTGCCATCATCTTTCAGCTTGGTTTTCTCTAGGAATGCGTTGAAGTTGAGGGCAACATTAGCGTGGGCCATTTGATCTACAAGACATAGTGTAAAGATTTGAGACTAAGTTCATGATAATTAAGTTCATCTAATCAAATTATTCAATGAACTCCCACTCAGATGGACATCCCTCTAGTCATCTAAGTGAAACATGATCCGAGTCAACTAGGCCGTGTCCGATCATCACGTGAGACGGACTAGTCAACATCGGTGAACATCTTCATGTTGATCGTATCTACTATACGACTCATGCTCGACCTTTCGGTCTTCCGTGTTCCGAGGCCATGTCTATACATGCTAGGCTCGTCAAGTCAACCTAAGTGTATTGCTTGTGTAAATCTGGCTTACACCCGTTGTATTCGAACATTAGAATCTATCACACCCGATCATCACGTGGTGCTTCGAAACAACGAACCTTCGCAACGGTGCATAGTTAGGGGGAACACTTTCTTGAAATTATTACGAGGGATCATCTTATTTAAGCTACCGTCGTTCTAAGCAAATAATATGTAAAACATGATAAACATCACATGCAATCAAATAGTGACATGATATGGCCAATATCATTTGCTCCTTTTGATCTCCATCTTCGGGGCTCCATGATCATCGTTGTCACCGGAATGACACCATGATCTCCATCATCATGATCTCCATCATCGGGTCTTCTTGAAGTTGTCTCGTCATCTATTACTTCTACTACTATGGCTAACGCTTTAGCAATAAAGTAAAGTAATTACATGACATTTATGTTGACACGCAGGTCATAAATAAATTAAGACAACTCCTATGGCTCCTGCCGGTTGTCATACTCATCGACATGCAAGTCGTGATTCCTATTACAAGAACATGATCAATCTCATACATCACATATATCATTCATCACATCCTTTTGGCCATATCACATCACATGGCACATGCTGCAAAAACAAGTTAGACATCCTCTAATTGTTGTTGCAAGTTTTTACGTGGCTGCTATAGGTTTCTAGCAAGAATGTTTCTTACCTACGCCAAAACCACAACGTGATATGCCAATTTCTATTTACACTTCATAAGGACCCTTTTCATCGAATCCGATCTGACTAAAGTGGGAGAGACAGACACCCGCTAGCCACCTTATGCAACTAGTGCATGTTAGTCGGTGGAACCAGTCTCACGTAAGTGTACATGTAAGGTCAGTCCGGGCCGCTTCATCCCATGATGCCGCCGAATCAAGATAAGACTAGTAACGGCAAGTAAATTGACAATATCGACGCCCACAACTGCTTTGTGTTCTACTCGTGCATAGAAACTACGCATAGACCTAGCTCATGATGCCACTGTAGGGGAACGTAGCAGAATTTTAAAATTTTCTTCGCATCACCAAGATCAATCCATGGAGTCATCTAGCAACGAGGGAGAGGGGAGTGCATCTACATACCCTTGTGTATCGCGCGCGGAAGCGTTCAAGAGAACGGGGTTGATGGAGTCGTACTCGTCGTGATCCAAATCACCGATGACCTAGCGCCGAACGGACGACACCTCCGCGTTCAACACACGTACAGTTGGGAAGACGTCTCCTCCAACTTGATCCAGCAAGGGGGAAGGAGAGGTTGATGAAGATCCAGCAGCACGACGGCGTGGTGGTGGAAGCAAGGTGATCTCGGCAGGGCTTCGCCAAGCTCAGGGAGAGGGAGGAGTGTCACGGGAGGGAGAGGGAGGCGCCAGGGGCTAGGGTGCGGCTGCCCTCCCTCCCCCCACTATATATAGGACCCCTAGGGGGGCTCCGGCCCTAGGAGATGAGATCTCCAAGGGGGGGCAAGGGGGTGGCTTGCCCCCCCAAGCCAAGTGGGGCGCCCCCACCCCTAGGGTTTCCAACCCTAGGCGCAGGGGGAGGCCCAAGGGGGGCGCACCAGCCCACTAGGGGCTGGTTCCCCTCCCACTTCAGCCCATGGGGCCCTCCGGGATAGGTGGCCCCACCCAGGACCCTTCCGGTGGTCCCGGTACAATACCGATTACCCCCGAAACTTTCCCGATGGCCGAAACTTGACTTCCTATATATTAATCTTCACCCCCGGACCATTCCGGAACTCCTCATGACATCCGGGACTCCGAACAACTTTCGGGTTACTGTATACTAATATCTCAACAACCCTAGCATCACCGAACCTTAAGTGTGTAGACCCTACGGGTTCGGGAGACACGCAGACATGACCGAGATGACTCTCCGGTCAATAACCAACAGCGGGATCTGGATACCCTTGTTGGCTCCCACATGCTCCTCGATGATCACATCGGATGAACCACGATGTCGAGGATTCAATCAATCCTGTATACAATTCCCTTTGTCAATCGGTATGTTACTTGCCCGAGACTCGATCGTCGGTATCCCAATACCTCGTTCAATCTCGTTACCGGCAAGTCACTTTACTCGTACCGTAATGCATGATCCCATGATCAACCACTTGGTCACATTGAGCTCATTATGATGATGCATTACCGAGTGGGCCCAGAGATACCTCTCCGTCATATGGAGTGACAAATCCCAGTCTCCATTCGTGCCAACCCAACAGACACTTTCGGAGATACCCATAGTGTACCTTTATAGTCACCCAGTTACGTTGTGACGTTTGGCACACCCAAAGCACTCCTACGGTATCCGGGAGTTGCACAATCTCATGGTCTAAGGAAATGATACTTGACATTCGGGAAAGCTATAGCAAACGAACTACACGATCTTTGAGCCATGCTTAGGATTGGGTCTTGTCCATCACATCATTCTCCTAATGATGTGATCCCATTATCAATGACATCCAATGTCCATATTCAGGAAACCATGACTATATTTTGATCAACGAGCTAGTCAACTAGAGGCTCACTAGGGATGTGTTGTGGTCTATGTATTCACACATGTATTACGATTTCCGAATAACACAATTATAACATGAACAATAGACAATTATCATGAACAAAGAAATATAATAATAACCATTTTATTATTGCCTCTAGGGCATATTTCCAACAGTTAGAAGACAAGAAAACTAGACTAGGTGCCGGACGCGGCTTTTCATTTGCTTTCCATAGTTGGCTTGCCCCTTTTTCTTAATGGAAGTTTGCATTCTAGCCTTTCTTGTCCTCTTTGTTCGATCGCCTTCCCCTCTGTTCTTCCTTGGATTTTTGTTTTGGTCCGTGCTCACCCTCGCATGCCTCGCAAGGGGGCTGGACAGGTGCCCTCGTGGAGGTGCCCTCGTGAACGTTTTCCCTGTTCTTCGCGAGGCACCCTCGCCCGATCCCACAAGCTGGCACACCTCTCTCAGTCCGTGCCCCTCGGGTACCGCGATGCGAAGTGCTGGGTCATGGCCGGCGGCGCCTGCGACCAGGATTCAGAAGAATATAAGTTTCCTAACGAATTTTTGCAGCTCCTAGACGCCTTCTGAGCAAAGGAGGCCTCGCCAGGCACTGGGGAATGCGCGCATCACGAGGCAGAAACTACTTCAGGCACATCAAGCTAAGTTATCTCTACACGCCCACATAAAATGTTGGTACCATAACACATCGCAGGGATGATACACATAACATAGCAACTCGGAAATTATGGTTCATTACACGCCCCCGCAGGGCCCATACTTGTTTATTCTTAAACGCAGGAAGGAAAGAGCAAAACAAAAGTGGCACGTGCCCCCATAGCAGTTTGTGAGGGTGGACCCATGGTGCTTCCCTGAGCTTAGCCAGACCCCTCCTCACGCTTCATTGGAGCGCGGCGACGAGATGACCTGCTGCCTCCCTCGAAACGGGCGCGGCAGCTGGTCATAGCCGCCGCTGCTGGAGCTATCACTGGATGAGGAGCTGCCGTAGCTGGATGAGCCGCGGCCAGTGCCGAGGATGAAGCCACCTTCCTCCTCGTCACGACCATCACTAAGGCCGAGCACCTCGTCGCCGTCATTGTCCTCAGGGCAGCACCCGACGCGGCGACTGTCTTCCCCAAATACCCTCATGAAGAGGGTCGCGTCGCCGTCGTACTTGAAGTGGAGGGCACACCGCCTGCCCAGTCCACGCGCGCGGGTGAACGTCTGCCAGCCACGGGCCAAGGCTGCGTTGCCCGCGGCGGAGACTTCCACCACAACCCACGAAGCCCTGCTGCAGCAACCGTCCGCCTGCAGCCAGAGACCGCCTGGACATATGAACGACAGTTCCCGACAAAGAACCGCGGGAGCTGAAGCCAGGTGCCAGCCGGGTTCTCCGACCACACGACGAACTCCGGCGTCACCTCCGCTGAATGGAAGCATGGACGAGGAGGCCGCGCAACCACGGCATGCCTCACTTCATCAACGGCACTGCCACTGCGTGCTTGCGCGGGCGACCATGCCCCCTCTTGGGTGGTGGTGGTGAAAGGATCGATATGGTTGACTAGAGGGGGGGGGTGAATAGGCAACTAACAATTTTTAACCTTTCTTTACCAAATTAAACTTTGCATCAAAGTAGGTTTTCTAGATGTGCAACTAGGTGAGCAACCTATATGATGCAACAACAACGAACATACAAGCAAGCAAGAGAAGTAACACCAATAAGCTTGCGCAAGTAAAGGTAAGAGATAACCAAGAGTGGACCCGTGAAGACGAGGATGTGTTACCGAAGTTCCTTCCTTTTGAGGGGAAGTACGTCTCCGTTAGAATGGTGTGGAGGCACAATGCTCCCCAAGAAGCCACTAGGGCCACCGTATTCTCCTCACGCCCTCACACAATGCGAGATGCCGTGATTCCACTATTGGTGCCCTTGGAGGCGGCAACCGGACCTTTACAAACAAGGTTGGGGCAATCTCCACAACTTAATTGGAGGCTCCCAACAACACCACGAAGCTTCACCACAATGGACTATGGCTCCGTGGTGACCTCAACCGTCTAGGGTGCTCAAACACCCAAGAGTAACAAGATCAGCTAGGGATTGGTGGTGGAATCAAATTTCTCTTGGTGGAAGTGTAGATTGGGGCCTTCTCAACCACTCTCGAGCAAATCAACAAGTATGATTGGCTAGAGAGAGAGATCGGGAAAAAATGGAGCTTGGAGCATTAATGGAGCTTGAGGGGGAAGAGGTAAGTCAACGAAGAAGAAGGGGATCCCCTTTTATAGTGGGGGTAACAATCCAACCGTTACCCCACTAAACAGCCCTGCAGAGGGCGGTACTACCGTAGTGGGCAGCGGTACTACCGCTCCCCCTTACGGTACTACCGCCCAGACAGAGAGTGCTTGAAGGCAGAGGAGGGACTGGCCCGGCGCGGTACTGCCGGACAGGCCCAACATGGTACTGCCGTGGTGGTAGGGCGGTACTACCGCTCTCGAGCGGTACTACTGCACCTACTACCACTGCAAGTGCCTCTCAACCCGACACGAGAAGTGTCCCGGTACCGCAGCGGTACTGCCGCTGAGGACGCACAAGCGGTACTAGCAGTGGGCACCGCGGTACTACCGCTGGGGCTAAAGACAGCTCAATCGGCAGGGAAAAAGACCTCCAACGGCGTGGGAAGGCCCAGATGGTGTGAAAGGAAAGTGTACGTGATGATTCCACCCTAGCCATACCAAAGCGGACCCCTCTTGACAGAAAGGTGACTCCTAAGAAACTAGTCCACCAACAAGAAATGAAAGAGCTACACCGTCTTGAAAAACACTCTGAGGGGAAAGAAATCGTCTCGAGCCAAAGGAAGAATCTCTGAAACACTCAACGCACAAGGTTAGTCCACAAATATGTTGTCATCAATCACCAAAACTACATCGAGAGAGATATGCTTAACAATCTCCCCCTTTTTCGTGGATATGACAACTAGGGATTTTGTCGGTGTACAAAAAGAGGGGTACACTTTTTGTACCCCTATAACTGTGCACGGGCAGTCTGAGCCACGGGCACCACCACACCAAGCAAGGCAAGGAAGGTGAGCCAGGGTAAGACCGAAGCTCAAGAGAACTAGAACGACACCAAGGCCAAGACCACGAAGAGCGAAGGGGACGAAGCGGACTCCCCCGGCAAGATCCTTGCCGGGAGACAGTTCTAGTAACCCCGGCAAGACCCTTGCCGCAGCAACTCGCCCCACACCTACGGAGCAAATCACCCTTGAGTCCACTGCCCCCAAAAGGGCAAGGATTCGGGAGACATCCCCGTGGCGGCCTGCAGATCTTTGTGAAGACATTCAAGATCAGATACGCACTAAGGAGACGACAACCCTTGGTGGGATCCCAGCCGAGGAAGACCACAAGGCCCCCGGCAAGCGCCTTGCCGGGGATGACAGCAGGCGCCTCGGCAAGACCCTTGCCGGGGCCCCGGCAAGGCCCTTACCGAGGACACCCGCAGGGCCACCATCAGGCCCACGCCAACTAAACCTCCACCACCGCATGCATGCAGCTGCCGACCCAACCAGCTGGGCAGGCACCTGCGTGGCGGCATGCAGATCTTCGTAAAGACCCGCCACTGTGCCACCTCAGCCGCCTGCTTACCTATGTGGCATCGCATGCGTCGCTGGCCAGAGCGCGTGTCGACACAAGAAGGAGCAGCGACGGACGAGACAGGTTTCTCCCCCGTCCCCGATAAAGCATGGACACCTAAGCAAGACGCATTAAATGCGCCTTTTCATGTAATGCGAGGGGTAACCTCGCATCACTGTACCCCTTTCCACCTCCTGTGTGCCACTGTGGCAACCCCTTTTTCTATAAAAGGAGGCCCGAGGCGACCAGAGGAGGGATTCGGCTTTTTGGAGCTCCTCACGCCCCATAGCTAGCTCAAGAACAGAGATATACAATCCACCAAAGCAGGAGTAGGGTTTTACGCATCCTCGGGGCCCGAACCTGGATAAACGAACCGTGTGCTATCTGTTTGATCCGCTCTTAACGACCCCGCGCCCCGCTAACCACAATAGGGATTCTTGTGATCCCATATGTGTCATTCCCACCGACATCTCTGGCGCGCCAGGTAGGGGGCGCAGTTGTGAGAATCGGCTTTAGCAGTTAGTTCGGCGCTTCTTCATCATCATGACGCCCAAGAAGAAGACGATGGTGGCGGTTGGCCAGTCGGAAGCCGGACAGCCCGTCCCGACGCGAGCGAGCAGCGGACCGGTCGCACAAAGGACCCGGGGCGCTGCTCGCGAACACCAACACCATCCCAACAGCCGGAGTTTGGGAGGGGGCGATGTTTGTGCGCCTGGTAATAGGCCACACGTCGCTAAATCCAAAGGCGGAGCTAAGCCCTTCGCGGGTGGAGCGGGGCCTTCCAGGGTCATCGCCGCAGCGCCCGAAGGCGACGCAAGGGCCTCCAAGACTCCCACGCCGGCGCCAACAGCGCGCTCCTCCCAGGCACCGCGCGACGAACATCGTAATCACGCCGAAGATCCCGGGCGTCGCCGTGGGAAGAGCCCCGAGCGCCACTCCTGAGACGTAGAAGACCTACCCACTCGCTGAGGCACTGGTGAAAACGGCATGCGACCGCAGGGTCGTGATAGAGCTCCTTCTGACATGGTCAAAAGTCGAAGCGCGTCACGATCCGTGCAGGTTTCGCTGCCACCGACGCCAGCAGAGGCCCTGGCGCGCGCGCAGTTGCTCCTCGATTTTCCTCCCACTACGGGGAAACTCGATGAATGGAGAGCCACTATCTGAAGCCTTGTTGCGGTGGCCAACAAAGACGAACCAAGTCCGGTGGGGCCCCCGGGTCGACGCTCCGATGGAGTCCCGTGGACCAATGGCGGAAAAGCCGGCGGCGCCGCGACCATGGTGCATTCACCTCTTCCCCATCCGGTACCGCGGACGCCGGCTCATCGCGATGTCGCGGGCGACGACATCTCCATAGCATCGTCTGTCCCGCGGACCCGCTGTGACCAGCGCCAAGTTCTTCGGGAACGAGCCCATGAAGACGCTTGAACCACTATTGAGCGCCGGCGCGGAGCACGCCACCAGTAAGACAGGCGAGCAGGGCCTGCTGTGAACCACCCGGCCCCGGAGAGCCCTGGAGGCCTACCTTACGAGGTAGGCTGTCCGGCTTTTACCCGTGAGCTGCGGCAGTTCCAGTGGCCCACTCACCGCACCTTCAAACCAGACGTTGGCAAAAAGTACAATGGCAAGACTCACCCGTCTGAGTTCCTCAGCATCTACACCATCGCGATGCAAGTGCCGTAGCCCGCGATGATAAGGTGCTTGCGAATTACTTCCATTGGCTCTTAAACCCAACGCCATGTCGTGGTTGATGCACTTGCCGGTAGACTCTATTTCCTCTTGGTCGGATTTGTGCCATGAGTTTGTGGGCGCCTTTACTGGAGGTCACCAAGCCCATGGCCAAGCAAGCGACCTGCATGTCATTCCCCAAAAGGGATGCGAGAGTCTGCGCAATTATATACAGAGGTTCAGCCGGGTACAATACAATATCCCTGATGTTCACCCTGCCGCCATCATCAGCGCGTTCCATCAGAACGTGCGTAACCGCAAGATGCGCGAAGAACTGGCAATGAACAAGGTGAAAGATGTGGCAGAACTCTATGTTCTTGCTGATAGATGTGCCCGAGCTGAAGAGGGAAGGAAGTACCCCGACGAAGATGCCGGCGTGGAAACCGACTCCTCAGATGAGGATACTGCCGCCCTGGCAAAGAAAGGCCGGCGCCGCAACAGGAAGCGCAAAGGTAAAGCTGTGCTTGCCGTCGAGGGATCTGACGACGCCGGCTCCGCCAAGAAAACCAAGGCAGATGACCCCGGCAAGGAAATTGCCGGATGTGTCGCCTGCCGGTCCTTGGCGGCTGCCGAGAAGCCAGGAAACTCCGACAAGCAATACCGCAAGATCCATCACACCAAAGGCCATGATCTCCAGAACCGCCGACAGGTTGAGCTCCTTGCTGAGAAGCAGAGGGCTGAATATGAGAGGCGGGACAAGGAGAAAGGCCAGGACGGTGCTGAGGGATCCGGCAAGAAGCATGACGGCCAGGCGGGCCATCGCGGTAAAGATAAATAGCGGGAGAGGCCCACCCGGGGCCGTGACAAAAAGCCAGAAGATGATGATCACGAAGAGGATGATGAGTCTGGTGACCAAGAATTTCAGAAAGCTACAGAGGCCATGTGTGTCGATGGCGGCGCCTCGCTGCATACCTCTCACCGCCAGCTTAAACAGTGGGCGCGTGAGATTACAGCGGCGGAACCGTCGTTTGATGCCCAAAGGCCGCTGAAGTGGTCCAGCACACCTATCATTTTTGACACTGAGGATCACCCTGATCGCACTACTGCAGTCGGGTGCTTGCCATTGTTGGTTTCACCAACAATACGCAACCTCAAGGTGACAAAGATGCTAGTCGATGGCGGGGCCGGTCTGAACTTAATCTCGCCTGCCGTGATCGAGAAATTGCAGATTCCTGATGAAGACCTCGAAGAGACGGGCATGTTTCAGGGGGTCAACCCGGGAAGAATTCAACCAAAGGGAAAGGTCACGTTGCCCGTGACTTTTGGGAGTGATCTGAACTACAGGACAGAAAGGATTGTGTTCGATGTTGCCAAGATCCCCTTGCCTTACAACGGGATCCTTGGCCGCCCAGCGCTGGCCAAGTTCATGGCGGCGTCACATTATGCCTACAACACCCTGAAGATGCCGGGGCCTGTGACGATCATCACCGTCCCGTCAGACAAGAAGGATGCGCTAATTTGCGCTGACCAACTCTACCAACAAGCAGTTGCAGCAGCCGCCACTGCTAAGGCACTTGCTCCTGCCGCTGGAGCCCCGGGAAGGTGAAAGAAGAAGACCGGTGAGACCTCAGGCACCCACTCCGGCAAGCGCACCTCTTCGGAGTGTAGCGCTCCCGTCGAGGACATGCCAGAGAGCTCCGCCGACAGAAACAAGAAGTCCAGGGCCACACCACCGGGAACCAAGAAGGTTTCTGTCAAGGAAGACGACGCAGGAGGAGCTTTTACCATAAGCTCCACCCTTGACGACAAATAGGAAGACGTGCTCGTCACCTTCCTGTGGGCGAATGTCGATGTGTTTGCATGGCAAGCATCTGACATCCCCGGCGTTCCCAGGGAGGTGATTGAGCACCACCTTGTTGTCTGTCCTCATGCGCGGCCCGTCAAGCAGAAGGTCAGAAAGCAAGCTTTGGAACGACAAGAGTTCATCACAGAGGAGATCCGGAAACTGGAAGCAGCGGGTTTGGTAAGAGGAGTGCTCCATCCAACGTGGTTGGCCAATCCGGTGGTAGTGCGCAAGGCAAATGGGAAGTGGAGGCTGTGTATTGATTACACAGATATTAATAAGGCTTGTCCCAAAGATCCCTTCCCGTTGCCGCGCATCGACCAGATTGTTGACTCCACAGCTGGGTGTGATCTGTTGTCATTCCTCGATGCCTACTCCGGCTACCACCAGATCTTCATGACAAGGGAAGATGAAGAGAAAACATCATTCATCACCCCACGTGGTACGTATTGCTTTATACGGATGCCTTTCGGGTTGAAGAGTGCTGGTTCAACGTTTGCAAGGGCAGTCCAAATTGGTTTTGAACCCCAACTCCATAGAAATATGGAAGCTTATATGGATGATATAGTGGTCAAAACCAAGAACAGGGCAACCCTCATATCAGATTTACAAGAAACATTTGCAAACCTATGCAAGATCAATCTCAAGCTGAACCCTGAGAAGTGCGTCTTCGGTGTCCCGTCTGGCAAGCTTCTCGGGTTCTTTGTGTCACAGCGTGGGATAGAGGCCAATCTGGACAAGATCAAAGCTATAGAGCAGATTGAAGCGCCCAAGCGAGTCAAGGATGTGCGTCGGCTTGCTGGTTGCGTTGCCGCCATGAGCAGGTTCATTTCCAAGTCCGCCGAGCGCGCCCTTCCCTTTTTCAAGATTTTGAAAAAGGCAGGCCCGATGGAGTGGACACCAGAAGCCTAAGCAGCATTGCAAGATTTGAAGAAGTACCTCTCCTCCGCGCCAATACTAGTTGCGCCTAGGCCACAGGAACCGTTGCTGCTGTATCTGGCGGCAACGAACCAGGTGGTCAGCGCCGCACTAGTGGCGCAGAGAGAAATTGATGATGAGGTAATAGCAGCGACGGAGCCCGATGCCAGCGATGCCGAGACGACGCAGTCAATTGAAGTGCCGCCGAAGAAGAAAATGATGCAACACCCGGTCTACTTTGTTAGTTCCCTCCTGCAGGGGGCTAGATCGAGGTACTCCAGTGTGCAGAAACTGCTCTTTGGCCTTCTTATGGCCTCGAGGAAGCTGCATCACTACTTCCAGGCGCACGAAATCACTGTCGTCACTCGCCTCCCTCTGCAACGGATATTGCACAATCCAGACGCAACGGGAAGGATCGTAGAGTGGGCACTGGAACTGTCCAGCTTTGGCCTCAAGTTTGAGAGTACCTCGACGATTCAAAGCCAAGTCCTGGTGGAGTTCATTGCAGAATGGACTGCGACGCCTGACGAAGAAACCCAAGAGACTGCTCTCCCCGGCAAGGAGGCAAGTTGCGACTGCATCATGTACTTTGATGGAGCTTTCTCCTTACAGGGCGCCGGGGCTGGCGTACTGCTTGTCGCGCCCACCGGATTGCACCTCAAGTACGTGATCCAGATGCACTTCCCCAGGGAGGTGTCAACAAACAATACGGCTGAGTACGAAGGGCTGCTTGCCGGTCTTAGGATCGCGGTGGACCTCGGAATCAAGAAACTCGTCGTCAGAGGCGACTCGCAACTTGTCGTCAAGCAAGTCAACAAGGATGACCAGAGCCCGTTGATGAAGGCCTACTTCGATGAAGTGAGGAAGCTGGAAGAGCATTTTGATGGTATACAGGCAGAATACGTTCCCCAAGCGGAGAATGATATCGCCGATTACCTGTCAAAACGCGCTGCCCTCAAGCTACCTGTGGAACCAGGTACCTTTGTGCTTCAGCTAACTCAGCCATCCGTTGATCCATCAACAGAGTAGAACAAGAGGAGAAAATCAGGGCCCGGCAAGTACTTTCCCGTCGAGATCCCCGAAGCCGCCGGCAAGGATGTTGCCAGAGACACTAAGCCCGCCACGGGACGGCTAGCTCTGGTAGAGCATCAAGCTCTTGCCATGGAGACAGCCGCTCTGATAGCGGAGGAAATGCCTTTAGTCCTCGCCGTCGAGCCCCAGGCTCCAGCGTGGGCACAACATACCGTCCCTCCAAACAGGGGAACTTCTTGAGGAGCAGGAAGAAGCGGAAAAAGTAGCCCGTCGCTCTACTATGTACCAGTTCGTCGATGACGTCCTGTACAGAAAGAGGCCGAACGGCATGAAATTGAAGTGTATCCCTCGAGAGGAAGGACTGGGGCTGTTGGCGGAGATACATGGAGGCATATGTGGATCCCACATCGGGTCAAGGGCCCTTGCTGACAAAGCGTTTCGGCAAGGCTTCTTCTGGCCCACCGCCCTCCAGGATGTGACGACACTAGTCACCAGGTGTGAAGCGTGTCAGTTCCATTCAAAGAAGCTTCATCAGCCAGCTCAAGCCCTTCAAACCATTCCTCTCTCCTGGCCTTTCTCGGTCTGGGGGCTCGACATACTGGGCCCTTTCCCCCACACTGTCGGGGGCTTTGAGTACTTGTACGTTGCAATCGACAAGTTCACAAAGTGGCCATAAGTGGAAGCAGTGAGGAAGGTCACAACACAGTCAGCCGTCAAGTTCTTCAAAGGACTGGTGTGCCGTTTTGGTGTACCCAATAGGGTTATCACTGACAACGGCATGCAGTTCACAAGCCACACCTTCATGCAATATATTCAAGACCTCGGCAGCAAGGTCTATTTCGCTTCCGTTGCTCACCCACGAAGCAATGGTCAAGCTGAGAGGGCAAATGCTGAAGTACTGCGAGGCCTGAGGACAAAGACCTTTGACAGACTGCACAAGAGTGAAAGGCGCTGAATTGATGAATTGCCGACGGTTCTTTGGTCAATCAGAACGACACCAAATCGAGCCACCGGCCAGACACCCTTTTCCTTGGTATACGGGGCAGAAGCAGTTCTCCCCACGGAACTCATGTATGGGTCACCTCGAGTACTCGCTTATGACGAGCTTGAGCAAGAGCAATTGCGGCAAGATGACGCAACGCTCCTTGAGGAAGATCGTCTTCGGGCGGCTGTGAGAGCAGCGCGCTACCAGCAAGCCTTGCGCCGCTACCATAGCCGCAAGGTTCATGCCCGAAGCTTTGAGGAAGGCGACCTTGTTCTTCGGCGCGTTCAATCGGCCAAGAATTCCAACAAGTTGACGCCAAAGTGGGAAAGCCCTTATCGGGTAATACGAGTCACCAGGCCCGGTGCAGTCCACCTGGAGACCGAAGATGCCGTTCCGGTGAGTAACTCCTGGAACATTGAGCATCTTCGCAAGTTTTACCCGTGAGGCGCGGCTTGTCGGGCCCCTCGGCAAGCCACCTTTTGTACAAGCCTTGCCGATGACGCATGTAACCCTCTGTACAAAGCCAGGCGCAGACCCTGAGCATAAATAAATGAAGTGCTGGCGCCCTAAGTTATAGCATGCATGCTAGGTCAAGTCTCGTCCTTGGTTAGGGTTGATAGTGCTTAGCGGTGACTAACCCCTAGCTTAGAGGTTGAGTGTGCGTCTCTTTGTCTTTCTTTTGTCTTCTTTGGTTCAGAGGACACACAGATATCCGTGCCGAACCACTTGGGGAAAAAAAAGAGGAACAAACCAGCATCTAGCCCCCGGCAAGCCAGTATTGCCGGGGGCTGCAAGAGCAAAGATTCACCCACGGCGAACCAGGGTTGCCGGGGACTGCAGCTTCAGATAAGTTCTTCATCCCTTATCATGCATTCCATTATGGACTGAGGTATGTGAAACCTCGTTTTCCCCTAAGCTACCGTGCTCCCATAACTCTAGGCCCTAGGGCTCGTTCCTGGGGCCAAGTTTGGTCGTAGTCGCGGCAGCGAAAAGATGAAACAAGGAGCCTGAACCCGCCTCGTCCCTGCCTCTGCCAAAGGCGTGAGGAAGGTCGAGCAAAGTGGGGAGACGACAAGGCCTATTGCTGGGAAAGGAAATGTTTATCTTGAAGATATCAAGGATTTACTCCTTGTTGTGGGTTTCCACCCGCAAACAAATGACCCGGCAAGCATCCCTTTTTCATTAAAAAACATTCCACTCAGGTACAGTCCATTGGGAATGAAAAACATGAATGATGGGATTACAAGTTTTAAATTCAACAAAGGCCCGAAGGCTTACAAACTAAAAAGAGATAAGGTGCCCGTAATCCCTTTCTTGTCCCTCTCCTCAGGAGGCAGGTCAAGGAGGCGAAAGAGACAAAAGGAGCGCCTAGGCGAGCTATGGGTGGCAGAAGACACCAAGAGAACATCTTGGTGGCCATTCAAAGGCTGGATGGTGATGGCGGCACCGGAAGCAGAGCTCGAAGACGAGGCGGCAGGACGTCAGCACGCGTCGAAGGCGTCGGTGCCCGCGTACTCCGACTTGACGGCCTGGCCGCCCGCCCTCTTCCTGTTCCGCAGCCCCCCAATGCCAGCTGCCTAAGGAGACGACCCCGAGAAGTTCAAGGAGCCGACGACACGGATGATAGGGTCGTCGGTGCTGCACGGAGCGGCACCCGACACCTAGTCGGACCCGTCATCCTGCCGCCTACTACCCTCATCGTCGCTGCCGCTTTCCTCCTCGTCACTCCCGCCCGAGGAGGAGTCTTCACTATCAGAAGAGCTCTCCACGCAGCACCTTGCACGGGTCCCAAAGCACCCGAAGTCCTTGACGGAGAGAAGGCCACCCTCCATCAGCTTAAAATGGAGAGTGAGCCCCCTCTATCAAGCGGTGGATATGAGCAAGCGTCTTCCATCCCCGACGAAGATACATCACGTGAGGGGCGGGGAAGTCGACGCGGACCCGCGTGCCACTGATCCCGCAGCCCATCATGTGCAGCCGCAACGATTCCGGCGGATCCAGCTCCATCTCTCGCGCAAATGGAGTCGGGAGACGAAGGCGACGATGCGGCGGCCGGCACAGCCTGACGAAGAACTCACAAGGGTCATCCCCAACATGGCCCTCCATTGGAGGAGTTGCTGCTGGCGGAGGCGAGGCCGGCGCACCGCCCCGTCCTCCTCTTCCCCGAGCGCCCCGGCCTCGCCCCCTCCCCTTCCCCTCGCGGCTGGCTCTGCCACCGCAGGCGCAGGAGAAGGAGGGACGCATTGTCGAGCGGCGACCCTCGCCGCCACTGTTGAAGGACCGGGATTTCCTCTCTCCATGACGGATGGAAGGGAGGAGCAGAAGCTGAAGGAAGAAGAAGATGAAAGAATGCGGGATGCCATCCCCCTCCCGCTCTTTATAAAGGATCGGGGTTGGGGCTCGGCCGCCTCGCTCGGACAATCAAGATACGGAAGGCGCAGGGAGCCAGGAACGACCCGCCGCCCCAACCAGCGACGGCCCAGTTTCCCGCCTCCACCGTTTGCCACCCCAGGCGCATGGGAGACACGTGGCGGATGTGCAGAACCGAGGGATGGGTGAGACGACCACTCCCCACCCCGTGATCGTGGGGAGTGGACGCCTTGAAGATCGCGCCTCAGCCCCATTCAGTAAATGGGCCGCGCCTCCACGCCTCCCTCCGTTATGGGGAAGGCGTGAACCGCCCCTTTACTACGATGTGACGCATGCCTGCGGGAAACAACCCCACGCATGCCGCCCACGTCACACGCGCCTCCCCACGCCGCGCCACGCGCGGGAATCATGGGAAGCACAGCACGCGAAGAATCTTACCGCGGTAAAAACCGCCCCGCCTGCCCACGCACCGTTTTTGGGCCTAGCCCAACAACACGTTGCGCTTATGTGTGGCCCAGGCCCGGGGTTCCTGTTGGTGTACAAAAAGAGGGGTACACTTTTTGTACCCCTATAACTGTGCACGGGCAGTCTGAGCCACGGGCACCACCACACCAAGCAAGGCAAGGGAGGTGAGCCAGGGTAAGACCGAAGCTCAAGAGAACTAGAACGACGCCAAGGCCAAGACCATGAAGAGCAAAGGGGACGAAGCGGACTCCCCCGGCAAGATCCTTGTCGGGAGACAGTTCTAGCAACCCGGCAAGACCCTTGCCGCGGCAACTCGCCCCACACCTATGGAGCAAATCACCCTTGAGTCCACTGCCCCCAAAAGGGCAAGGATTCGGGAGACATCCCCGTGGCGGCATGCAGATCTTTGTGAAGACATTCAAGATCAGATACGCACTAAGGAGACGATAACCCTTGGCGGGATCCCAGCCGAGGAAGACCACAAGGCCCCCGGCAAGCGCCTTGCCGGGGATGACAGCAGGCGCCTCGGCAAGACCCTTGCCGGGGCCCCGACAAGGCCCTTACCGAGGACACCCGCAGGGCCACCATCAGGCCCACGCCGACTAAACCACCACCACCGCATGCATGCAGCTGCCGACCCAACTAGCTGGGCAGGCACCTGTGTGGCGGCATGCAGATCTTCGTAAAGACCCACCACTGCCACCTTAGCTGCCTGCCTACCTACGTGGCATCGCAGGTGTTGCTGGCTAGGGCGCGTGTCGACACAAGAAGGAGCGGCGACGGACGAGACATGTTTCTCCCCCGTCCCCGATAAAGCAAGGACACCTAAGCAAGACACATTAAATGCGCCTTATCATATAATGCGAGGGATAACCTCGCATCACTGTACCCCTTTCCACCTCCTGTGTGCCACTGTGGCAACCCCTTTTTCTATAAAAGGAGGCCCGAGGCGACCGGAGGAGGGATTCGGCTTTTTGGAGCTCCTCATGCCCCATAGCTAGCTCAAGAACAGAGATATACAATCCACCAAAGCAGGAGTAGGGTTTTATGCATCCTCGCGGCCCGAACCTGGATAAACGAACCGTGTGCTATCTGTTTGATCCGCTCTTCTCATGACCCCGCGCCCCGCTAACCACAGTAGGGATTCTTGTGATCCCATAGGTGTCGTTCCCACCGACAGATTTGCATAGGGAAAAGACATAAAAGTAAGGATACTTAGAACTACAAAATATAGACGGGCTCCCCCTGAATGTGTGCACCTAGTTAGTAGAGCCTTTGGAATGCAAGACACACACATTCGGATCAACACTCCCCCTATATTTTATAGTCCAGAAATTCTAAGCACAGGATACATGAGAGCAGGGTATAAAACAGGATAAGCATGCAACTCATAAGATACTACAGTACTGAATAGACATAGATAATAAGGTAAAGATAGGGTAGCATATGTCTCACACCATATGTCTAGAACTTAGGTCTCACTGGCACCAAACCAAACCAAACAAAGACAACGAGAAAACACAAGACACCACACACCACAAAGACACACTCGCAACACGGCAATGACATAAATCCCTAGACTCTCTCCCCCTTTGGCAGCGAGACACCAAAAGGGCAAAGAGCGTTGCTACGGCTCCAGGTGATGGCAAGCTGAGGATCTCGAACATCACATCTCAGCGTGATCGTCTGCACCTCTGTCGTCGGTCGGAAACTGCTCGGTGTTTGAATCGGTCCAAGGGCAATGCTGGTGAATCCATTCCTCCTCTTCAGTGATCTGGCCCTCAGAACCGCTGGCAACGGTCGCACCCAGCTGACGCATGAGCTCCTTGTGACACCCCCTGGCCTGCTTCTCAGCCACATGAGTCATGTACTGACCATGAGACTCCATGCAGAAGAGCTTCTTCATCTTGCGTTTAAGCTTCTTTGCCCAAGAGGGTTCTGCACTAGAAGGCCCAAAGTCCTCATCATGATCATCGGCCGCAGCCCCACCCCCGGTCTCCATGTCAGCAGCAGTAGATGGACCCCCGGGTTTAGGCGCCGGGGTGCCCCAATTGTCCTTCTTCCTCAGACGCTTGATCTCATGAGAAACCAATTCTCCAGTTTCCAACATCTCCTTGGATAGACACGTGCCCAGGCCTTCTCAATGAGCCTCATGATGAATGGACCATATATCGGGCACTTGCGCTCAGAAATGGCAGAGAGAAGTCCAGACCACATAACATGAGAAATGTCTAGGCACTCTCCAGTGTTTGCTTCCTTCTCATGCTGGCAGAAAAGAAGCATGTCCACGAGATAGGAGTGGACCATATCCAGATTCCGGATGCGAGGGAACAGAGTCTCACGAAAGACACGATGAAGGATGTCCAGATAGGCAGATAGCTCATAGGTTTCCTTCTTAGTCACCAGGTGAACCTTCACAGTACAGTAGGGCCAAAGGGCTTGCTTGTGAGTGGATGTAGCATTGTGGTGAGGGAGGAAGCCGACTGGAGTCTCAAACCCGTGACCTTCCACCTCAAGTAACTCCATGAAGGCCTGCCACTTGACGGAAAGCAACTTGCCATTGGTCATCCAAGTCAGAGTCCTGTCGGCATCAGTTCCAAGATGAACGGTAGCAAAGAATTGAGCCACCAAATCTGCATCAAAATCCTTGTTGAACTGCATGATCCTGAGAATGTTCAGCTGAGAACACATCTGAAGGGCTTCGCCAAAGTACTCAGGGTCCTTCTCCGTAGCATCCATGTCGATGGAGCGTACATCAACATAGAGATTCTTCTTGGCCTTGATCACATCAAAAATAGATGGAAAACTGAAAGCGGTTCCAGAATGGGCGGTTGACCAAAGTGGGATCTTGGTCTTCCTCATAGGGGTTGCGGCGACGCTTTGCCCAAAACTCCTTGGCAGTCATCTCAGTCACAGTCTTTCCCTTTGGCTTGTTGGCGGATCTCTTCGACTGCTGAGGTGGTGGTGGAGCACTTGAGGTTGCGCCTGCTGGCGGCGGTTGAGTACTAGAGGAACCACCTGCTGACTCGGAAGTGCGGTAGCGCTTTGACGTTGCACGACTGGGGTTGACACGGCGGACCTGCTGCTCAGGATGATCACCACCTGGAACCAAAGACACGACCAGAAGAAACACACGAAAGAAAGAGCATATAAGCCACCAAACA
The DNA here is from genome assembly GCF_002162155.2 of Triticum dicoccoides. Taxonomy (NCBI): domain Eukaryota; kingdom Viridiplantae; phylum Streptophyta; class Magnoliopsida; order Poales; family Poaceae; genus Triticum; species Triticum dicoccoides. The sequence continues at coordinate 416,589,496 of NC_041384.1, forward strand.
AAACAACAAGGATCAAAGCATGGTAGGAAAAAGACAGAACTGGGCATTCAGCGGTAGTACTACGACCAACCAGCGGCAGTGCCGCCCCAGCGGTAGTACCGTGAAACAAGAGCGGCAGTACCGCTTGAGCGATAGTACCACTCGAGGAGAGCGGTAGTACCGCGCCAGATGGGGAATGGCGGTTCCCTACTACCGTGGTCGGATCCGGCACTACCGGAGAAGCCAAATTCAAAAGAAACCTACCAAACTTCAATCCACAGTGCCTAGAAGCCATCTCCATCCTACTCAAGCCTTGCCTTAGCCAAAAGACGAGAAGAACAATGCCTATTGCCCCTAAAAACTAGATGCAAGATCTAGGCAAAGAGATAACGGGAACGGGGGCAATACCGGCATCCATGGCAAGAGGACGAGGTGGGGATCGACTCCACCGGAGGAAATGGAGAGGGACGGCACGAAAACGGTGGCCGGCCGGGCCCCTCCTGCGGCGAGAGGTTGCAGGAGCAACGAAGAAGATGAGTGGGGGCGAATGGGTATGGGGGAGAAGCAACTCCCCCTGCCCCGACATAACCCCCAGTCGCCCACCCCGCAGCGGTAGTACCGCTGGGTGGGCGGTAGTACCGCTTGACGCTAGTCAGTGGTAGTACCGCTCACGCAGTGGTAGTATCGCTGTACCGCAAAAAGGGCCGACCAAACCGGGCAGAACACATGAGAGGAAACCGAGACAAAACGAGAACACACACACACAAAACCGACAAAAAGAAAGAAGACACACACCTCTCCAAGAGAGGACGGTGGCCGAGGCCACCTATGTTTGAGTTTAGAGGTATGGCGCCGCGAAGATTTTAACCTTGGGCCCATGACCAACACTCATCTTTGGAGCACAAGTACCATAAAAAATGTCTAAAGTGAAAGAGTTTGGTTAGTTTATGCATTATGGGGGGAGGGAAAGTTCATTGATAGAACAACACTCCCCCTATGTCCATGCCTACACCTAAACTAGACAACAAGTTGAGTGAGGTGGGGTGTGCAGGGTTCAAGTCACATTGCTCGAATCAATGATATTTAGTTCATGCCTTAACTCATGAAATCTTGCTTCATCCAAAGGCTTCGTGAAGATATCTGCAAGGTTATCATGAGTGTTGACATAGTTGAGCTTGATCTCCCCTCGCCTAATGTGATCCCTGATGAAGTGATACCTAATCTCAATGTGCTTTGTCTTGAAGTGTTGTACTGGGTTGAGAGAAATCTTGATGGCACTTTCATTGTCACACCAAAGAGGCACTTTTTCATAAGTGACACCGTAATCCTTTAAAGTTTGCCTCATCCATAAAAGTTGTGCACAACAACTACCGGCAGCCACATACTCCGCTTCTGTGGATGAGAGAGACACACAACTTTGCTTCTTGGAAGACCAACTTACCAAAGAGCAACCAAGAAATTGGCACCCTCCGGAAGTGGACTTCCTATCCACTTTGTCTCCCGCCCAATCCGAGTCCGAATAACCTACAAGCTTGAAGTTTGCTCCTCTTGGGTACCATAAGCCAAAGTTTGGGGTATGAGCCAAATATCGAAAGATTCGCTTGACCGCCACAAAGTGACTTTCCTTAGGTGCGGCTTGAAACCATGCACAAATTCCCACACTCAACATGATATCCGGTCTATATGCACAAAGGTAAAGCAAGGAGCCAATCATGGAGCGATATACCTTTTGATCCACCGCTTTACCATTGGGATCAATGTCTAGTTGGCACTTGGTGGGAATGGGAGTGGAAGCCGGCTTGACATCACTTAGCTTGAATCTCTTGAGCATGTCTTGAGTGTATTTGGCTTGGTTAATGAAGGTTCCTTCTCTCCTTTGCTTCACTTCGAACCCGAGAAAGAAATTCAACTCTCCCATGGAAGACATCTCTAAGTTTGAGGTCATGAGAGCGGCAGATTCCTCATTGAAAGCTTTGTTAGGGGAACCAAAGATAATATCATCAACATATAATTGGCACACAAACAACTCCCCTTTGACCTTCTTGGTAAAAAGAGTGGGGTCGATTAGCCCAACTTCAAAACCACGGTCTTGTAACAACTCGGTAACGTGGTCATACCACGCACGTGGGGCTTGTTTAAGGCCATAGAGTGCCTTATCGAGTTGATACACATGGTCGGGAAAGTAGGGATCCTCGAACCCAGGGGTTGCTTGACATAAACCAATTCATTAATAGGACCATTAAGAAAAGCACTCTTCACATCCATTTGTTTTAACTTAAAGTTATGATGATAAGCATATGCAATCAACATGCGAATGGATTCAAGACGAGCAACGGGAGCAAAGGTTTCACCGTAGTCGATACCCTTGACTTGGGAGTAGCCTTGTGCCACCAAACGAGCCTTGTTGCGAATGATAATCCCATGAGCATCTTGCTTGTTCTTGAATATCCACTTGGTTCCAATGACATTGTGGTTCCCTGTTGGCCTTGGCACCAATCTCCACACTTTGTTGCGCTCGAAGTTGTTGAGTTCTTCATGCATTGCATTGAGCCAATCCGGATCTTTGAGCGCCTCATAGACCTTGTGGGGTTCAACACAAGAGACAAACGCATGATGTTCACAATAGTTTGCTAATTGTCTACGAGTGCTTACCCCCTTTCTTAAGCTTCCAAGCACATTCATCATGAGATGATCCTTGGTGGAGAGCTTAGAAGCAACCTTGGCGGCATGACGCTCCAATTCCTCCTCGGGGGTGAGACGAGGAGTGGTCACTCGATCATCTTGAGCGTCGTCTTGAGCTTGTTCTTGATCTCGTGGAACTTGATCTTGAACTTGCTCGGAGGAGGGAGCTTGACCTTGGGCATAACTTGATGTTACAACACCATCTTGAGATTGATCTTGCCCTTGGTCTTGTTCTTGAGGTTGAGGGCCCTCACTTTGTTCTTCGGAAGCGTGTGGGTCTTGGGTTGGTGAAGGTTCCACTTGAGTAGAACATTGTCCTTCTCCTTCGGCCACAAGGGTTTTCTCAATGGGTAGGATATGACCAATACCCATTCTTATTTTGGCTTGGGGAGGAATTTCATCACCTACATCACAAGTACCACTTTGCTCCACTTGGGAGCCGTTATTCTCATCAAAGTCCACGTTACACGTTTCCTCAATAAGTCCTGTCATGGAATTGTCACGGCATATGTCCTAGGGTGATGACTTAGTCGTGAAGCCAACGCATCTACGTGGTAGCTTGAGAAGGGTTGAGCGGAATCGAGAAACGCAACACACGACAGGGATTTAGACAGCTTCGGGCCCCGGGAAACATCATCCGGTAACAACCCTACATGCTGTTTGAGGCTAGGTCTCATTATCATCACGAGGGAGTCGCTGTAAACCGGCTCTCCTCTTTGTGTCTAGCTCTAAGATTCTTTCTTCTTGCTTGTAGCTTATAGCTTGTCCCTCTTTGGGGAGCCCTACCCCTCCTTATATATGTTGAAGGGGCGGGTTACATGTAGAGTCCATCTCGGACTAAGACTCAAACTACCAAGCAACGAACCAACTTGATCACGAACTCAACATAGCGGTCCGGTGACAACCTGGTAATACTTCCGAGAAGATATACGGAAAATCACGAACCACCGGTATGTTACTAAGCTCGAGAACAATCTCGCTTTTGAGGGCAAGACGATATGATCAAATGAGTGAGGACTTGACAAGATCCTAACTCATCAATCGAAGGGTGCACCGAAATAAGGACTAGGTAGCACGATCAGTCTTAGAAGGATGACTCAAAAACCAACACGCTAAGAATGAAATTATTGTCCTTTAACTACCAAGCAACGAGGTTGCTAGGAGTATTGATTTCACACATCACAATTCATTTGTCGGTATTCCGGTTGCATCAACACGAAGACCGAGGAATGACTAATGATGGTGAGAAGTATCACTACGTCAAAATTCATGAGAGTTGGTGTAGTTCTCATGACAATTCTGACATAAAGGGGGTAATACTCCAAGGTAGAACAAAACCAAAAGCTGGATTGGCATTTGGTCTGCGGAATACAACTGCTTTGACCCAATCCTAGATATGGATGAGGTACTGGAGTTTGTTTCTCCTAGTCATTCAAGACAGAATGGCTTAACGGACCACAAGAGTAATAGGCATCGATAAACGAATGCACACATACTCTTGACTATCAATTGACAGACGAGGGTCAGAATACAACTAAGGAGGAACAACTCGAGGAACATATAACTTTCTGAGTTGTGGATGCATAGATTAGTATGTCGAGCGAAGTTCAACATAATTCTTCCGGATAACCCATGCAGAAAGGTAGAACTGGCAGAGCCACAATATATAATGGAGAACTCATCAAGAGCACTCTGGTTGTGATTGTTCAGTTCAACGAGGAACTTCTGCCATAAGTAGTTCATGGTATTTGGAAGAAGAAGATACCACGGACTTCAAGGACTATCGCAAAGGTTACTAATAACCTAAGGGAGCTAGCAATTACTATCAACATGAAGTAAGTAGGGTGAATCTCGGGTTCAAAACCCAGAAGTGAAATGCCTACTAACTAAGTGGCATCACGGGATGCTTACAAGAATGATGGCCAGAATCATCACACTGGGACACAAACATGGCTAGACTACTAGATAATCCCCTGAGACACCTAGGGTCATAATAATAACTCCAACATAAAGGTCGAGGCAGTAGAGTACCTCAACTCAACAATTTGTGTGATTAACCTGGCCTAAAAGACATTGAAACCAGAGGAAAAGGATTTTGCAAATGCATCAGACTCTTTGGAAACCTGGGATGACTCGGACAGCATAACGGCTGTAAATGCTCAGAAAAGATTTGAGACATTCACAAAAATGGTGGCATAACCACTCAGAAGCACAATATCAAGGTTTCGAGATCAACAGTTAACATACGGAAGTAGTAGAAACTGAACAGAGGCTTGAGTCCAACAATCTTACAAGTCTACAGATTAGTAACACGTGATCCTGATAGAAAGAAGAGATAGCCTAGTTCTTAATCCCCGTAGGAAAGATAAGATGACTCAGATCAGAAGGGCATAAGGTATAAGGAGTAAAGAGAGCCTTACGTTCCATCCCACAATCAATTCCCCTATATAACTAAAGAATTTCTAAACTCAACTTTGACCAGTTTGGCTTGGTAATCCTACAGGCAGTCAAGCTCTAATACCAACGCTGTCAGGACCCCGACTCAATGCCACATCGATCTAGCATGTAACACCTCATATCACTTTGCGGCCTCACGCACGGTATTCCCACGGGTGTCGCCTTACCTTTGCCCGGGACCGTTTGCGCCTTTTGGCACACGTATATGATAGTGTCGCTAGCATCCATATGATAAGGAGCCCGGGCTGACATGGCTAGTCGTAAACCCAAAGTGGCACAAACTTACAGGGACAGGCATCCATGACCCAGCATCGAACGTGTCGGTCATCAGCGAGTGAATCCAGGCTGTAGCACTGGGCTAGCAGGACTCCGGTGAACCGGGCTGTAGCGGGCTAACAGGACTCCGGTATTCATCGGGTGACATTTCCCCGAAGGGACAAACACAGGAACGAAGAAGGACACATGCCGGCCAGCCTAAGTGTTCCGGAGCAGTAACAAGCTACCATGGCTCGGTGGAAACACTAGGAGACATTTCCCGGTAAGAGAGGCTACTAAGGATAAACAACTAGATAGTCAGATCCCACACATACCAAGCATTTCAATCATACACACAATATGCTCGATATGTGCAAATACAACAAGGCATCACAACATGACTCTACGACTCAAGTATTTATTCAATAGGCTCCAAGGAGCAAGATATTACAAACAGGGGTCTCATGACCCAACATTCAGAGCATACAAGTCAAAGCACAAGCGGAAGCTCAACATGTCTGAGTACAGACAACTATAAATGAAAAAGGCTGAGAAGCCTGACTATCTACCAGATCCTGCCGAGGGCACAAGATCGTAGCTGAGGTAACAAGCTAAACGTCGAAGTCCACGCGGAACTACTAGTGAGACTGAAGTCTCTCTGCAAAATCATAAAGTAGGCAAACGTGAGTACAAATGTACCCAGCAAGACTTACATCAGATCTATCTACATATGCATCATTATCAACAAGGGGGTGGTGGGGTTTAACTGCAGCAAGCCAGCTTTGACTCGGTGGCTATCCTGAACTACGACTGCAAGTAACTCTTTTGAGGTGGCGCACACGAGTCCACATATTCACCATATCAATACACCACTATGGATCCGCTCCCGTCTCCCTACGAGAACGCCATCCATAGCACTCACGCTTATCTTGCGTATTTTAGAGTATCCACTTTCACTTGTCTATGAACTATGCAAGGGGTCCAAGTTTCCATATCCGAGGAATCCGGCTATTCGAATAGATAATGATAACCCTGCAGGGGTGTACTTCTTCACACACGCTTCCGCCACTTATCGCCCTGTACACGTCATGTATCTCGGCAACCTTCAAGCGGAAGCCGGGCGAGGGAGTCGGCCACGACCTGACTAACCAAACAAGTCTCTCGTCCAGGTTTATCGCCTATTCGGGTTCCATCCGCAAGGAGATCCGGCCGGGGTGTCGCTCACGGCCCCAAACGATGTGAGCAGGGTTCCCAAGCCCACCATCCGGGTGCTACTTGGTACACCGGGCCACTGTGCCTAGTCTGTCCCAAGCCCACCTCTACCGAGTGCCACTTGGTAGACAACTAACACTACCTACAAACACCAGAAACTAGTTGCAACTCCTGGACAGAGATCATGTTGATTAATAAGTCGAGAGAGTCAATTAAGGATCCCAATGTGTGGTAGTAGCTGTTCATGGATCACAAACACAGAACTCAGTTCCTGAGGACGGCTGCAATGAGACAACCCACCATGTACTCCTACATGGCCTCTCACCGCTACCTTTACCAAATCGTGTTCACACACTTAGCTCACACACAGTAGGACATGTTCACACACCTCTGATTCATCCCCGATGATTCAGACCTGACTCAACTCTAAGCAATAGCAGGCATGACAAACAAGCATGAATGAGTAGGCACATCAGGGCTCAAACAACTCCTACTCATGCTAGTGGGTTTCATCTATTTACTGTGGCAATGACAGGTCATGCAAAGGATAAAGGGGTTCAGCTACCGCAGCAAGTAACAAATATGTCGTTGTTGTCCTAATGCAGTAAAGAGAGCAGGAGCGGGAGAGTGGGATTTTATCGAAATGAACAAGGGGGTTTTGCTTGCCTGGCACTTCTGAAGATAGCATTGAGTCTTCATCAGTGTCAACGATCACATCGTCGGTACAACGTCTATCGAGGGGGAACAACACCGGCAAACACAGAAGAAGCACGATCAATGCAATGCACAATATGATGCATGCTCATGACATGGCAATATGAATGTGTTTTGAGCTAATGCAACTAGCAACAGATTAAATGAAGTTGGTTTGAATACAAGATTCAAATTCAAACTCCATATGTGATTATTCAAATGCCATTTAATTGATTTGTGCTAAACAGCAGCTATAAGTTGTTCTAACATGCACGAAAGTGGTACAGATGGATAGATTGGATTTTTCTGATAATTTTTCATATATAAATTATTTCATTCTGAGCTACGGTTGAATTTCTATGAATTTTTGAAGTTTATACAATTTTCTGGAATTTCCTGAATAATAATAAATCCAGAAATGATTTATGGCGTCAGCACTGCGTCACTGTGACGTCAGCAAGTCAACAGGCGCTACTGCAGGTCAAACCTGACCAGTGGGGTCCACTGGTCAGTGACACTACTAACTAACCGAATTAGTTAGTGTTAGGTTAAGTACTAATCTAGGTTAATTAGCACTAACTAATCCTAACTAATAACTAACAGGGGCGGGTCCACACGTCAGTGACTTAGGGGTAATTAGTTTAACTAATTTAATTAGTACTAATCCTAATTAACTAACAGGGCTGGGCCCCCACCTGTCATTGAGTCAGGGGCGTCCAACTGGGGTCAAACCCGGGTCAAACCCACCGGCGGCTTGACGCCGGCGAGGCCAGCCGCGGTGGCGAGCCTCGGGTTTTGCCCACCGGGCTCGGTTTTGCTCGGGGTTTGCGGCTACAGCGAGCTGGAAGACTCGCGCATCTAGTGGTGGTGGCGGCAGCAGCTGCGATGGTCGGGATCGACGGCGGCGACCAAATCGGCGGCGGCCGGAGTTTGGGTGCAGGCGGGGATGGGGCTGCGGTGCGCAAACGAGCCCGGCAAGGTGCCACGGAGGCTCTACGCGATGCGGGGAGCGTGTTGGGCGCATGCCCGGGACCAAATGGTCACCAGAGCATCACCGGCGACGAGTGCGGGCGGCGGCGCGTGCGGTTGGATGTGGTGCGGCAGCTACAGCATGCGAGAGAGAGAGCGGAGAGGGGGAGCAGGAGCAAGAGCTCATGGCGATGACGACGGAACGCTCAGCGAGGTCGGGGACGGTCCGGAGCCGGCGAATTTGACGGTGATGGCCGGCGGGTCCGAGGTGGAAGACGAGCCCGGTGAGGTCGTTCGGGGCTTCTGGAGGGGCGTGGCTCGGTGAGGTGGGTCGAGGACAGAGTGGCGGAGCTTGTGGGCTAGTCGGGGATGCGAGGGAGGCCCGGTGGCCGTGGTGGCCGTGGACGGCGGCGACGAGCGCGCTCGGGCGCGAGAGGGGGAGAGCATAGAAGGGAGAAGGGGTCGGGAGAGAGTGAGAGGGAGGAGCGAGGGGGCTGCGTGGTTTCACCCGAAGAGGCCAGGGTGAAGCGGCAAGCAGGAGGTGGCCGGGGCGGCGTCGGCGCTCGCCACGCCTCGCCTCTGTCCTACTGGCGAGGGAGGAAGACGACAGGGGGGGGGGAAGCGGCGGTGGGCTGGGCCGTGCTGGGCCGGTTGGTGGCGCCAGGTAAGTGGCTGGGCTGCTGGTGGGCTACCAGGTAAGTCTTCTGCTCTTTTTTAATTTTTCTGTTCTGTTTTATTTTTATTTAATCTTTTGCCACTGTTTTGAATTTAAAAATAATTCAAACAATGCCAAAAGCTCCTCTGAATATTTTTATTTTGCTAGATGGACTTTTCCAAAAGCTCATAAAATATTCCAGGGGTATTTGAAATTATATTCTAGTTTTATGAATATAATTCAAATTCAAATAGCTAATGATTTAAATTCAAAGTCCCAAAAATAAATCCTTAAAAATGTTCAATATTTTTGGTTTGGATCAAAACCCTTGCCAAAAATATTAAACATTTAAGATGAGCATTTTGGAACAATGAATGAGATTTTAGGGTTTTTGCCCTTCTTTTATTTAGGGTTTTGAGGCTTCTAAATTCCTCAGTTCAAGTTTCAGAAATTTAAACATGATGCAAACACTAGGCAGCACCAGAAGCTAGGGATGTGACAACTCGCCCCCACTAAACAAGAATCTCGTCCCGAGATTCAAGTGTAGGGTAAGATGAAGGGGAAACGCAAACTAGTACAATCTTCACGATCCAGGTTGCACTTCTAATGAGCGTTGATTCAATCACCATCTTTGTCTCGACGTCTTCCTCTGAGAACTCCAGCTAACATGACGAGAAGAGGGAAGGAAAACTCTAGAAGAATCTATCTTCTCGAAGACCGAACAACTCAGGATCAACTCATGGGATGAGACATTGTCACATCTCTCGAGCTGAGACACGAAGCATACATCTGAGGAAATGGAGTGAGACAGATGACGAGAGCTCACTAGGTAGACAACAATTCCACACCTAAGAAGGTGGTAAACGACTGTCAACGTAGCGAGGAGTTGAGTGGCCATGATACCACGACGAAACATCCTGGAGGAGGGTGATTCGTAGATTATTACCTTAAGTGGCAAAAAGAATTACCTTTGATATAGAGATCATTGAGACTCTCTATAACAGCCTAAGGCAAATCACAGCAATCGATTGGCGGGGGTCGGTAGAATGGCATACTCGAACTTGTAAGATGTGGACTACCTTGTTGAAGACAACGCAATGGATGATTTTTGCTTATCACCGGAAATGGAAGAGACCCATGGTAGAATGGCACATTGGCGGTGCAAGCTGGGAACAAAATGCAAATGCTGGGAATGATTCTGGTAACTGGGGAAGAACCCAACAATAGAGAGTGAATTCACTGTTTGAAAGGTCATAGCATTGCCGAGGAAACTGAGAGCACTATACAGTTAATGCCAACGATCAAACCTAGCACTTGCGCGTGCTCTCAAGAACTTGAGCATTTCCATAATCATCAAGATTTTACCAATATCCGTGTCAAGGATCCTGGCAACACAACTTGCTACCATGATGAATGATGATGGATAATGCAGATGCAAAGGAAGATAACACTTCTCAGATTTCACCTTAGCGAGGCCAAGGAAACAAAATCTGGATAATCGACCGAGAGACATTTAGCACTCCGCTTCTAATGTTCTCCTTGATGTGCTAGTGTATCCCATTCATAGAAATGGTCTGGTATCTAGAACATCAAGTAAAGGTCGGACTTCGGAAACCCAAAAATCCATAAGGAACAACTAGGGAGGTAAATCCTACGAAATCCTTATGGGGAGGTGGTCAACTTCTTCAATCAAGACACTACAATAATAGGTCTTTCGGCTGGGTGTGTTGGCCACGACATCCACCTTACCGGTTATCGAGGGACCAATATTATAGTTCTTGGGAAATGTTCCAACCATCATATCTGCCTGAGATTCAGATCTGGTTGGTGTCAGGATATTCCAGACTTATCGAGTCTAGGAAGAAAAATGAAAGTTTGCAACACAAATCGACGAGATGACGTTGCGAGATTCTCGGGAAATGAACTATGATAGCAAGCTCTAAGACATGAGCTGGTTCTGCTACACACGTGTGAACACGTTGTCCTAGACAAGCATGACCACGTGGTAGTCTTACAATAAAACACTACCGAGTTCTGGTTGGGAACCATCACCGTGGATAACGAAGTCCTTGCATAAGTCATATGATTAGCTCTTATGAGGGAACTTCTTCTCCTTGAACAAATCAATCAATGGCTTGGTGTGCTACAGAATTCATATGGAACGAAGATGATCAGTCTAACAGACCAAAGAATACTTTGCACGTGCATGACTGACATTGGGATGATTCCAGAGTAAATAAACAAACTTTCTCGAATTCACGACGGCAACTTACATCAAATGCACGTGAATCAAAGGGAGTCACTTCTTTCATCCAAACATATACCTCAGAGACGGAACTCGAAGGCATTGTTTACAAAGTTCCCAACACTAGCTTAATGTCCAACAGAATCATGGAGAAGATAAGGATGTTGTCGATGGGCTCAATCAACAATTCATCCAGGTTCCCTTTTAAAAGGAATTCCATAGTTAAGTGAACACGGTGATAGCATTGGTCAGACCAAAAGATATAATGGTGTATGCTCGAGGAAAATCCACAAATAAGACAACATTATGAACATCGTTGGTTCTGATTTGATTTGACGATAGCCCATACTTAAATCAAAGGTTTGGGTAAGATAATAGATCCAACAATTGTTCACAAGGACCAATTGATGAAGATACCATCTTTCTTCAACACACACACACACACAAAAAGATATCCCTTAACATGAACTAAGTCAGGCAAGCTTTTATCTTCCAACTCTCCAAGTTGTTGTTTAGCTTGACCAACTAGCTCAGGGGTATCCCACACAGATTCTTGGAGAAGGGGTGGTTTAAAAGGAACCAACTTGATCACGAACTCAACATAGCGGTCCGGTGACAACCTGGTAATACTTCCGAGAAGATATACGGAAAATCACGAACCACCGGTATGTTACTAAGCTCGAGAACAATCTCGCTTTTGAGGGCAAGACGATATGATCAAATGAGTGAGGACTTGACAAGATCCTAACTCATCAATCGAAGGGTGCACCGAAATAAGGACTAGGTAGCACGACCAGTCTTAGAAGGATGATTCAAAAACCAACACGCTAAGAATGAAATTATTGTCCTTTAACTACCAAGCAACGAGGTTGCTAGGAGTATTGATTTCACACATCACAATTCATTTGTCGGTATTCCGGTTGCATCAACACGAAGACCGAGGAATGACTAATGATGGTGAGAAGTATCACTACGTCAAAATTCATGAGAGTTGGGGTAGTTCTCATGACAATTCTGACATAAAGGGGGTAATACTCCAAGGTAGAACAAAACCAAAAGCTGGATTGGCATTTGGTCTGCGGAATACAACTGCTTTGACCCAATCCTAGATATGGATGAGGTACTGGAGTTTGTTTCTCCTAGTCATTCAGGACAGAATGGCTTGACGGACCACAAGAGTAATAGGCATCGATAAACGAATGCACGCATACTCTTGACTATCAATTGACAGACGAGGGTCAGAATACAACTAAGGAGGAACAACTCGAGGAACATATAACTTTCTGAGTTGTGGATGCATAGATTAGTATGTCGAGCGAAGTTCAACATAATTCTTCCGGATAACCCATGCAGAAAGGTAGAACTGGCAGAGCCACAATATATAATGGAGAACTCATCAAGAGCACTCTGGTTGTGATTGTTCAGTTCAACGAGGAACTTCTGCCATAAGTAGTTCATGGTATTTGGAAGAAGAAGATACCACGGACTTCAAGGACTATCGCAAAGGTTACTAATAACCTAAGGGAGCTAGCAATTACTATCAACATGAAGTAAGTAGGGTGAATCTCGGGTTCAAAACCCAGAAGTGAAATGCCTACTAACTAAGTGGCATCACGGGATGCTTACAAGAATGATGGCCAGAATCATCACACTGGGACACAAACATGGCTAGACTACTAGATGATCCCCTGAGACACCTAGGGTCATAATAATAACTCCAACATAAAGGTCGAGGCAGTAGAGTACCTCAACTCAACAATTTGTGTGATTAACCTGGCCTAAAAGACATTGAAACCAGAGGAAAAGGATTTTGCAAATGCATCAGACTCTTTGGAAACCTGGGATGACTCGGACAGCATAACGGCTGTAAATGCTCAGAAAAGATTTGAGACATTCACAAAAATGGTGGCATAACCACTCAGAAGCACAATATCAAGGTTTCGAGATCAACAGTTAACATACGGAAGTAGTAGAAACTTAACAGAGGCTTGAGTCCAACAATCTTGCAAGTCTACAGATTAGTAACACGTGATCCTGATAGAAAGAAGAGATATCCTAGTTCTTAATCCCCGTAGGAAAGATAAGATGACTCAGATCAGAAGGGCATAAGGTATAAGGAGTAAAGAGAGCCTTACGCTCCATCCCACAATCAATTCCCCTATATAACTAAAGAATTTCTAGACTCAACTTTGACCAGTTTGGCTTGGTAATCCTACAGGCAGTCAAGCTCTAATACCAACGCTGTCAGGACCCCGACTCAATGCCACATCGATCTAGCATGTAACACCTCATATCACTTTGCGGCCTCACGCACGGTATTCCCACGGGTGTCGCCTTACCTTTTCCCGGGACCGTTTGCGCCTTTTGGCACACGTATATGACAGTGTCGCTAGCATCCATATGATAAGGAGCCCGGGCTGACATGGCTAGTCATAAACCCAAAGTGGCACAAACTTACAGGGACAGGCATCCATGACCCAGCATCGAATGTGTCGGTCATCAGCGAGTGAATCCAGGCTGTAGCACTGGGCTAGCAGGACTCTGGTGAACCGGGCTGTAGCGGGCTAACAGGACTCCGGTATTCATCGCGTGACATTTCCCCGAAGGGACAGACACAGGAACGAAGAAGGACACATGCCGGCCAGCCTAAGTGTTCCGGAGCAGTAGCAAGCTACCATGGCTCGGTGGAAACACTAGGAGACATTTCCCGGTAAGAGAGGCTACTAAGGATAAACAACTAGATAGTCAGATCCCACACATACCAAGCATTTCAATCATACACACAATATGCTCGATATGTGCAAATACAACAAGGCATCACAACATGACTCTACGACTCAAGTATTTATTCAATAGGCTCCGAGGAGCGAGATATTACAAACAGGGGTCTCATGACCCAACATTCAGAGCATACAAGTCAAAGCACAAGCGGAAGCTCAACATGTCTGAGTACAGACAACTATAAATGAAAAAGGCTGAGAAGCCTGACTATCTACCAGATCCTGCCGAGGGCACAAGATCATAGCTGAGGTAACAAGCTAAACGTCGAAGTCCACGCGGAACTACTAGTGAGACTGAAGTCTCTCTGCAAAATCATAAAGTAGGCAAACGTGAGTACAAATATACCCAGCAAGACTTACATCAGATCTATCTACATATGCATCATTATCAACAAGGGGGTGGTGGGGTTTAACTGCAGCAAGCCAGCTTTGACTCGGTGGCTATCCTGAACTACGACTGCAAGTAACTCTTTTGAGATGGCGCACACGAGTCCACATATTCAGCATATCAATACACCACTATGGATCCGCTCCCGTCTCCCTACGAGAACGCCATCCATAGCACTCACGCTTATCTTGCGTAGTTTAGAGTATCCACTTTCACTTGTCTATGAACTATGCAAGGGGTCCAAGTTTCCATATCCGAGGAATCCGGCTATTCGAATAGATAATGATAACCCTGCAGGGGTGTACTTCTTCACACACGCTTCCGCCACTTATCGCCCTGTAGACGTCATGTATCTCGGCAACCTTCAAGCGGAAGCCGGGCGAGGGAGTCGGCCACGACCTGACTAACCAAACAAGTCTCTCGTCCAGGTTTATCGCCTATTCGGGTTCCATCCGCAAGGAGATCCGGCCGGGGTGTCGCTCACGGCCCCAAACGATGTGAGCAGGGTTCCCAAGCCCACCATCCGGGTGCTACTTGGTACATCGGGCCACTGTGCCTAGTCTGTCCCAAGCCCACCTGTACCGAGTGCCACTTGGTAGACTACTAACACTACCTACAAACACCAGAAACTAGTTGCAACTCCTGGACAGAGATCATGTTGATTAATAAGTCGAGAGAGTCAATTAAGGATCCCAATGTGTGGTAGTAGCTGTTCATGGATCACAAACACAGAACTCAGTTCCTGAGGACGGCTGCAATGAGACAACCCACCATGTACTCCTACATGGCCTCTCACCGCTACCTTTACCAAATCGTGTTCACACACTTAGCTCACACACAGTAGGACATGTTCACACACCTCTGATTCATCCCCGATGATTCAGACCTGACTCAACTCTAAGCAATAGCAGGCATGACAAACAAGCATGAATGAGTAGGCACATCAGGGCTCAAACAACTCCTACTCATGCTAGTGGGTTTCATCTATTTACTGTGGCAATGACAGGTCATGCAAAGGATAAAGGGGTTCAGCTACCGCAGCAAGTAACAAATATGTCGTTGTTGTCCTAATGCAGTAAAGAGAGCAGGAGCGGGAGAGTGGGATTTTATCGAAATGAACAAGGGGGTTTTGCTTGCCTGGCACTTCTGAAGATAGCATTGAGTCTTCATCAGTGTCAACGATCACATCGTCGGTACAACGTCTATCGAGGGGGAACAACACCGGCAAACACAGAAGAAGCACGATCAATGCAATGCACAATATGATGCATGCTCATGACATGGCAATATGAATGTGTTTTGAGCTAATGCAACTAGCAACAGATTAAATGAAGTTGGTTTGAATACAAGATTCAAATTCAAACTCCATATGTGATTATTCAAATGCCATTTAATTGATTTGTGCTAAACAGCAGCTATAAGTTGTTCTAACATGCACGAAAGTGGTACAGATGGATAGATTGGATTTTTCTGATAATTTTTCATATATAAATTATTTCATTCTGAGCTACGGTTGAATTTCTATGAATTTTTTAAGTTTATACAATTTTCTGGAATTTCCTGAATAATAATAAATCCAGAAATGATTTATGGCGTCAGCACTGCGTCACTGTGACGTCAGCAAGTCAACAGGCGCTACTGCAGGTCAAACCTGACCAGTGGGGTCCACTGGTCAGTGACACTACTAACTAACCGAATTAGTTAGTGTTAGGTTAAGTACTAGTCTAGGTTAATTAGCACTAACTAATCCTAACTAATAACTAACAGGGGCGGGTCCACACGTCAGTGACTTAGGGGTAATTAGTTTAACTAATTTAATTAGTACTAATCCTAATTAACTAACAGGGCTGGGCCCACCTGTCATTGAGTCAGGGGCGTCCAACTGGGGTCAAACCCGGGTCAAACCCACCGGCGGCTTGACGTCGGCGAGGCCAGCCGCGGTGGCGAGCCTCGGGTTTTGCCCACAGGGCTCGGTTTTGCTCGGGGTTTGCGGCTACAGCGAGCTAGAAGACTCGCGCATCTAGTGGTGGTGGCGGCAGCAACTGCGGTGGTCGGGATCGACGGCGACGACCAAATCGGCGGCGGCCGGAGTTCGGGTGCAGGCGGGGATGGGGCTGCGGTGCACAAACGAGCGCGGCAAGGTGCCACGGAGGCTCTATGCGATGCGGGGAGCGCGTTGGGCGCATGCCCGGGACCAAATGGTCACCGGAGCATCACCGGCGACGAGTGCGGGCGGCGGCGCGTGCGGTTGGATGTGGTGCGGCAGCTATGGCGTGCGAGAGAGAGAGAGAGAGAGAGAGCGGAGAGGGGGAGCAGGAGCAGGAGCTCACGGCGATGACGACGGAACGCTAGGCGAGGTCGGGGACGGTCCGGAGCCGGCGAATTTGACGGTGATGGCCGGCGGGTCCGAGGTGGAAGACGAGCCCGGTGAGGTCGTTCGGGGCTTCTGGAGGGGCGTGGCTCAGTGAGGTGGGTCGAGGACGGAGTGGCGGAGCTTGTGGGCTAGTCGGGGAAGCGAGGGAGGCCCGGTGGCCGTGGTGGCCGTGGACGGCGGCGACGAGCGCGCTCGGGCGCGAGAGGGGGAGAGCATAGAAGGGAGAAGGGGTCGGGAGAGAGTGAGAGGGAGGAGCGAGGGGGCTGCGTGGCTTCACCCGAAGAGGCCAGGGCGAAGCGGCAAGTAGGAGGTGGCCGGGGCGGCGTCGGCACTCGCCACGCCTCGCCTCTGTCCTACCGGCGAGGGAGGAAGATGACAGGGGGGAAAGCGGCGGTGGGCTGGGCCGTGCTGGGCCAGTTGGTGGCGCCAGATAAGTGGCTGGGCTGCTGGTGGGCTACCAGGTAAGTCTTCTGCTCTTTTTTAATTTTTCTGTTCTGTTTTATTTTTTTTAATCTTTTGCCACTGTTTTGAATTTAAAAACAATTCAAACAATGCCAAAAGCTCCTCTGAATATTTTTATTTTGCTAGATGGACTTTTCCAAAAGCTCATAAAATATTCCAGGGTATTTGAAATTATATTCTAGTTATATGAATATAATTCAAATTCAAATAGCTAATGATTTAAATTCAAAGTCCCAAAAATAAATCCTTAAAAATGTTCAATATTTTTGGTTTGGATCAAAACCCTTGCCAAAAATATTAAACATCTAAGAAGAGCATTTTGGAACAATGAATGAGATTTTAGGGTTTTTGCCCTTCTTTTATTTAGGGTTTTGAGGCTTCTAAATTCATCAGTTCAAGTTTCAGAAATTTAAACATGATGCAAACACTAGGCAGCACCAGAAGCTAGGGATGTGACAATCCAAGTGAAGGAGCTCCAAAGGCCTCTTCGAGTAGATGATAGTAGTGGGAGGGCGAGCCTTCTCATGTAGCTTTCCTTCGATGCAAGCACTGCAAGCACGATCTTTGGCAAAAATAACATTTGTTAGTCCACGGACATGGTCCCCCTTGAGAAGACTTTGCAAATATCTCATATTGACATGGGCTAAACGGTGATGCCAAAGCCATCCCACGTCAACTTTAGCCATCAGGCATGTCGCGGTCTTAGTGGGTCGCTTTGAAAAGTTAATCACATAGAGACCGTTCTCGACATGCCCAACAAAGGCTACTTTAAGAGTCTTGCTCCACAAGAGGGCCACGGAATCAATATCAAAGAAAGTGGCAAAGCCCATGAGTGCTAGTTGACGAACGAAAAGTAAATTGTATGCAAGGGACTCAATAAGCATGACCTTCTCGATCGTAAGATCATGAGAAATGACAACTTTGCCGAGTCCCAATACCTTAGAGGATGAGGCATCACCCCACTCGACATTGGTGGGCATGGATGGAATCTTTTGCACGTCCACCACCAAGTCCTTGCTTCCGATCATATGATTAGTAGCTCCACTATCGAGCAACCATGATCCCCCACCGGAAGCAAACACCTACAAGAGATCAATGCTTGGTTTTAGGTACCCATTTTGTAATAGGTCCTTTGATGTTAGTAACAAGGGTCTTAGGAACCCAAATAGACCATTCAATGTACTTATATGGATAACCAACAAATTTGGCATAAACATGCCCATCTCTAGCGCGACACAACGCATAGGAAGGGTTAAAGACGCCGGCTTGGTTGGGAAGGGGAGTTTTTCTCCTTCTCCTTAGTAGCACCCTCACCCTCATTCACAAAGGTTTGCTTGAGAGGAGGAGGTCGTTTGGCCTTGTCATTCTTCTTCTTGTTCTTGGACTTGGGCACGTACCCAATCCCTTCCTTGGCCACAACTCCCTTTTGGTTGGTCAATAGGTCGTTGAGGCTCTTCTCGCCTTGTATGCAAGACACAAGACCTTTCTCAAGTTGCACCTTTAGCTTAGCGTTCTCCTCAACAAGATGCACATGCTCACAACACGGGTTAGTAGCATTTGCATTATCAATTAACATCATACGAGGAAATGTGGCTTTCTCCTTGGTTAGCTTTACTTGGAGTTGATCATGAGACTCTTTGAGGATAGCATGAGGACCCTTCAAGACCTTGTGAGCCTTGTCAAGTAGATCAAACTCCTCTTTGAGTCTAGCAAGATCAACCCCAAGTTTGGCCTTCTCAGAGTTTAGCACACGAGAAACAACGAGAGCATGATCAAAATCTTTCTTTAACTTAGCATGATCATTGTTGTGTGACTCCTCAAGAGCCAAACGAAGACCACACTCTTCCTCAAGAGCATTGGAAAGATCCGAAATCTCATCGGCATAGTCATGACTATGCCCCTCCATCTTGGAGATAGTATCTTCATGAGACTCGATCATGTCATTGGCTTCACCAAGTTGTTCCAAGAGAGCAACAAAATGCTTCTTGGATTTACCCTTGAGTTTACCCATAAAGTCCTCAAAATCATTTTCCTCCACATTAGATCCCTCACATTCATCAATGCAATCCGTCAAGGAAGGATTATTAATGATGGTAGTTTTGATGTTGGGAGTTACCTTGTTGGTGGCTTTAGCCATGAGGCACTTGGCGGTGATGTTCTCATTGGGTGAATCGAAGAGAGATATTCGTGGAGTTTTTGCAATGGCAACGGAGGCCATGGCAACCGACCCACCATCTTCATCATCATCATCCTCCTCATGGTACTCTTCTTGAACCACCAATGCCTTGTGAGGAGTTTTCTTGATGAAGTTGCTCTTGTTGGGGAAAGACTTCGCTTTGTCCTTTCGAATGAGCTTGCTACCATTGTCTTCCCTCTTCTCATATGGGCACTCCGCAACAAAATGACTCACATTGCCACAATTGTAGCAAGTCCTTACACGTTGCTTGCGCTTCGTGCGACTTGAGTTATTCTTCTTGAAGTTTGGCCTTGAGTTTTTCTTACTCCAAATTTTCCTTGAAGCAAGTGCCATGTGTTCATGATACGCATACTTTGTATCTTCGGGGTTGCTTTCCTCTTCTTCCTCTTCTTCTTCTTCAATGCAAACCTTGGCCTTCAATGCAAGGTTGGGCTTCTTTGCCCTTTGAGAGCGAAGCACCGCATTGTCGGCGGTCTTGTCCAAGATGTTCATAGCCACAAACTCATCCAACACTTCACTTGAGGTCAAAGTGTGGAAGTCCGGCCTTTGACGAATGAAGGAGGACATGGCCTTGTGGTAAGGTATCATTGCCTTGAGGAATTTGCGCTTGATCCAATTGTCATCCGTGTCCTTGCTCCCATGATCTCAGAGTGAGACCGCGAGTTTGGTTACTCTCCGATAAAGCTCATGAGGTTCTTCATCTTCTTTCATTGCAAACTCATCAGCTTCATCTTACACTACTTCATAGTTGGAGCGTTGAATGCTTGCGCTTCCCTGGTTGAGAGAGACAACACAAAGCCATTCATCTTTGGCCAAGGCGAAGGGCCGAAGATGAGGTAGATATTTGGGAGGAATTGCATCTTGAATGATGAAGAGAGCATTCTCATTGAATTGATTATCCATGGCTTCCGAGGAGTGAAGTTGCTTGGATCATGCGGATGGAAAACTTCTTCAATGATTCTCCAAAGATTAGTGTTCACATGATTTAAATGACGCTTAAAGCGATAAACCCAAGAATCAAAGTCCTCATTTTTCACAATCTTAGGGGAAGGACCGTCATGATTCAAATGAGTGGAAGGAACCGGTCCACCATAAACAAGTGGTGGTTCCACATGAGCAAAGATGTCGGTGCCATTTTTACCATTAGAAGAAGGAGCCTTTTCACTACTAGCTTCCCCCTTGTCAGAGATAGCATCCGTCACCTTGTCGGTGGGATCACCCACTTTCAACGGTGTGGTGGATAGTTTAAGCCCTTCAATGAATTTAGTAAACATGCTTTCAACCTCGGTCGTCATGGAGGTTTTCAATGTTTCCAAGGCCACATTGAACTCCTCACGAGAGACCGAGGTTCCCTCATCGCCCATAGACGAGATCGGATTCACACCAGAGTGTTCCTTCACACCGTCTATGGTATCAACCATACTCTTCGGATGGCAAAGTCCTCAGTAAAGAGACGAGGCTCTGATACCAATGGAAAGGATCGATATGGTTGACTAGAGGGGGGGTGAATAGGCAACTAACAATTTTTAACTTTTCTTTACCAAATTAAACTTTGGATCAAAGTAGGTTGTCTAGATGTGCAACGAGGTGAGCAACCTATATGATGCAACAACAACGAACATACAAGCAAGCAAGAGAAGTAGCACCAATAAGCTTGCACAAGTAAAGGTAAGAGATAACCAAGAGTGGACCCGGTGAAGACGAGGATGTGTTATCGAAGTTCCTTCCTTTTGAGGGGAAGTACGTCTCCGTTAGAGCGGTGTGGAGGCACAATGCTCCCCAAGAAGCCACTAGGGCCACCGTATTCTCCTCATGCCCTCACACAATGCGAGATGCCGTGATTCCACTATTGGTTCCCTTGGAGGCGGCAAACGGACCTTTACAAACAAGGTTGGGGCAATTTCCACAACTTAATCGAAGGCTCCCAACAACACCATGAAGCTTCACCACAATGGACTATGGCCCTATGGTGACCTCAACCATCTAGGGTGCTCAAACACCCAAGAGTAACAAGATCCGCTAGGGATTGGTGGTGGAATCAAATTTCTCTCGATGGAAGTGTAGATCGGGGCCTTCTCAACCACTCCCGAGCAAATCAACAAGTATGATTGTCTAGAGAGAGAGATCGGGCAAAAATGGAGCTTGGAGCATTAATGGAGCTTGAGGGGGAAGAGGTAAGTCAAGGAAGAAGAAGGGGACCCCCTTTTATAGTGGGGGTAACAATCCAACCGTTACCCCACTAAATAGCCCCGCACAGGGCGGTACTACCGTAGCAGCGGTACTACAGCTGGACCCAGCGGTACTACCGCTCCCCCTTATGGTACTACCGCCCAGACAGAGAGTGCTTGAAGGCAAAGGAGGGACTGGCCCGGCGCGGTACTGCCGGACAGGCCCAGCGCGGTACTGCCGCGGTGGCAGGGCGGTACTACCGCTCTCGAGCGGTACTACTGCACCTACTACCGCCGCAGGTGCTGCTCAACCCGACAAAAGAAGTGCCCCCCTTGAGTCTAGGAGGTAGTGGCCCGGTACCGCAGCGGTACTGCCGCTGAGGACGCAAGCGGTACTACCGCTGGGCACTACGGTACTACCGCTGGGGCTAAAGACAGCTCAATCTGCAGGGAAAAAGACCTCCAACGACGCGGGAAGGCCCAGAGGGTGTGAAACGAAAGTGTACATGATGATTCCACCCTAGCCATACCAAAGCGGACCCCCTCTTTATAGAACGGTGACTCCTAAGAAACTAGTCCACCAACAAGAAATGAAAGAGCTATACCGTCTTGAAAAACACTCCGAGGGGAAAGGAATCGTCTCGAGCCAAAGGAAGAATCTCTAAAACGCTCAACGCACAAGGTTAGTCCGCAAATATGTTGTCATCAATCACCAAAACTACATCGAGAGAGATATACCTTAGCAGGTGGGACGGGCCTCTCCTGGCGGGCCTTCCCCTTCTCCGCGGCCGAGAACCCCTTCGCCGGTGCCATGCGTGTCGCTGCTAGCAAGGAAGCAAGGAAGAAGAAGCAGAAGGAGCTAAGGAAGTGATGGGTGACGGGGGCTCCGCTCCCCCTTCCCATTTATAGCCAAGAGGAGGCCAACTACCGGCCTCCACGATCTAAGGTAATGATGACCTTTTTCTGCATGCTGCAAGGACTCGTCAAGTCGGGCAGTTGCCGAGGCAGCGTGGGGAAGCGGGGACGCCCATGTCGAATCAACCTCCACGCGTCAACCGAGGCCGCAGGCTGTTAGGGCCCGCGGCGCCCCACACTTGCCCCTTGGCTTCGCCTCAAAGCCAAGTCCGAGCACGCCTTGGGCCCATGGGCTACTGTCGGCGTTCTGGGAACGGGGGTCCCCACACTTGCCTGCCTGCGGCCCACGGCGTGGCTCCACCAGTGGCCCTGTGCGGCCCATCTTCACCAGCAAGCACTCAAGACCCTCGCGAGGCGGACGACGCAAGACCTCCTCGAGGGCAGCCTCACCAGGCTGGCTCACGAGGGGCAAAGAGATCAAGGCAAGGAAGACCTCGCGAGGTCCCCGTGATGTAAGCCATGACGACCAAGGCCAGGCAGGCACCAGGCGGGCGCCAGCGCGCAGTGTTCTCATTTCCTCTTTGGTGCTAAAGAGGCAAGCTCAGGTGCAGAGTCCCGAGGCATCAAGCAAAGGTTTCCATATCGGTGCAACAGGACCAAGACCAGCAGGACGGCAGGACAGAGGTCACCATGGAGCCCAAGACGGTGTCACCACTAGAGCCTTTGGCAGGCAAAGACTACTTTTGTCAGGATAACTTGTACTAGATGTCCCCCTTCAAACTTGGCCATTGTGGGATCCCTTCCCGCTCAATATTTGGGAAGAGGACCAGGGCCTCAATAAATAGGACTAGCCACCACCTTAGCAAAGAGGGGGAGGATCATTCAGACCACCAGACACCACACAAGCTCGCCAAGCACAAGAACACCTCTCCTTAGGAGGCCGTTCTTCCCCTTGTAATTGTTTGTCCTCAGCCCACGAGGCAATCCACCACACCACACTGGAGTAGGGTATTACACCGCAATGGTGGCCCGAACCAGTATAAATCTTGTGTCCCTTTGTTCTGCGAGTTCGACGCGCTAAGACTTGAGATTGTGGTGAGGGCAAGAGCTATAGGGGGAGAGATCTTCGGGCGCACCCCAATGTTCGAACCTCAAGGGTTTTGCCGGAACCCAAAATCCAACAGTATTCACACATGTATTTAAGTTTCCGATCAATACAATTCTTGCATGAATAATAAACCTTTATCATGAATAAGGAAATATAAAATAACAACTTTACTATTGCCTCTCGGGCATATTTCCTTCAGTCTCCCACTTGCACTAGAGTCAATAATCTAGTTCACATCACCATGTGATTTAACACCCATAGTTCACATCACCATGTGACCAACACCCAAAGAGTTTAATAGAGTCAATAATCTAGTTCACATCACCATGTGATTAACACCCAAAGAGTACAAAGGTGTGATCATGTTTTGCTTGTGAGAGAGGTTTAGTCAACGGGTCTGTCACATTCAGATCCGTATGTATTTTGCAAATTCCTATGTCTACAATGCTCTGCATGGAGCTACTCTAGATAATTGCTCCCACTTTCAATATGTATCTAGATCGAGACTCACAGTCACCTGACGTAACTTTTTATGACAAACTCATTATCACCTCCATAACCGAGAAACGTTTCCTTAGTCCTCTTTAGGTACCTAAGGATAATTTTGACCACTGTCCAGTGATCTACTCATGGATCACTATTGTTCCCCCTTGCCAAACTCATGGCAAGTAACACAACACATCTGGTACACAGCATGGCATACTTTATAGAACCTATGACTGAGGCATAGGGAATGACTTTCCTTCCCTCTATATATTCTGTCGTGGTCGGGTTTTGAGTCTTACACAACTTCACACCTTGTAACACAGGCAAGAACCCTTTCTTTGACTGATCCATTTTGAACTTCTTCAAAACTT
This sequence comes from Triticum dicoccoides, assembly GCF_002162155.2. Lineage (NCBI taxonomy): Eukaryota > Viridiplantae > Streptophyta > Magnoliopsida > Poales > Poaceae > Triticum > Triticum dicoccoides. Next base: position 416,613,832 of record NC_041384.1, read on the forward strand.
TATCAAGGTATGTGCTTTGTGAAAGTCCTATCAAGCGTCTTGAGCTATCTCTATACATCTTGATGCCCAATATATAAGCAGCTTCACCGAGGTCTTTTGTTGAAAAATTCTTATTCATGTGTCCTTTTATGCTATCCAGAAATTGTATATCATTTTCGATCAACAATATGTCATCCACATATAATATCAGAAATACCACAGAGCTCCCACTCACTTTCTTGTAAAGACATGCTTCACTGTAAGTCTGTATAAAACCATATGCTTTGATCACCTCATCAAAGTGAATATTCCAACTCCGAGATGCTTGCACCAGTCCATAGAAGGATCACTGCATCTTGCACACTTTGTTAACACCTTTAGGATCAACAAAACCTTCTGGTTGCATCATATATAACTCTTCTTTAAGAAATCCATTAAGGAATGCAGTTTTGACGTCCATTTGCCAAATTTCATAATTATAAAATGTGGCAATTGCTAACATTATTCGAACTGACTTAAGCATTGCTACATGTGAGAAGGTCTGATCGTAGTCAACCCCTTGAACTTGTCGAACACCTTTCACGACAAGTTGAGCTTTGTAGATGGTGACATTACCATCAACGTCTGTCTTCTTCTTGAAGATCCATTTATTCTCAATGGCTTGCCGATCATCGGGCAAGTCCACCAAAGTCCACACTTTGTTCTCATAGATGGATCATATCTCAAATTTCATGGCCTCAAGCCATTTATCAGAATCTGGGCTCATCATAGCTTCTTCATAGTTCGTAGGTTCGTCATGGTCTAGTAACATGACTTCCAGGACAGGATTACCGTACCACTCTAGTGCGGAACGTGCTCTGTTCGACCTACGAGGTCCAGTAGTAACTTGATCCGAAGTTTCATGATCATCATCATTAAATTTATCTCTAGTTGGTGTAGGCATCATGGGAATGGATTTCTCTGATGTGCTACTTTCCAAATTGAGAGAAGGTACAATTACCTCATCAAGTTCTACTTTCCTCCCACTCACTTCTTTCGAGAGAAACTCCTTCTGTAGAAATGTTCCATTATTGGCAACAAAGATCTTGCCTTCGGATCTGTGGTAGAAGGTGTACCCAATTGTTTCCTTAGGGTATCCTATGAATACGCACTTCTCCGATTTGGATTCGAGCTTATCAAGCTGAAGCCTTTTGACATAAGTGTCGCAACCCCAAACTTTAAGAAACGATAGCTTACGTTTCTTGCCAAACCACACTTCATACAGTGTCATCTCAACGAATTTGGATGGTGCCCTATTTTACGTGAATGTGGCTGTCTCTAATGCATATCCCCAAAATGATAGTGGTAAATCGGTAAGGAACATCATAGATTGCACCATATCTAATAAAGTGCAATTACGACGTTCAGACACACCATTACGTTGTGGTGTTCCAGGTGGCGTGAGTTGTGAAACTATTCCACATTGTTTTAAATGAAGGCCAAACTCTTAACTCATATATTCGCCTCCGTAATCAGATCATAGAAAGTTTATTTTCTTGTTACGATGATTCTCCACTTCACTCTGAAATTCTTTGAACTTTTCAAATGTTTCAGACTTGTGTTTCATTAAGTAGATATACCCATACCTACTCAAATCATCTGTGAAGGTCAGAAAATAACGATACCCGCCGCGTGCTTCAACACTCATCGGACCGCATACATTGGTGTGTATTATTTCCAATAAGTCATTAGCTCGCTCCATTGTTCCAGAGAATGGAGTTTTTAGTCATCTTGCCCATGAGGCATGGTTTGCAAGTATCAAATGATTCATAATCAAGTGATTCCAAAAGTCCATCTGCATGGAGTTTCTTCATGCGCTTTACACCAATATGAGCTAAACGATAGTGTCACAAGTATGTTGCGCTATCATTACCAACTTTGCATCTTTTGGCATCAATATTATGAATATGTCTATCACTACGATTGAGATTCAATAAACCATTCACATTGGGTGTATGACCACACAAGGTTTTATTCATGTAAACAGAACAATAATTATTCTCTAACTTAAATGAATAAATGTATTGCAATAAACATGATCTAATCATATTCATGCTCAATGCAAACACCAAATAACATTTATTTAGGTTCAATACTAATTCCGAAGGTAGAGGGAGTGTGCGATGGTGATCATATCAACATTGGAATCATTTTCAACACACATCGTCACCTCGCTTTTAACTAGTCTCTGCAACTCCTATTTCGAGTTACTAATCTTAGTAACTGAACCGGTATCAAATATCTAGGGGTTACTACGAACACTAGTAAAATACACATCAATAACATGTATATCAAATATACCTTTGGTCACTTTGCCATCATTTTTATCCGCCAAGTGTTTGGGGCAGTTCCACTTCCAGTGACTAGTCCCTTTGTAGTAGAAGCACTCAGTTTCATGCTTGGGTCCAGCATTGAGCTTCTTCCCGGGAGTGGCAACTTGCTTGCCATTCTTCTTGAAGTTCCCTTTCTTTCCCTCGCCCTTTTTCTTGAAACTAGTGGTCTCGTAAACCATCAAAACTTGATGCTCTTTCTTGATTTCTACCTTCGCCGATTTCAGCATCGCGAAGAGCTTGGGAATCATTTTTGTCATCCCTTGCATATTATAGTTCATCACGAAGTTCTGGTAGCTTGGTGATAGTGACTAGAGAACTCTGTCAATCACTATATTATCAGGAAGATTAACTCCCACTTGATTCAAGCGATTGTAGTACCCAGACATTCTGAGCACATGCTCAGTGGTTGAGCTATTCTCCTCCATCTTATAGGCAAAGTACTTGTTAGAGGTCTCATACCTCTCGACATGGGCATGAGTCTGAAATACCAATTTCAGCTCTTGGAACATCTCACATGCTCTGTGGCATTCAAAATGTTTTTGAAGTCCCGGTTCTAAGCCATAAAGCATGGCGCACTAAACTATTAACTAGTTATCATATCGAGCTTGCCAAACGTTCATAACGTCTGCATCTACTCCTGCAATAGGCCTGTCACCTAGCGGTGTGCTACCTCTTGAGCACTGCGTTGGTTTTCCCTTGAAGAGGAAAGGGTGATGCAGCAAAGTAGAGTAAGTATTTCCCTTCGTTTTTGAGAACCAAGGTATCAATCCAGTAGGAGACTACACACAAGTCACCTCGAACCAACACAAACAAATAATAACCTCGCAACCAACGCGATAAAGGGGTTGTCAATCCCTTCACGGTCACTTACGAGAGTGAGACCTGATAGAGATAATAAGATAAATATTTTTGGTATTTCTATGATATAGATAGCAAAATAAATAGATTGGAAACTTATATGATAGAAGATAGACCTGGGGGGCATAGGTTTCACTAGTGGCTTCTCTCAAGATAGCATAAGTATTACGGTGGGTGAACAAATTACTATCGAGAAATTGATAGAAAAGTGCATAATTATGAGAATATCTAGGCATGATCATGTATATAGGCATCACGTCCGTGACAAGTAGACAGAAACGATTCTGCATCTACTACTATTACTCCACACATCGTCCGCTATCCAGCATGCATCTAGAGTATTAAGTTCATAAGAACAGAGTAACACATTAGGCAAGATGACATGATTTAGAGGGGTAAACTCAAGCAATATGATATAAACCCCATCTTGTTATCCTTGATGGCAACAATACAATACGTGCCTTGTTGCCCCTGCTGTCACTGGGAAAGGACACCGCAAGATTGAACCCAAAGCTAAGCACTTCTCCCATTGCAGGAAAGATCAATCTAGTAGGCCAAACCAAACTGATAATTTGAAGAGACTTGCAAAGATAACAAATCATACATAAAAGATTTCAGAGAAGAATCAAATATTGTTCGTAGATAATCTTGATCATAAACCCACAATTCATCGGATCTCAAAAAACACACCGCAAAAAGAATTACATTGAATAGATCTCCAAGAAGATCGAGGAGAACTTTGTATTGAGATCCAAAGAGAGAGAAGAAGCCATCTAGCTAATAACTATGGACCCGAAGGTCTGTGGTAAACTACTCACACATCATCGAAGAGGCTATGGTTTTGATGTAGAAGCCCTCCGTGATCGATTCCCCTTCTGGCGGAGCTCCGGAAAAGGCCCCAAGATGGGATCTCTTGGGTACAGAAGGTTGTGGCAGTGGAAATAGGGTTTTGTGGTGCTCTTAGATTTTTTTGGGGTATATGGATATATATAGGAGGAATAAGTAGGTCGGTGGAGCTGCGAGAGGCCCACGAGGGTGGGGGGCATGCCCAGGGGGGTAGGCGAGCCTCCCTGCCTCGTGGCCTCCTCGCTCCTTTCTTGACGTCTACTCGAAGTCCCTTGGATCACGTTTGTTCCAAAAATAACTCCCCCGAAGGTTTCATTCTGTTTGGATTCCGTTTGATATTACTTTTCTGCGAAACACTGAAATAGGGAAAAACAACAGCAATTTGCACTGGGCCTTGGGTTAGTAGGTTAGTCCCAAAAATAATATAAAAGTGTATAATAAAGCCCATTAAACATCCAAAATAGATAATATAATAGCATGGAACAATAAAAAATTATAGATACGTTGGAGACGTATCACGGTGCATCAAGGACATAATTCTTCTATGCAGCAATGAGGATAATTCTCAGATCACGGACCCAGTCCGCATCATTGCTACTATCATCGTTCAACTTAGTTTTCTCTAGGAACATATCAAAAATATATAGGAGCTATATTGCAAGCTATTGATCTACAACATAGATATGCAAAACTATTAAGACTAAGTTCATGAAACGAAGTTCAATTAATCAAATTACTAAGGAACTCCCACTTAAATAGACATCCCTCAAGTCATGTAAGTGGTACGTGAACCAAATCAACTAACACATGTCCGATCATCACGTGAGATGGGGTAGTCAACAATGGTGAACATCTCTATGCTGACCATATCTACTATATGATTCACGTTCGACCTTTCGGTCTCTAGTGTTCTGAGGCCATGTCTGTACATGCTAGGCTCGTCAAGTTTGACCCAAGTATTCTGTATCTGCAAAATTGTCTCGCACCCGTTGTATGTGAACGTAGAGTCTATCACACCTGATCATCACGTGGTGTCTCAACACAACAAACAGTAGCAATGGTGCATACTCAGGGAGAACACTTTTACCTTGAAATTTAGTGAAGGGGTCATCTTATAATACTACCGTCGTACTAAGAAAAATAAGATGCATAAAAGATAAACATCACATGCAATCAAAATATGTGACATGATATGGCCATCATCATCTTGTGCTTTTGATCTCCATCTCCAAAGCAACGTCATGATCTCCATCATCACCGGCTTGACACCTTGATCTCCATCGTAGCGTCATTGCGCTGAGGTCGTCACGCCAACTATTGCTTCTACAACTATCGCTAACGCATAGTGATAAAGTAAAGCAATTACATGGTGCTTGCACTTCATACAATAAAGAGACAACCATAAGGCTCCTGCCGGTTGCCGATAATTTACAGAACATGATCATCTCATACAATAACGTATATCACATCATGCCTTGAACATATCACATCACAACAAGCCCTGCAAAAAGAAGTTAGACGTCATCTACTTTGTTGTTGCAAGTTTTACGTGGCTGCTACGGGCTTCTAGCAAGAACCATTCTTACCCACGCAAAAACCACAACAGTGTTTTATCAAGTTTGGTGTTTTAACCTTCTCAAGGACCGTCCGTAGTCAAATTCGATTCAACTAAAGTAGGAGAAATAGACACCTGCCAGCCACCTTTATGCAAAACTAGTTGCATGTCAAGTGGTGGAACCGGTCTCATGTGCGTGGACATGTAAGGTTGGTTTGGGCCGCTTCATCCCATAATACCGCCGAATCAAAATAATACGTTGGTGGTAAGAAGTATGACTATCACTGCCCACAACTCTTTGTGTTCTACTAGTGCATATCATCTACGTATAGACCTGGCTCATGATGCCATTGTTGGGAAACGTTGAATGGAAAACAAAAAAACTCTACGCACATGTAATGATCTATCCATGGAGATGCATAGCAACGAGGAGGCGAGTGTGTCTATGTACCCTCGGAAGCATTTGACAACGCGGTTGATGTAGTCGAACTTCTTTTAGCTCAGACCGATCAAGTATCGAACATACGGCACCTCCGAGTTCTGCACATGTTCAGTTCGGTGACATCCCTCGCCTTCTTGATCCAGCAAGTTGTCGAGGTAGTAGATGAGTTCCGTCAGCACGATGGCGTGGTGACGGTGATGGTGAAGTGATCCGCGCAGGGCTTCACCTAAGCACTACGAAGATATGACGGTGGGAGTAAACGGTGGAGGGGGCGCCGCACACGGCTAGGCAATTCTCTGGGGTGTGCTAGTATATATATATATAGGTGGGAGGGAGAGGGGAGGCAGCCAGGGTGCGCCCCGGGTTTTCCCAAGTGGCGCCCCCTGCCTTATTTCACCGGAGAAGAAAGGGAAGGGGGAAGAGAGAAAGGAAAGGGGGGCCGAACCCCCTTTTTCCTTCTCCCAATTCGGCCTCCTGCCATAGGGGGGGGGGCGCCACCCCTTGTGGGCTAGTGTGCTCCCCTCTCATGGCCCATATATTCCCCCCGGGGGTTCCGATAACCCCTTCGGCACTCCGATAAATACCCGATACACTCTGGAACACTTCCGGTGTCCGAATACTATCGTCCTTTGGATGCGGTTTTGGCTCGAGCCGCCTCCACCTGTTGGCCGCCTTGTCGTCCATCTCAACCGGTGTACACGTGTGCTGGTGTGTATTGTGTGTTGGGTGTGCGCGAGTGTGTCCTTGCGTGCATGCCGCACAGTGGTGTATGTGTGTTGTCGTAATGTGTGTATTAACACAGAAGAAGTGTGCACTTAATTTAGTAGCACGCGGGGTGCTACCGCGAGTGGTTTCTAGTTTGTTTATCTCACCCTGTGGCAGATGGGCCTCTAGCTTATTTATTTTCACCCACTGCCACATGGGCCAGCACACCCAGATGGAGAACACAAGCTGACAAGGCACCATGTAGACTGGTTAACCAGACAACTAAACAGTATACGGGGCGATACGCTAAGCTAGTGACTGTATAATCCCTTGGTAAAGAGAGATCGAGTGAGAGGGTAGGCCCGTGAGAGAGAGAGAGAGAGAAAGATATTCCCTCCGTTCGATAATGTAGTGCCTATAATTTTTTGAAAGTCAAACTTTTAAAACTTTGACCAAGTTTATATAGAAATTACTTATATACAATACCAAAGATATATGATATGAAACTACATCTTGTGATGAATCTAATGATCGTTCTAGATGTAAATGTTTTTCTCCACATATACCTGGTCAGACTTTTGTGAGGTTTGACTTTTTGAAACATCCATATGTTATGGACCTGGGAGAGTACCTAACTAGAGAGAGATCAAGTGTTTGTGAAAAAGAAAGAGCGAGTGTGCAAAAAGTGTGTGTGTGTGTGAAAGAGAAATGGACAACACACGATAAAGTAGAGAAAAAGTGTGTGTGTGTGTGTGTGTGTGTGTGTGTGTGTGTGTGTGTGTGTGTGTGTGTGTCTTATGCAAAGAAATCACGCATGCATCTCCGAGAGCGGAAGCGAGGTGTGGAGATAATGTGTGGTTGTTTGAAATGGAGAGAGAGAGACCCCTATCACATGGCCAAGAGATGTCTAGCAAACAAGGGAGAGAGGTCGAGAGAGACGTATGGAGAAAATCCAGACATGGGGAGGGAGGGAGTGTGTGTTTGTGATAGAGAGACCCCCTTGAGATCATGAGGGGGCTATATGGGTGGGAGATCGAGTGACAAGGTGTGCACGCTATAGAAAGATACCCCAAGAGAGATCGAGATAGACCCAGGGATGGAAGGAGACAATACGTGTGTTTGTGATGGATAGTGAGAGATAGTCATACCTAGGGGGGTGCATGTTCCTATAATGGAGTGAGAGATGATGGTACTTACGGGGGTGCGTGTGAGATAGAGAGAGAACAAGTGGGAGAGTGTTAGATGGATTTATCTACTGTGAGCGAGATATGTGTATGTATGACCTAGGGAATATAAAGTTTGAGAGAGAAAGAGGAGCGCTGATACGGCTGAGTGGTATGTGAGAGAGTTGAGAGAGAGAAAGAGATACTCTCTCCGTTCGATAATGTAGTGCATATACATTTTTTTAAAGTCAAACTTTGGAAAATTTGACCAAGTTTATAGAGAAAATTATTTATATCTACAATACTAAAGATACATCATATGAAACTACATCTTGTGACGAATCTAATGATATATGTTTTTGGTTCTAGATGTAAATGTTTTTCTCCATATACGTGGTCAAACTTTATGCGGTTTGAATTTTCAAAAAATCTATATGCTATGGACCGAAGAGAGTACCTAAGTCAAGAGAGTTCAAGTGTGTGTGAAGGAGAAAGAATGAGTCTGCAAAAAGAGAGATTGAGAGAGAGAGAGTGAAAGAGAAAGGGACATCAGGCGATAAAACAAAGAGAAAGTGTGTGTCTTATGCAAACATATCACGCATGCATCTCCGAGAGAGAAAGAGTGGTGAGATACATGGAGATAGCCAATGTGTGGTTGTTTGCAAAGGAGAGAGAGACCCCTATAGCACGTGTCCAAGATAGGTCTGGCCAACAAGGGACAGAGGTCGAGAGGGACATATGGAGAAAATGGAGGCATGTGGAGGGAGAGAGAGGGCGTGTTTGTGATAGAGAGATCCCCTCAAAATCGTGAGGGGATTATATGGGTGGGAGATCGAGAGATGGGGTGTATGTGCAATAGAAAGATGCCCCAAGAGAGATCGAGATAAACCAGTGAGGGAAAGAGGTGATGCATGTGTTTGTGATGAAGCGTGGGAGATAGTCGTATACCTAGGGGGACTGCGTGTGCCTATAATGAAGTGAGAGATAGTCGTACTTAGCTAGGTGGGTGATTGTGTGTGTGTGTGAGAGAGAGAGAATGGGGGATAGAGAGAGTTTTAGATGGGTCTATCTAGTGTGAGTGAGATATGTGTATGTGTGACCTAGGGAGATAGAAATTGAGAGAGAGGGAGAGAGATGGAAGAGCCCCGAGACGACAGAGTGGTGCGTGAGAGAGTTACAGACAACGAGCGAGAGAATTTTTGTGCGTACGTGTTGGGAAACGTTGCTTGGAAAACAATAATTTCTACGCACACGCAATGATCTATACATGGAAATGCATAGCAATGAGGGGGAGAGTGTGTCTGCGTACCCTCGTAGACCGTAAGCGGAAGCATTTGACAATGCGGTTGATGTAGTCGAACTTCTTCTAGCTTCGTCCGATCAAGTACCAAATGTACGACACCTCTGAGTTCTGCACACGTTCAGCTCGGTGACGTCCCTTTCCTTATTGATCTAGAAAGTTGTCGAGGTAGTAGATGAGTTCCGTCAGCACGACAGCGTGGTGACGGTGATGGTGAAGTGATCCGTGCAGGGCTTCGCCTAAGCACTACGAAGATATGATTGTGGGAGTAAACAGTGTAGGGGGGCGCTGCACATGACTAGAAAATTCTCTGGGGTGTGCTAGGGGTGCCCCCCACATATATATAGGTGGGAGGGAGAGGGGAGGTAGCCAGGGTGAACCCCAAGTAGGATCTGAATCCTACTTGGGTTTTCCCAAGTGGCGGCCCCCTGCCTTATTTCACCGGAGAAGAAAGGGAAGGGGGAGAGAGAAAGGAAAGGGGGGCCCGAACCCCCTTTTTCCTTCTGCCAATTCGGCCTCCTGCCATAGGGGGGGCGCGCCACTCCTTTTGGTCTAGTGTGCTCCCCTATCATGGCCCATATATTCCCCCCGGGGGTTCCGCTAACCCCTCCGGTACTTCGATAAATACATGATACACTCCGGAACACTTCCGGTGTCCGAATACTATCATCCTATATATAGATCTTTACCTCTCGACCATTTTGACACTCCTCGTCATGTCTGTGATCTCATCCAGGATTCCGAACAACATTCGATCACCAAATCACATAACTCATATAATACTATATCGTCATCGAACGTTAAGCGTGCGGACCCTACGGGTTCGAGAACTATGTAGACATGACCGAGACAACTCTCCGGTCAGTAACCAATAGCAGAACCTAGATGCGCATACTGGCACCTACATATTCTATGAAGATCTTTATCGGTCGAACCATTATGACAACATACGTAATTCCCTTTGTCCATCGGTATGTTACTTGCCCGAGATACGATCGTCGGTATCTTCATACCTAGTTCAATATCGTTACCGGCTTTACTCGTTCCGTAATACATCACCTTGTGACTAACTCCTTTAGTCATTTGCTTGCAAGCTTATGATGTGTATTAACGAGAGGGCCCAGAGATACCTCTCCGATACTCGGAGTGACAAATCCTAATATCGATCTATGCTAACTCAACAAACACCTTCGGAGGTACCTGTAGAGCATATTTATGAACACCCAGTTATGTTGTGACATTTGATAGCACCCAAGGTATTCCTCCGGTATCCGGGAATTGCATAATCTCATAGTCGAAAGAATATGTATTTGACATTAAGAAAGCAATAGCAATAAAACTGAACGATCATTATGCTAAGCTAATAGATGGCTCTTGTCCATCAAATCATTCTCCTAATGATGTGATCCCGTTATCAAATGACAACACACGTCTATGGTTAGGAAACCTTAGCCATCTTTGATCAACGAGCTAGTCTAGTAGAGGCTTACCTGGGACATGGTATTTGTTTATGTATTCACACATGTATTTAAGTTTCCGGTCAATACAATTCTAGCATGAATAATAAACCTTTATCATGAATAAGGAAATATAAAATAACAACTTTATTATTGCCTCTAGGGCATATTTCCTTTAGTATGATGGGTGCACCCCAGATATTTAGCTTAGACTAGAGAGTCATACATTGTGTGCGAGAGATACCTATACATGGAGTCTGCATGCGAACTGAGAAGACCTGGAGAGAGACAGAGATAGAGAGATGAACCGACAAGGACTTTGTTTGTATGCGCATGATACAAATAAAGATTATCGACGAGAGAGAACAGGAGTCTGGGATATGGGAGAGGTCGCATTTATGCATCGAAAACTGATATAAACCATAATTCGGTATAAACTTGCATTCAAATCTTTGAATTGGAGAATATGGTGTTTGCAATTCACACATGAACGAGATATGCGTATCAAACAATCATTAATTTGACTTTCAGCATGTTCATGGAGTACTATAATACAACATGCTATTCAATTGAGGTGTTCAATTTTGGATTTGGTCCACAATTTTGACCGGTCAACGAGCTATTTCATTGATTTGGGATATTTCATTTTGGGTCCGATCCCCATTTTTTAGTGGGTCAACTATTTGTTAAATAAATTAGTAGCAACGAGCATGTAAAAACACATTAGTCAGGAGCATCATCTCATCATCTAGAAAATAAGTGGCAAGATGCAATGCTGTAGAACTAATATTCAAAATTTGATCATAATGGACTTGGTAAAGCAGACATGGATGCTTGTTCTCCCAAAATTTGGACGAACCTATAAACACCCACTGCTCGGTGGAATTCGCCCGAGCAGATAATGGGAGATGTGAAATTACCGGCCTATCTAGGACCCGCATAAATTTGCCCATTGTATATTGAGGGTATGTTTGTAACTTCATCCAAGCGCGCCCTCTCCTCGGCCAAAATGACAGGCGCCGAATAGTTCATAAACCATGGGCAGCAAAACACCCTCTCCTCAGTTGAAATGGCAGGCCAAATAATTCATAAACCATGGGCGGCAAAACACCCTCTCTGCCGAAATCGCTCGCTCCCACTATTTCAAAGCATGACCTCCTCGCCCGAAATCGCTGGTGCCCATTATTTGGAGAAGCAAAGTTACCCTACTATCCCTGACCCTCAAGACACACACTCAAGCCCATAGGCCAAAAGGGATGGGTAGAATTGTAACTTCCCCGCATTTTAGACAAATGCATCTCTAAGACATGGTTTCCCCTCCCAATTCCCCATTCATACACCGTGGGTGCCAAATCACCTTCTCCCCAACCATGAAACCTTAGCCCCTCCTCCATGCCCCCACCGCCCTAGCAATCCCGGAGCCAACATCTCCACCACACATCTCAAGTAACCAGTTCTAGTTGTAATAGATCAGGATACAAGTCTGAACGTCCATTACCGTGGACACGGTATTCAAATAGATAACTTCCCTGCATGGGTGCACCACGTTACCCAACACGCTTGATTACTCTGGTCGGACACACTTTTCTGAGTCAATGCTCGGCCTCGGAAGATCAACACATCGCAGCCCTACCTAGGCTCAGCAGAGAGGTCCCCGCCGGTCTACATCCTAAGCAGTCCGGGGTTTTGGGCCCATCGCCCGTTGCACTCTGGGTCGTTGTGAGCAGGGTGGATACTAGCACCACCTCGGATGGCCAGCATGATCTGACCATGCCGCAATGTTGAACTGGACGTCTGATAAAGCTTCGGTTGATACTGCGATGTCCAGGCCCATAACTATTCCCGCATGGTGGTTAGTGCGTAAAGGCTAGAGGCCAACTCAGAACAAATACCCAAACTTGTTAGTGCATTGGGGGCTCGCGGAGACGAGCAGAGACTCATGATAATGCGACCCCGTCGCCCTGTCTCGTGGACTTATGGCAAGGGTCTAGAATGCCCTACCATGCCACGTAGAAAACTCACAGGTGCTCTACGGGCCCGCCCGATTTTCACATCAACTCGCGGGTACCCCTCGGGGCCGACCCAACTTCAATAATGGTCTCAAGTAAAGTCCGGGTAACCGTGTGTCCAAAACATCAAGGGGTAAAACCCGAGGAATCACCCTCGGTGGATTCCACTCGATGTAATCATCAAGGTGAACATAGGAGGAATCACCCTCAAGGTCCACACTTGAGGGATTGCACGACGGAGTCGTATCGGGAATGGTGAAGGAGGAATCACCCTTGTTGGCCTCGACCGAATAGCTACACTACAGAGTTATCATCAGGAGTGCATTACGAGGTATCACCATCGGCACTTGATAGTATCTCTGCAGAGTCAAGGAACAAAAGGGGCGTGATGTGATGTGTGTCGGGCTCTGGTCATCGATCATGTTGATCGAGTCGTAGATGATGAAGTAGGGGCAACAAGGACAAGGTGGGGTCATTGATGGACCACTATCCAACCTATGCTAAGCAGTTTAGGATAAGCATGTAAGGTACAATGAGTGGTTACAAAAGCAGGCTATGCGTCAGAATAGGAGCAAACAATAACAATAGCAAAATCTAATGTAAGCATGAGAGAATGGAATGGGCGATATCGGAGTGATCAAGGGGGGGCTTGCCTGGAAGCTCTGGTGAAAGGGAAGAAGGGTCGTCGTCGACGTAGTCGATCACATGGGCATCTGATACGTCTCCAATGTATCTATAATTTTTGATTGCTCCATGCTATATTATCTACTGTTTTGGACATTATTGGGCTTTATTACCCACTTTTATATTATTTTTGGGACTAACCTATTAACCGGAGGCCCAACCCAGAATTGCTGTTTTTTTGCCTCTTTTAGGGTTTCGAAGAAAAGGAATATCAAACGGAGTCCAAACAGAATGAAACCTTCAGGAACGTGATTTTCTCACCGAACATGATCCAGGAGACTTGGACCCTATATCAAGAAATAAAGGAGGAGGCCACGAGGTAGGGGGGCGCGCCTACCCCCCCATGCGCACCCTCCACCCTCGTGGGCCCCCTGTTGCTCCATCGACGTACTCCTTCCTCCTATATATACCTACGTACCCCCAAACGATCAGAGACGGAGCCAAAACCCTAATTCCACCGTCGTAACTTTCTCTATCCACGAGATCCCATCTTGGGGCCTGTTCCGGAGCTCCGCCGGAGGGGGCATCCATCACGGAGGGCTTCTACATCAACACCATAGCCCCTCCGATGAAGTGTGAGTAGTTTACCTCAGACCTTCGGGTCCATAGTTATTAGCTAGATGGCTTCTTCTCTCTTTTTGGATCTCAATACAATGTTCTCCCCCTCTCTTGTGGAGGTCTATTCGATGTAATCTTCTTTTTGCGGTGTGTTTGTTGAGACCGATGAATTGTGGGTTTATGATCAAGATTATCTATGAACAATATTTGAATCTTCTCTGAATTCTTTTATGTATGATTGGTTATCTTTTCAAGTCTCTTCGAATTATCAGTTTGGTTTGGCCTACTAGATTGATCTTTCTTGCAATGGGAGAAGTGCTTAGCTTTGGGTTCAATCTTGCGGTGTCCTTTCCCAGTGACAGTAGGGGCAGCAAGGCACGTATTGTATTGTTGCCATCGAGGATAACAAGATGGTTTTTTTATCATGTTGCATGAATTTATCCCTCTACATCATGTCATCTTGCTTAAGGCGTTACTCTGTTTTCATGAACTTAATACTCTAGATGCATGCTGGATAGCGGTCGATGAGTGGAGTAATAGTAGTAGATGCAGGCAGGAGTCGGTCTACTTGTCTCGGACGTGATGCCTATATACATGATCATACCTAGATATTCTCATAACTATGCTCAATTCTGTCAATTGCTCAACAGTAATTCGTTCACCCACCGTAAGATACTTATGTTCTTGAGAGAAGCCACTAGTGAAACCTATGGCCCCCGGGTCTATCTTCATCATATTAATCTTCCAATACTTAGTTATTTCCTTTGCTTTTTACTTTGCTTTTATTTTACTTTGCATCTTTATCACAAAAACACCAAAATATTATCTTATCATATCTATCAGATCTCACTCTCGTAAGTGACAGTGAAGGGATTGACAACCCCTTATCGCGTTGGTTGCGAGGAGTTATTTTCTTTATGCAGGTACGAGGGACTCGCGCGTAGCCTCCTACTGGATTGATACCTTGGTTCTCAAAAACTGAGGGAAATACTTACGCTACTTTGCTGCATCATCCTTTCCTCTTCAAGGAAATCCAACGCAATGCTCAAGAGGTAGCAAGAAGAATTTCTGGCGCCGTTGCCGGGGAGTCTACACAAAAGTCAACGTACCAAGTACCCATCACAACCCTTATCTCCCGTATTACATTATTTTCCATTAGCCTCTCGTTTTCCTCTCCCCCACTTCACCCTTGCCGTTTTATTCGCCCTCTCTCTCTCTATTCTCCCTCTCTTCCTCTATTTGCCTCTTTTGCCCGCTTGCTTTCTGTTTGCTTGTGTGTTGGATTGCTTGCTTGTCACGATGGCTCAAGATAACACTAAATTGTGTGACTTTAACAATACCAATAACAATGATTTTATTAGCACTCCGATTGCTCCTCTTACCGATGTTGAATCTTGTGAAATTAATGCCGCTTTGCTGAATCTTGTCATGAAAGATCCGTTTTCCGGCCTTCCTAGTGAAGATGACGCTACCCATCTAAATAGCTTCATTAATTTGTGTGATATGCAAAAGAAGAAAGATGTGGACAATGATATTGTTACGTTGAAACTATTTCCTTTTTCGTTTAGAGATCGTGCTAAAGCTTGGTTTTTGTCTTCCCCTAAAAATAGTATTGATTCTTGGAACAAGTGCAAAGATGCTTTTATCTCTAAGTATTTTCCTCCCGCTAAGATCATCTCCCTTAGAAACGATATTATAAATTTTAAGCAACTTGATCATGAACATTGTAACACCCCGAATGTAACTTTCCCTATTTGTACTCCAACTCCTGCCGTTTCCGGCGTTAAGTTATATTTATTTTCCTCGGGTTCGGGTCTTTGTCTCCCTGTGTGGTTATCGTTGTCATGCATCTCATATCATGTCATCATGTGCATTGCATTTGCATACGTGTTCGTCTCATGCATTCAAGCTTTTTCCCCGTTGTCCGTTTTGCATTCCGGCGCTCCGTTCTCCTCCGGTGGCCATTTCTACCTTTCTTTCATGTGTGGGGATTAAACATTTCCGGATTGGACCGAGACTTGCCAAGCGGCCTTGGTTTACTACCGGTAGACCGCCTGTCAAGTTTCGTATCATTTGGACTTCGTTTGATACTCCAACGGTTAACCGAGGGACCGAAAAGGCCTCGTGTGTGTTGCAGCCCAACACCCCTCCAATTTGGCCCAAAACCCACCAAACTCTGCTCCATGTCCTAGAGCGTTCGATCACGATCGCGTGGCCGAAAACCGCACCTCATTTGGACTCTCCTAGCTCCCTCTACCTATATATATATATGTGATCCCCTCCGAAACATTCGCGGTACAAGCCCTAGTCCTCTTCCACCTCGCGCCCGGACGTTTCTTCCACCGACGGACACGTCCGCCCTCCACCTCGCTCCGGCCAGTGGCATCACGCCATGTCACCCCGCCGCCGCCGCCAACCAACCGGGCGCCGCCACCTCATCCCAGGCGCCTCCTCTCTCTCCTCCCCACCGCGCCGGCCCGCGGGGCCCGAGGCAGGCCCGCGCGGGCCCAGTTCCATCGCCGCCGCCCCGCGCCAGGGGTCCCCGCAGCGCCCGATGCCGCCCGGCCTCCGTCGCCCGCGCCGGCGCCGCTCGCCGCCGCCGACGTCCTGCTGCGCCGCGCCGGTAGCCGTCGCCTCGCCGGCGCCGCGGCCGCCGCCCACCACCACCGGCCGGCCGGCTCCGCCGCCCTCTCCACCGATCTCCTCGCCGCCCCGGTCATCTTCTCCCCCTCCGGCGTCGTCCTCCTTCCCGGTGAACAGGAACTCCGGCGAGTGCATCGGGAACCGCGCTGGATCTGGATGTGAAAATATCTCGGTTGACTTTTTCCCTCCGAACCCTAATTTTTTATGCAAACTTTGACCGGCCGTATCTCCGCATCCGTAGCTCCGATTTGGGCATATAGCATATCAAAATGTTCATCTCAGAGAGTACATCATTTCATTCCATTGCATCATTTTCATTTGAGTTCATCTTGATGCCCGAAATGCTGTTAATTGTCAGATCTGCTAGTTCATCTTAGACTTTTGTCATTTTTGCCATGATTATTGTGTGCATGATATGCCTGTGAGTCCTCCATATGTTTTGTTAAGCATTTTGTTATCTTTCCAGAGGTGCAACCCATGCATTTTTAGGATGTGTGTGGTGACTTGTGCAAGCTTGCAAAGTGAGGCACCCGGTAAATCAGTTTTCAGGGACTTAGTAGTTTTCACTAAGTCTGGGATTATTTAGTTCATGATGCCATATGTTCAGCTTGTTTCCTAGTGATCCGTGCCTCTTTTGAGGATGATCAGTAAAGGAGTTTTGTTAATCATGTTATGCTCTATCCATCAATGTCTTTGTTTGCAATTATGGAGCACCCTAGCTTGAGTCAATCGAGCTCTACTTTTGCTTCATTGTGAATCTGGGCAGATCGTCAACTTGTTTGCGATTTTGCCGATGTTATTTTAGTTGATCCGTGCATGCTATGCCATTGTTCTTGCCATGTCTAGCTTGCATTTTATGCCTTCTTAATGGATGTATGCTTTCCTTGCCATGACTTGCACTGTGGTGAGTGCATCGAGCTTGTTTACGTGCCTTTGTGAGTTATATTTCAGCATGTCTCAGTTTTCACCAAGTCTGAAAACTGATTGTGTTTTAGCTATGTTCGTGTGCCCGTTAGTATTTTTTGTGAACCCTTTTGGCCCGAGGTCACTTTCGGTCTTTTGTTAAGCTTGTTGAGTAGCTCCATGCCATGTTCTTACTTGTCTTAATCAGGTCACGTATCATGTTGTTTTGCTGCTCTGAAGAGGGCTTCATGATCTGAAATTCCAGACAAGTGTTAATTTCACTAAGTCTGGAATCTGTTTTGCATTTGCGTTTTTGCCATGCTTGTTTGAACCTCTTAATGGACGAATTGGCCGTGGCTCAGTGCTAGACTTTTGTTAAGCATCTTGTGTGCGTCCCTGCCATGTATTTTGTTGTCATGTTTGATGGCTGTAGCATGTTCATCTCATTGCGTTTAGATGCCTACTTGCTGTAAATCGCAGACCGGTGTCATTTTTGAATCGCTTGCCATTTCCAAACCGTAACTCCGATTCCGGCGTTCTTTACATCGTTTTCAAGCGATTTCATATCATCTTTCCAATGGCACCCTTGGAATTCCAAGTTGAGGCCAGGTTCATGCATTTCCTGTCATATCTTGCATTTTGCATCCCGCATCGCATCCCGCATAGCATATCATCATTGCATCGTATCGCTTGATCCTTGCACGTGGTTGATTGTATCCTTGTTGCTTGTTTGTCTTGTTTGGGTAGAGCCGGGAGACGAGTTCGCTAACGAGGAGCCCGTTGAGTTTGCTTTTGAGGATCCAGTCAACTCTGACAACTGTGCAGGCAAGATGATCATACCCTCGAAATCACTACTATCTTTGCTATGCTAGTTTGCTCGCTGTTTTGCTATGCCAATGCTATGATGCCTACCTTTTGCTTGTCAGCCTTCCAAATTGCCATGTCAAGCCTCTAACCCACCATGTCCTAGAAAACCGTTGATTGGCTATGTTACCGCTTTGCTCAGCCTCTCTTATAGCGTTGCCAGTTGCAGGTGAAGATTGGAGCCGTTCCTTGTTGGGACATTTATTTACTTGTTGGGATATCATTATATTGCTATGTTATCTTAATGCATCTATATACTTGGTAAAGGGTGGAAGGCTCGGCCTCTCGCCTAGTGTTTTGTTCCACTCTTGCCGCCCTAGTTTCCGTCATATCGGTGTTATGTTCCCGGATTTTTGCGTTACTTACGCGGTTGGGTTATAATGGGAACCCCTTGAATGTCCGCCTTGAATAAAACTCCTCCAGCAGTGCCCAACCTTGGTTTTACCATTTTCCACCTAGCCTTTCCCTTGGGTTTCGCGGACTCAAGGGTCATCTTATTTTACCCCCCCCCCCCGGGCCAGTGCTCCTCTGAGTGTTGGTCCAACCTAGAGCACCGTGCGGGGCCGTCCCTCGGCAACTTGGGTTACGTTGGCTCCCGTACGCTTAGCTTATCTGGTGTGCCCTGAGAACGAGATATGTGCAGCTCCTATCGGGATTTTTCGGCACAGCGGGTGGTGTTGCTGGACTTGTTTTACCATTGTCGGAGTTGTCTTGTATTACCGAGATACCGAGTCTGATCAGAACGTCTTGGGAGGAGGTCTATTCCTTCGTTGACCGTGAGAGCTTGTCATGGGCTAAGTTGGGACTCCCCTGTAGGGATTGAACTTTCGAAAGTCGTGCCCGTGGTTATGGGCAGATGGGAATTTGTTAATGTCCGGTTGTAGATAACTTGAACCTTAATTAATTAAAATGAATCAACTAAGTGTGTTACCGTGATGGCCTCTTCTCGGCGGAGTCCGGGAAGTGGACACGGTGTTGGAGTAATGTTTTGCGCAGGTTGCTCTCTAGATTCTCGCTCGCGCTTTGCCCCCTCTTCTCGCTCTCTTTTGCGTATAAGTTAGCCACCATATATGCTAGTCGCTTGCTGCAGCTCCACATATATTTTGCCTTACCCTTCCTATAAGCTTAAATAGTCTTGATCGCGAGGGTGCGAGATTGCTGAGTCCCTGTGGCTCACAGATTACTATAACTCCAGATGCAGGTCCAGGTGATTCCGCTCCAGGTGACGAGTATGAGCTCAAGTGGGAGTTCGACGAAGACTCTCAACGATACTACGTGTCTTTTCCTGACGATTAGTAGTGGTGCCCAGTTGGGGGTGATTGGGACCGTTGTCGCATGTTGGGTTTTTCTTCTATTTTGGCGTCGTAGTCGGGCCATGAGTGTTTTGGATGATGTAATGTTATTTATGTACTTTGATGTGACGTGGCGAGTGTAAGCCAACTATGTTCTTCCCTTTATTATTCATATTACATGGGATGTTGTGAAGATTGCCTAACTTGCGACATATGCCTTCAATGCGATTATGTCTCTAAGTCGTGCCTCGACACGTGGGAGCTATAGTCGCATCGAGGGTGTTACAAGTTGGTAATCAGAGCCTTCCCCGACCTTAGGAGCCCCATTGCTTGATCGTTTTTTTAGAGGCCGAGTTGTGTCTAGAAAAATGTTTTGAGTCATTTAGGAATTATATATCGGAGAGTTTAGGAATTCTTTTTACTTCCCAGTCTCCTCATCGCTCTGGTAAGGCATCCTGACATAGAGTTTTGACTCTTCTCTTCTCAAATTTCACTAAAAAAAATTTTAGGATCACGCGAGTATCTTGGAATCGTTCCGATGGCTTATGATGAGAACATTGTCTTGGTGCCTCCTGTCAGGGGTTTAGTGGAAGTGTCCCCGGGAGTTGAGCTCTGAGGTGTTGTCATCATAATTTTATCATTGCAATTCTGGAATACTTGAGATATGTTTGCCGACATCGAAAATCTCTTTTATGCAGTTCGTTGGTGAGATAACCTCGACGCCACCCAGTACTGGGGCGGGAGTTCGGGAGTATTGCCATAACTTGTATAACGGATGCTTTTCGAAGGTTGAGGTAGATGGTTTCCGAAGTTTTCTTGGTTATGTGTTGAAGGATGGATACAGCTGGATGTAGGATTTGCTAGTTTGGGTGAGATATTATGCTTCCCCTGTATCCCCAACACCTGATTGCATAACCGGAAAGGTTCGGGAGTTTCATAGGTGGGAATTCTCGTAGCTCTAGTTCTTCTTCCACGGATATTGGTTTGGGATTGGGATTTCTTACCGATTATTCGTTCTTGATCCGTACCTTGTTGATTTATTTCTCTACCTTAATTCTACGTGGCTTCTCAATTTATGGATATGTGACCATTTCAAGAGGAATGCATTCGTTCATTTTGTTCGGATGTGAAGACTATATGTTGCAATTTTCATTCCATAGGATTCAGCTTCAATATTTATCTATCAATGTGCTAACGGTGGTCAACCTCTTCAGGATGGCTCCTCCAACGCGCACGACTCCGAATCCTGATCCGCCACCCACCTCCTCCAGAGACATGGCAAGCTGTGATGGCCGCAACTAATGCAAACACTCAACTGATCATGCAAATTCTCCAAGAGCGCAATCAAGGCAGTCAAGGGAATCAAGGCAGCAATCAGAGTCACTTTGCTACACTCAACCAGTTCCTTGCTAACAGGCCAAAGACTTTCAGCAATTGTGTTGAGGCAACTGATGCTGACGATTGGCTTGTGGATCTGTGTAAGCATTTCGAGTGCAGTAACGTCAGGCCTGAGGACTTTGTGAAGTTCGCTTCCTTCCAACTCAAAGATCAAGCTGCAGAATGGTTCTAGCAGTACAAGGATTCCAGAGGTGGACGTGTTATCACTTGGGATGATTTCTGTCAAGATTTCCGAGCTCATCATATTCCGCAGAGCGTGGTTGAAAGCAAGCGTGAGGAATTCCGCAATCTGAAGCAAGGCTCTTTGTCTGTCTATGACTACAACAAGTTGTTCCAGAAGCTCGCCCGCTTTGCCAAGCAGGACGTGCCTGATGAGAAGAGCATGATATACCAGTTCATGGGTGGTCTCAGAGAAGATATTCAGCTCGCTCTTGTTCTCTTTGAGCCCTTGAGGTACGATGAGTTCTACAACATGGCACTGAAGCAAGAGGCTGCTCAGTTGAGGTGTGATGCTTCCAGGAAGAGAGTCAGAGATGCTACTCCTTCTTCCTCTACTCAAGTGGCCAAGCAGCAGAAGTTTTGGCTTCCTCCTCCTCCGTTCCGTCAGCCGTATCAGCAGAAGAGCAAAGGTGGCAATGGTTCTTCCCACCCACTCAACCCTGGCTTTCAGAACAAGACTTCGTCTCAAGATCCAAGATCGAGTGCTCCGTATCACCGTCCGCTTTTAGAGGTCACGTGCAACAAGTGCCAACAGAAGGGTCACTATGCCAACAAGTGTTTCAACCAGAGGCGTCTTCCTCCTCCTCCTCCTGTCAGATCGGCAAGTACAACTGTGGTCAAGCATAACCCCAAGCATGCCAAGGTGAATTTGATGAATGCAGCTCAGGCAGAGGACTCGTCAGATGTGATCATGGGTAACTTTCCAGTTAACTCTTTTCTAGCAAAAGTTCTTTTTGACACTGGTGCATCGCATTGTTTCATGTCAGGATCATTTGTTTCCAAGCATGACTTCGTTTCACAAATGTTGGGTAAACCTATGGGAGTGCTTTCTTCGGCTAAGTCTATGAGGGCTACTTCAATAGTTCCGGATATTTCTATCATGATGGGTGATTTCAAGTTTCTGGCTTCTCCAATGGTTCTTGGTAACTCGGATATTGATCTTATTCTCGGCATGTATTGGCTTTCTAAGCACAAGGCTCAGCTTGATTGTGCAGCCAGGCAGATTCAATTGACTCATTCGTCTGAGGATGTAATTGTCTTTGCCGCTCGTGATGATACCATTCGTCTGTTTTCTCTCAACGAGAAGGGTGAATTGGACGCCATCTCGCAAATTCCAGTCTTTTGTGAATATCAAGACATCTTTCCAGAAGAGCTCCCAGGAATGCCTCCGCACCGGCCAGTTGAATTCGTTATTGAGCTTGAGCCTGGCACGGAACCTGTGTGCAAGCGTCCTTACAAGCTCGGACCTTAAGAGTTGAAGGAGCTGAAGAAGCAACTCGATGAGCAAGAAAGAATGGGTCTTATCCGGCCTAGTTCTTCTCAGTGGGGTTGTGGTGTTCTTTTTGTGAAGAAGAAGGATGGAACGGACCGACTTTGTGTTGATTACCATCCATCAAGAACAAATACCCTCTTCCCAACATCAATGAGCTGTTTGAACAACTCAAAGGTGCTCAAGTATTCTCCAAGCTTGATCTCTGTATGGGTTATCACCAGATTCGCATTCGTGAAGAAGATATTCCCAAGACAGCATTCAGAACAAGCTTTGGTTCATATGAATACACTGTCATGTCTTTTGGCCTCGCCAACGCTCCTCCGATGTTCTCTCGCATGATGAACTTCATCTTCAACGCCTACACCAATGACTTCGTTTTGGTCTATATCAACGACATTCTGGTTTTCTCGAAGAACAAGGAAGATCATGCCAAGCACTTGCGTTTGGTTCTTGATAAGCTCAGAGAACATCAGTTCTACACCAAGTTCTCCAAGTGCGAATTTTGGCTCGATGAGGTTCTTTATCTTGGTCATATCATCTCTGCCAAGGGCATTGCCGTGAATCCTGAGAAGGTGTCCGCAATTGTGAATTGGGAACCTCCTCAGAATGTGAAGCAACTCCGTAGTTTTCTCAGTCTCGCAAGTTATTGCCGAAGATTCGTTGAAAACTTTTCTAAGATCGCGAAGCCTCTCTCTAATCTTCTTCAGAAGCACGTCAAGTACGTTTGGTCTCCGGAGTGTGATATTGCTTTCAACACTTTGAAAGAGAAATTGATCACTGCTCCAGTTCTGACTCCGCCTGATGAATCCAAGCCGTACGAGGTCTTTTGTGATGCCTCTCTCCAAGGTCTTGGCGCAGTATTGATGCAAGAAAAGAAAGTTGTTGCTTATACATCTCGCCAGTTGAAGCCTAATGAGAAGAACTACCCCACTCATGATCTCGAGTTGGCGGCAGTTGTGCATGCTCTTTTGACTTGGAGACATCTTCTATTGGGAAGAAAAGTGTACATTTTCACTGATCACAAGAGTCTCAAGTACATCTTCACTTAGCCTAATCTCAACCTCAGGCAAACTCGATGGGTCGAAATGATTCAAGAGTATAATCCAAGTATCGAGTATACTCCAGGCAAGGCCAATGTGATTGCTGACGCTTTGAGCAAGAAGGCTTACTGCAACAGTTTGATTCTTAAGCCTTATCAACCCGAGCTTTGTGAAGCTTTCCGCAAACTTAATCTGCAAGTTGTTCCTCAAGGTTTCCTCGCCAACCTTCAAGTCTCTCCTACCTTAGAAGACCAGATTCGCCAAGCCCAGCTTCTTGGTGCTATGGTGGAAAAGGTGAAGATTGGGATTGCCAAGAGTCAGTCCAAGTACAAGTGCTACCGCCTTGATGACAAGGACACTCTTTTCTTCGAGGATCGTATTGTTGTGCCCAAAGGTGAACTTCGTAAAGTGATCATGAACGAGGCTCACAATTCTCTCCTCTCCATCCATCCTGGGAGTACGAAGATGTATCAGGACCTTAAGCAAGCTTATTGGTGGAGTCGAATGAAGCGCGAGATCGCTCAATTCATGAATGAATGTGATGTCTGCAGAAGAGTGAAGGCAGAACACCAAAGGCCAGCTGGTCTCCTCCAACCTCTTGCCATTCCAGAATGGAAGTTTGACCACATTGAAATGGACTTCGTGACTGGGTTTCCAAAGTCCAAGCGTGGCAATGATGCTATATTCGTTGTCATCGACAAGCTCACCAAAGTGGCTCACTTTCTGCCTATCAATGAGTTGATCACTGCAGCTCAATTGGTGGAACTCTATACCTCTCGAATTGTCTCTCTGCACGGTATTCCTCAAGTGATATCTTCAGACCGTGGCAACATCTTTACCTCGAAGTTTTGGGATTCTTTCCAGAAGGCCATGGGCACCAACATCCGCTTCAGCACTGCTTTCCATCCTCAAACAAGCGGTCAAGTCGAGCGTGTCAACCAGATTCTTGAAGATATGCTCAGGGCTTGTGTGATCTCCTTCGGCATGAAGTGGGAGGATTGTCTTCCTTATGCTGAATTCTCCTACAACAATAGTTTTCAAGCAAGTTCAGGCAAGGCCCCATTTGAAATTCTGTATGGCAGGAAGTGCCGTACCCCTCTCAACTGGTCCGAAACCGGTGAACGTCAGCTTTTGGGTAATGACTTGATCACAGAAGCAGAAGAAATGTGCAAAGTCATTCGTGATAACCTCAAAGCAGCCCAATCCCGCCAGAAGAGCTACTATGATAGTAAGCACCGTGATTTGGCTTTTGAGATCGGAGATCATGTTTACCTCCGTGTCTCTCCTATGAAAGGTACTCGTCGCTTCGGTATCAAAGGGAAGCTTGCCCCTAGATACATGGGACCTTTCAAGATTGTCAGCAAGAGAGGCGACCTCGCCTATCAACTTGAGCTTCCTTCAAACTTTGCAAATGTTCATGACGTGTTCCATGTCTCTCAGCTTCGAAACTGCTTCAAGACTCCTGACCGCACCGTCAACTTTGAGGGCATTGAGCTCCAAGAAGATCTCTCTTATCATGAGCACCCAGTCGCTATTCTTGAAGAGACTGAACGCAAGACTCGCAACAAGTCAATCAAATTTCTCAAAGTCAAGTGGTCACATCATTCCGACCGTGAAGCTACCTGGGAATGCGAGGATCACCTCTGTTCTGAGTACCCGGCGTTCTTTCAGTCCTAGATCTCGGGACGAGATCTTTTCGTAGTGGTGGAGTGTTGTAACACCCCGGATGTAACTTTCCCTATTTGTACTCCAACTCTTGCCGTTTCCGGCGTTAAGTTATATTTATTTTCCTCGGGTACGAGTCTTTGTCTCCGTGTGTGGTTATCGTTGTCATGCATCTCATATCATGTCATCATGTGCATTGCATTTGCATACGTGTTCGTCTCATGCATTCGAGCTTTTTCCCCGTTGTCCGTTTTGCATTCCGGTGCTCCGTTCTCCTCCGGTGGCCATTTCTACCTTTCTTTCGTGTGGGGGGATTAAACATTTCCGGATTGGACCGAGACTTGCCAAGCAGCCTTGGTTTACTACCGGTAGACCGCCTGTCAAGTTTCGTATCATTTGGACTTCGTTTGATACTCCAACGGTTAACCGAGGGACCGAAAATGCCTTGTGTGTGTTGCAGCCCAACACCCCTCCAATTTGGCCCAAAACCCACCAAACTCTACTCCATGTCCTAGAGAGTTCGATCATGATCGCGTGGCCGAAAACCGCACCTCATTTGGAATCTCCTAGCTCCCCCTACCTATATATATGCGATCCCCTCCGAAACATTCGCGGTACAAGCCCTAGTCCTCTTCCACCTCGCGCCTGGACGTTTCTTCCACCGACGGACACGTCCGCCCTCCACCTCGCTCTGGCCAGTGGCGTCGCGCCACGTCACCCCATCGCCGCCGCCAACCAACCGGGCGCCGCCACCTCATCCCAGGCGCCTCCTCTCTCTCCTCCCCACCGCGCCGGCCCGCGGGGCCCGAGGCAGGCCCACGCGGGCCTAGTTCCATCGCTGCCGCCCCGCGCTAGGGGTCCCAGCAGCGCCCGATGCCGCCCGGCCTCCGTCGCCCGCGCCGGCGCCGCTCGCCGCCGCCGACGTCCTGCTCCGCCGCGCCGGTAGCCGCCGCCTCGCCGGCGCCGCGGCCGCCGCCCGCCACCACCGGCCGGCCGGCTCCGCCGCCCTCTCCACCGACCTCCTCGCCGCCCCGGTCATCTTCTCCCCCTACGGCGTCGTCCTCCTTCCCGGTGAACAGGAACTCCGGCGAGTGCATCGGGAACCGCGCTGGATCTGGATCTGAAAATATCTCGGTTGACTTTTTCCCTCCGAACCCTAATTTTTTATGCAAATTTTGACCGGCCCTATCTCCGCATCCGTAGCTCCGATTTGGGCATATAGCATATCAAAATGTTCACCTCAGAGAATACATCATTTCATTCCATTGCATCATTTTCATTTGAGTTCATCTTGATGCCCGAAATGCTGTTAGAAGAGGGCTTCATGAGTTAATTGTCAGATCTGCTAGTTCATCTTAGACTTTTGTCATTTTTGCCATGATTATTGTGTGCATGATATGCCTATGAGTCCTCCATATGTTTTGTTAAGCATTTTGTTATCTTTCCAGAGGTGCAACCCATGCATTTTTAGGATGTGTGTGGTGACTTGTGCAAGCTTGCAAAGTGAGGCACCCGGTAAATCAGTTTTCAGGGACTTAGTAGTTTTCACTAAGTCTGGGATTATTTAGTTCATGATGCCATATGTTCAGCTTATTTCCTAGTGATCCGTGCCTCTTTTGAGGATGATCAGTAAAGGAATTTTGTTAATCATGTTATGCTCTATCCATCCATGTCTTTGTTTGCAATTATGGAGCACCCTAGATTGAGTCAATCGAGCTCTACTTTTGCTTTGTTGTGAATCTGGGCAGATCGTCAACTTGTTTGCGATTTTGCCGATGTTATTTTAGTTGATCCGTGCGTGCTATGTCATTGTTCTTGCCATGTCTAACTTGCATTTTATGCCTTCTTAATGGATGTATGCTTTCCTTGCCATGACTTGCACCGTGGTGAGTGCATCGAGCTCATTTACGTGCCTTCGTGAGTTATATTTCAGCATGTCTCAGTTTTCACTAAGTCTGAAAACTGATTGTGTTTTAGCTATGTTCGTGTGCCCGTTAGTATTTTTTGTGAACCCTTTTGGCCCCAGGTCACTTTTGGTCTTTTGTTAAGCTTGTTGAGTAGCTTCATGCCATGTTCTTACTTTTCTTAATCAGGTCACGTATCATGTTGTTTTGCTGCTCCGAAGAGGGCTTCGTGATCTGAAATTCCAGACAAGTGTTAATTTCACTAAGTCTGGAATCTGTTTTGCATTTGCGTTTTTGCCATGCTTGTTTGAACCTCTTAATGGACGAATTGGCCATGGCTCAGTGCTAGACTTTTGTTAAGCATCTTGTGTGCGTCTCTGCCATGTATTTTGTTGTCATGTTTGGTGGCTGTAGCATGTTCATCTCATTGCGTTTAGATGCCTACTTGCTGTAAATCGCAGACCGGTGTCATTTTTGAATCGCTTGCCATTTCCAAACCGTAACTCCGATTCCGGCGTTCTTTACATCGTTTTCAAGCGATTTCATATCATCTTTCCAGTGGCACCCTTGGAATTCCAAGTTGAGGCCAGGTTCATGCATTTCCTGTCATATCTTGCATTTTGCATCCTGCATCGCATCCCGCATAGCATATCATCATTGCATCGTATCGCTTGATCCTTGCACGTGGTTGATTGTATCCTTGTTGCTTGTTTGTCTTGTTTGGGTAGAGCCGGGAGACGAGTTCGCTAACGAGGAGCCCGTTGAGTTTGCTTTTGAGGATCCAGTCAACTCTGACAACTGTGCAGGCAAGATGATCATACCCTCGAAATCACTACTATCTTTGCTATGCTAGTTTGCTCGCTCTTTTGCTATGCCAATGCTACGATGCCTACCTTTTGCTTGTCAGCCTCCCAAATTGCCATGTCAAGCCTCTAACCCACCATGTCCTAGCAAACCGTTGATTTGCTATGTTACCGCTTTGCTCAGCCCCTCTTATAGCGTTGCTAGTTGCAGGTGATGATTGGAGCCGTTCCTTGTTGGGACATTTATTTACTTGTTGGGATATCATTATATTGCTATGTTATCTTAATGCATCTATATACTTGGTAAAGGGTGGAAGGCTCGGCCTCTCGCCTAGTGTTTTGTTCCACTCTTGCCGCCCTAGTTTCCGTCATATCGGTGTTATGTTCCCGGATTTTTGCGTTCCTTACGCGGTTGGGTTATAATGGGAACCCCTTGACTGTCCGCCTTGAATAAAACTCCTCCAGCAGTGCCCAACCTTGGTTTTACCATTTGCCACCTAGCCTTTCCCTTGGGTTTCGCAGACTCAAGGGTCATCTTATTTTACCCCCCCCCCCGGGCCAGTGCTCCTCTGAGTGTTGGTCCAACCTAGAGCACCGTGTGGGGCCATCCCTCGGCAACTTAGGTTACGTTGGCTCCCGTACGCTTAGCTTATTCGGTGTGCCCTGAGAACGAGATATGTGCAGCTCCTATCGGGATTTGTCGGCACAGCGGGTGGTGTTGCTGGACTTGTTTTACCATTGTCGGAGTTGTCTTGTATTACCAAGATACCGAGTCTGATCGGAACGTCTTGGGAGGAGGTCTATTCCTTCGTTGACCATGAGAGCTTGTCATGGGCTAAGTTGGGACTCCCCTGCAGGGATTGAACTTTCGAAAGCTGTGCCCGCGGTTATGGGCAGATGGGAATTTGTTAATGTCCGGTTGTAGATAACTTGAACTTTAATTAATTAAAATGAATCAACTGAGTGTGTTACCATGATGGCCTCTTCTCGGCGGAGTCCGGGAAGTGGACACGGTGTTGGAGTAATGTTTTGCGCAGGTTGCTCTCTAGATTCTCGCTCGCGCTTTGCCCCCTCTTCTCGCTCTCTTTTGCGTATAAGTTAGCCACCATATATGCTAGTCGCTTGCTGCAGCTCCACATATATTTTGCCTTACCCTTCCTATAAGCTTAAATAGTCTTGATCGCGAGGGTGCAAGATTGCTGAGTCCCTGTGGCTCACAGATTACTATAACTCCAGATGCAGGTCCAGGTGATTCCGCTCCAGGTGACGAGTATGAGCTCAAGTGGGAGTTCGACGAAGACTCTCAACGATACTACGTGTCTTTTCCTGACGATCAGTAGTGGTGCCCAGTTGGGGGTGATTGGGACCGTTGTCGCATGTTGGGTTTTTCTTCTATTTTGGCACCGTAGTCGGGCCATGAGTGTTTTGGATGATGTAATGTTATTTATGTACTTTGATGTTACGTGGCGAGTGTAAGCCAACTATGTTCTTCCCTTTATTATTCATATTACATGGGAGTTGTGAAGATTGCCTAACTTGCGACATATGCCTTCAATGCGATTATGTCTCTAAGTCGTGCCTCGACACGTGGGAGCTATAGTCGCATCGAGGGTGTTACAAGTTGGTAATCAAAGCCTTCCCCGACCTTAGGAGCCCCATTGCTTGATCGTTTTTTTAGAGGCCGAGTTGTGTCTAGAAAGATGTTTTGAGTCATTTAGGAATTATATATTGGAGAGTTTAGGAATTCTTTTTACTTCCCAATCTCCTCATCGCTCTGGTAAGGCATCCTGACGTAGAGTTTTGACTCTGCTCTGGTAAGCCAACTATGTTCTTCCCTTTATTATTCATATTACATGGGATGTTGTGAAGATTGCCTAACTTGCGACATATGCCTTGAATGCGATTATGTCTCTAAGTCGTGCCTCGACACGTGGGAGCTATAGTCACATCGAGGGTGTTACAAACATGTTGCACAAGCCTCGGAGAGGATGAAATTAATGATACGTAATTGCCCTACTCATGGTTTGAATTTGTGGATGATTATACAAATTTTTTATGCCGGATAGAATTTTTCTTCTAGAAATCTTTTAGATTCGGCTGCGGGAGACACTTTTATGGAAATTACTTTAGGAGAAGCTACTAAACTCCTAGATAATATTATGGTTAATTATTCTCAATGGCATACTGAAAGATCTACTAATAAAAAGGTGCATGCGATAGAAGAAATTAATGTTTTGAGTGGAAAGATGGATGAACTTATGAAATTATTTGCTAGTAAGAGCGTTTCTTCTGATCCTAATGATATTCCCTTGTCTACTTTGATTGAGAATAATAATGAATCTATGGATGTGAATTTTGTTGGTAGGAACAATTTTGGTAACAACGCGTATAGAGGAAATTTTAATCCTAGGCCTTATCCTAGTAATCCCTCTAAAAATTATGGTAATTCCTACAACAATTCTTATGGAAATTGTAATAAGATGCCCTCTGATTTTGAATCTAATATTAAAGAATTTATTACTTCGCAAAAGAATTTCAATGCTTTGATTGAACAAAAATTGCTTAAGATTGATGAGTTGGCTAGGAACGTTGATAGAATTTCTCTTGATGTTGATTCTTTGAAACTTAGATCTATTCCTCCTAAGCATGATATCAATGAGTCTCTCAAATCCATGAGAATTTCTATTGATGTGTGCAAAGAAAGAACCGCTAGGATGCGTGCTAAGAAAGATGCCTATATAAGAGCGTGTTCCTCTAGTTCCTATGAAAATAAAGATGAAGATCTAAAAGTTATTGATGTGTCCCCTATTAAATATTTGTTTTGCAATATGAATATTGATAATGATGGGACTGAATATGATCCACCTTTACCTAGAAGGCGTTCCAAAAATTTAGAGTTTTTAGATCTTGATGCTAAATTTGATGGAAGTGGGACTGAAGAAATTAAAACCCTAGATGTTGCTAAACCAACTATTTTGGATTTCAAGGAATTTAATTATGAAAATTGCTCTTTGATTTATTGTATTTCCTTGTTGCAATCCGTGCTAAATTCTCCTCATGCTTATAGTCAAAATAAAGCGTTTACTAAACATATCGTTGATGCCTTGATGCAATCTTATGAAGAAAAACTTGAGTTGGAAGTTTCTATCCCTAGAAAACTTTATGATGAGTGGGAACCAACTATTAAAATTAAGATTAAAGATCATGAGTTCTATGCTTTATGTGATTTGGGTGCTAGTGTTTCCACGATTCCAAAGACTTTGTGTGATTTGTTAGGTTTCCGTGATTTTGATGATTGCTCTTTAAACTTGCACCTTGCGGATTCCACTATTAAGAAACCAATGGGAAGAATCAATGATTTTATTATTGTCGCAAATAGGAATTATGTGCCCATAGATTTTATTGTTCTTGACATATATTGCAATCCTTCATGTCCTATTATTCTTGGTAGACCTTTCCTTAGAACGATTGGTGCAATTATTGATATGAAGGAAGGAAATATTAGATTCCAATTTTCGTTAAGGAAAGGCATGGAACACTTTCCTGGAAAGAAAATTAAATTACCTTATGAATCTATTATGAGATCCACTTATGGATTGCCTACCAAAGATGGCAATACCTAGATCTATCCTTGCTTTTTATGCCTAGCTAGGGGCGTTAAATGATAGCGCTTGTTGGGAGGCAACCCAATTTTATTTTTATTCCTTTCTTTTTTCTCCTGTTTATTAATAAATAATTTACCTAGCCTCTGTTTTGGTTGTGTTTTTTGTGTTTAATTAGTGTTTGTGCCAAGTAGAACCGTTGGGAAGACTTGGGGAAAGTCTTGATATCTTGCTGTAAAAAACAGAAACTTTAGCGCTCACGAGAACTGCTGCCATTTTTATTTGGAAAGTGATATTCAGTTAATTATTTTTGCAGATGATTAATATATAAATTCCTCACGTCCAGAAATTTATTTTAGAATTTTTGGGGTTCCATATCTTGCGATAGCTGCAGATTACTACAGACTGTTCTGTTTTTGACAGATTCTGTTTTTCATGTGTTGTTTGCTTATTTTGATGAATCTATGGCTAGTAAAATAGTTTATAAACCATAGAGAAGTTGGAATACAGTAGGTTTAACACCAATATAAATAAAGAATTAGTTCATTACAGTACCTTGAAGTGGTCTTTTGTTTTCTTTCGCTAACGGAGCTCACGAGATTTTCTACTTTAAGTTTTGTGTTGTGAAATTTTCAAGTTTTGGGTAAAGATTTGATGGATTATGGAACAAGAAGTGGAAAGAGCCTAAGCTTGGGGATGACCATGTCACCCCCAAGATAATCTGAGGACACCTAAAAGCCAAAGCTTGGGGATGCCCCGGAAGGCATCCCCTCTTTCGTCTACTTCTATCGGTAACCTTACTTGGAGCTATATTTTTATTCACCACATGATATGTGTTTTGCTTGGAGTGTCTTGTATGATTTGAGTCTTTGCTTTAGTTTACCACAATCATCCTTGATGTACACACCTTTTGCGAGAGCCATACATGATTTGAAATTTGTTAGAATACTGTATGTGCTTCACTGATATCTTTTGAGTTATATAGTTTTGCTCTAGTACTTCACTTATATCTTTTAGAGCACGGTGGTGGATTTGTTTTATAGAAACTATTGATCTCTCATGCTTCACTTAGATTATGTTTAGAGTCTTAAATAGCATGGTAATTTGCTTAAATAATCCTAATATGCTAGGTATTCAAGATTAGTATCTTTTTTTCTTATGAGTGTTTTGAATACTAAGAGAAGTTTGATGCTTGATGATTGTTTTGAGATATGAAGGTAATAATATCAAAGTCGTGCTAGTTGAGTAGTTGTGAATTTGGGAAATTCTTGTGTTGAAGTTCGCAAGTCCCGAAGCATGCACGTATGGTAAACGTTATGTAACAAATTTGAAACATGAGGTGTTCTTTAATTGTCCTCCTTATGAGTGGCGGTCGGGGACGAGCGATGGTATTTTCCTACCAATCTATCCCCCTAGGAGCATGCGCGTAGTGCTTGGTTTTTGATGACTTGTAGATTTTTGCAATAAGTATGTGAGTTCTTTATGACTAATGTTGATTCCATGGATTATACGCACTCTCACCCTTCCATCATTGCTAGCCTCTTCGGTACCGTGCATTGCCCTTTCTCACATTGAGAGTTGGTGCAAACTTCGCCGGTGCATCCAAACCTCGTTATATGATATGCTCTTTCACACATAAACCTCCTTATATCTTCCTCAAAACAGACACCATACCTACCTATTATGGCATTTCCATAGCCATTCCAAGATATATTGCCATGCAACTTTCCACCATTTCGTTCATCATGACATATTCATCATTGTCATATTGCTTAGCATGATCATGTAGTTGACATAATATTTGTGGCAAAGCCACCGTCCATAATTCTTTCATACATGTCACTCTTGGTTCATTGCATATCCCGGTACACCACCGGAGGCATTCATATAGAGTCATCTTTTGTTCTAGCATCGAGTTGTAATCATTGAGTTGTAAATAAATAGAAGTGTGATGATCATCATTTTCTAGAGCATTGTCCCAAGTGAGGAATATAAAAAAAAGAAAGGCCATAAAAAGAGAAGGCCCAAAAAAGGAGAGAAAAAGAGAGAAGGGACAATGCTACTATCCTTTGCCACACTTGTGCTTCAAATTAGCACCATAATCTTCATGATAGAGAGTCTCTTGTTTTGTCACTTTCATATACTAGTGGGAATTTTTCATTATAGAACTTAGCTTGTATATTCCAACAATGGGCCTCCTCAAGTGCCCTAGGTCTTCATGAGCAAGCAAGTTGGATGCACACCCACTTAGTTTCTTTTGTTGGGCTTTCATACATTTATAGCTCTAATGCATCCGTTGCATGGCAATCCCTACTCCTTGCATTAACATCAATCGATGGGCATCTCCATAGCCCATTGATTCGCCTCGTTGATGTGAGACTTTCTACTTTTTGTCTTCTCCACATAACCCCCATCATCATATTCTATTCCACCCATAGTGCTATGTCCATGGCTCGCGCTCATATATTGCGTCAAAGTTTATCGGTTTGAGATTACTAAAGTATGAAACAATTGCTTGGCTTGTCATCGGGGTTGTGCATGATGAGAGCATTATTGTGTGACGAAAATGGAGCATGACTAAACTATATGATTTTGTAGGGATGGACTTTCTATGGCCATGTTATTTTGAGAAGACATAATTGCTTAGTTAGTATGCTTGAAGTATTATTATTTTTATGTCAATATGAACTTGTATCTTGAATCTTTCAGATCTGAATATTCATACCACAATTAAGAAGAATTACATTAAAATTATGGCAAGTAGCACTCCACATCAAAAATTCTGTTTTTAATTTACCTACTCAAGGACGAGCAGGAATTAAGCTTGGGGATGCTTGATACGTCTCCAATGTATCTACAATTTTTGATTGCTCCATGCTATATTATCTACTGTTTTGGACATTATTGGGCTTTATTATCCACTTTTATATTATTTTTGGGACTAACCTATTAATCGGAGGCCCATCCCAGAATTGCTGGCTTTTTTGCCTATTTTAGGGTTTCGAAGAAAAGGAATATCAAACGGAGTCCAAACGGAATGAAACCTTCGGGAATGTGATTTTCTCACCGAACATGATCCAGGAGACTTGGACCCTACGTCAAGAAATAAAGGAGGAG
>NC_041384.1:416648546-416648872 GCF_002162155.2 Triticum dicoccoides
ACCTATTAACCGGAGGCCCAGCCCAGAATTGCTGTTTTTTGCCTATTTTAGGGTTTCGAAGAAAAGGAATATCAAAGGGAGTCCAAACGGAATGAAACCTTCGGGAACATGATTTTCTCAACGAGCAAGACCC
The DNA here is from genome assembly GCF_002162155.2 of Triticum dicoccoides. NCBI lineage: Eukaryota > Viridiplantae > Streptophyta > Magnoliopsida > Poales > Poaceae > Triticum > Triticum dicoccoides. Next base: position 416,648,680 of record NC_041384.1, read on the forward strand.
TGGGAGACTTGGACCCTACGTCAAGAAACAAAGGAGGAGGCCACGAGGTAGGGCGCGCCCCCCCCCCCCCCCCCCCAGGCGCGCCCTCCACCCTCGTGGGCCCCCTGTTGCTCCACCGACGTACTCCTTCCTCCTATATATACCTACGTACCCCCAAACGATCAGATACGGAGCCAAAACCCTAATTCCACCG
>NC_041384.1:416648933-416662144 GCF_002162155.2 Triticum dicoccoides
GTGGGCCCCCTGTTGCTCCACCGACGTACTCCTTCCTCCTATATATACCTACGTACCCCCAAACGATCAGAGACGGAGCCAAAACCCTAATTCCACCGCTGTAACTTTCTGTATCACGAGATCCCATCTTGGGGCATGTTCCGGAGCTCCGCAGGAGGGGGCATCCATCATGGAGGGCTTCTACATCAACGCCATAGCCCCTCCGATGAAGTGTGAGTAGTTTACCTCAGACCTTCGGGTCCATAGTTATTAGCTAGATGGCTTCTTCTCTCTTTTTGGATCTCAATACAATGTTCCCCCCTCTCTTGTGGAGATCTATTCGATGTAATCTTCTTTTTGCTGTGTGTTTGTTGAGACAGATGAATTGTGGGTTTATGATCAAGATTTTCTATGAACAATATGTGAATCTTCTCTGAATTCTTTATGTATGATTGGTTATCTTTGCAAGTCTCTTCGAATTATCAGTTTGGTTTGGCCTACTAGATTGATCTTTCTTGCAATGGGAGAAGTGCTTAGCTTTGGGTTCAATCTTGCGGTGTCCTTTCCCAGTGACAGTAGGGGCAGCAAGGCATGTATTGTATTGTTGCCATCGAGGATAACAAGATGTTTTTTTTATCATATTGCATGAATTTATCCCTCTACATCATGTCATCTTGCTTAAGGCGTTACTCTATTTTCATGCACTTAATACTCTAGATGCATGCTGGATAGCGGTCGATGAGTGGTGTAATAGTAGTAGATGCAGGCAGGAGTCGGTCTAGCTGTCTCGGACGTGATGCCTATATACATGATGATACCTAGATATTCTCATAACTATGCTCGATTCTGTCAATTGCTCAACAGTAATTCGTTCACCCACCGTAAGATACTTATGTTCTTGAGAGAAGCCACTAGTGAAACCTATGGCCCCCGGGTCTATCTTCATCATATTAATCTTCCAATACTTAGTTATTTCCTTTGCTTTTTACTTTGCATCTTTATCACAAAACACCAAAAATATTATCTTATCATATCTATCAGATCTCACTCTCGTAAGTGGCTGTGAAGGGATTGACAACCCCTTATCGTGTTGGTTGCGAGGAGTTATTTGCTTTGTGCGGGTACGAGGGACTCGCACGTAGCCTCCTACTGGATTGATACCTTGGTTCTCAAAAACTGTGGGAAATACTTATGCTACTTTGCTACATCATCCTTTCCTCTTCAAGGAAATCCAACGCAGTGCTCAAGAGGTAGCAGCATCAGCAGCGGTCTCGGGGTCTACCGGAGAGAAGAGGAGGAAGAAACAGTAAATATAGAGCAAATAGATGCATGACATGCAATAAGCAGGTCTAGGGGTGTTCTAACAGAGGGCTACACGATAACGGCGAAGGGGGATAACATCCGGGAATGTTTTCCCGAAGTTTGGCATTTTTGGATAGACGAACCAGAGAGCGACGGTTGCATGTTCGCTATGCCAGGGACGTGTGACAGATGAACAGACTGCGTATTCGGATTTGTCTCGTCGTTCTGAGCAACTTTCATGTACAAAGTATTTTAATCCGAGCTATAGATTATTTTATATTAATTTCTAAAGTTTTAAAACATTTTGGAAGTAACAGATTTAATTAAATGGAAAATAGGGTTATGACATCAGGATGATGTCAGCAGTCAACACGGCTGTTGACTGGGTCAACTAATGCATGGGTCCCGGTTGTCATTGCCACAGATTTTCTAACAGAGTTAATTAGTTTAAATAATTGATTAGGTTAATTAAACAGAATTAATTAGGTTAATTAATGGACTTAATTATTATTTTACTTTAATTATTATAAAAAACCTTTTTTACATTTTGTTTTTGTTTCTTTTTAACAGGGGGCTGGGCCCCGTGTGGCAGTGGCCTAGTCGGACCACACACACACGCACACGCACAACCACGGTCGTGGCCATGGCCGGTGATACGTCTCCAACGTATCTATAATTTATGAAGTATTCATGCCAAGTTTACAATAGTTTTATATGATTTTGGTATGATTTGATTAGAACTAACCCGGGCTGACGCTGTTTTCAGCAAAACTCCCGTGGTGTTGTTTTTGTGCAGAAATAAAAGTTCTCGGAATGCGATGAAAATCAACGGAGAATTTTTTTGGAAAATATAAAAAAATACTGGAACAAATATCTACCGGAGGGGAGTCCCGTGGGCCCCATGAGGGTGGGGGGGCGCCCACCCCCTGGTTGCTCCTCTGTGCCTCGTGGACTTCCTGTGGGCCCCCCTGACTTGTTCTCGACGCCAACCTCTCCTATAAATGCCCAAACCTCCGGAAAATAACCCAGATAGGAAGTTCCACCGCCGCAAGCCTCTGTAGCCACGAGAAATCAATCTAGGCCCTCTCTGGCACCCTGTCGGAGGGGGCCATCATCACCGGAGGGTATGGAGGAGGATCCCGGAGGGGCCATCATCACCATGAAGGCTAAGGACCAGAGGGAGAACCTCTCCCCATCCAGGGGAGGCCATGGAGGAGGAATCACAAGGGGGAGAATCTCTCCTCCTCTCTCTCGGTGGCGCCGGAGTGCCATCGGGAGGGGAATCATCGCCGCGGTGATCGTCTTCATCAACATCACCATCATCGTCACCATCCTTATCTCTTTTACACGGTCCACTCTCCCGCACCCCTCTGTAATCCCTACTTGAACATGGTGCTCTATGCCACATATTATGATCCAAAGATGTGTTGCCATCCTATGATGTTTTGAGTAGATATCCTTTGTCTTTGGGTTGATTGATGATCTAGATTGGTATGAGTTGTATGTTTTATTTTGGCGTTGTCCTATTGTGCCCTCCCTGTCATGCAAGCGTGAGGGATTCCCATTGTAGGGTGTTGCAATACGTTCATGAGTCTCTTATAGTGGGTTGCTTGAGTGACAGAAGCATAAACCCGAGTAAGGGGGTTGCTGCGTATGGGATAAAGGGGACTTGATGCTTTAATGCTATGGTTGGGTTTGACCTTAATGATCTTTAGTAGTTGCGGATGCTTGCTACAGTTCCAATCATAAGTGCATATGATCCAAGAAAAGAAAGTATGTTATCTTATGCCTCTCCCCCATATGAAATTGCAATGACGACTATCGATCTTGTTAACAATTGCCTAGGACAATTCCGCACACCGACCCATCATTATTCCACACTCGCTATTTATAATATTTAGTAATATATTCTAACTTTATGATAACATCACCTACTTATATATATTAGCTCTCTGATATCATGCAAAGTTATCCTCTTCATACCCACAACGTAGTTTTATTTCTCGTTTCTAGTTGGAAGCAAACGTTCGGTGTACGTAGAGTCGTATCAGTGGCAGATAGGACTTGAGAGAATATTGGTCTTACCTTTAGCTCCTTGTGGGTTCGACACTCCATACTTATCACTTCCACCATTGGGAATTGCTATGATGATTCCCCGCACTTGGGGATTATCAAGCTCTTTTCTGGCGCCGTTGCCGGGGAGCAATAGCGTGGGGTTGATATTCTCGTGTGTGCTTGTTTTCTTTCTTCACTAAGTAGAATTTGTTTTTCCTTTATTGTTTCTGTTTAGTTGTGGGTGAAACATACAAAAAAATTAAAATAATGAAAATACAAAAAGAATTTACTTGCCTCTCATGCATAAAAAGTTTTTTCAATAATAGAAGTGATTGGAAGGTTATGCATTGGAGAAGTGAGGGTCGACCTTGAACACTTGTGTTCATGCTCATGGAAACAATGTAAAAAAATTCATGGAAGATTCTCTGAAAATAATTATCCCCTTGTATATATCCATTGTATTATAAAAATAATGTGCCAAGCTTTGGTTTTAGGATGATTAGATTGCTTGTTTACTATGTACAGTACAAAAACAAAAACTTTGGTTGTAGGGCGTGATTTTACATTTATTACTGGAAAGTCAAATGGGTCTGAAACTTTTTGAAAATTACTTATGTAATTTTTAAAAAAAAAATCATATTTTTTTAGAATTTTGTGGAGTTACAGAAGTTTACTAAACTTCCAGATTACTACAGATTGTCCTGTTTTTGACAGATTCTGTTTTCTATGAGTTGTTCACTTATTTTGATGAATCTATGGGTAGTATCGGGGGGTATGAACCATGGTGAAGTTGGAATACAGTAGATATAGTTCTAATATGAAATTGGAATAAGTTTGAAACAGTACCTAAAGGTAGTGATTTGCTTTATTACACTAATGGATCTCACAAAGTTTTTGTTAAAGTTTTGTGTGGATGAAGTGTTCGGAGATCGAGGAGCTATCAATATGAGAAGAGTAAAGAGAGGCAAGAGTTCAAGCTTGGGGATGCCCAAGGCACCCCAAGTAAATATTTCAAGTATACTCAAGCATCTAAGCTTGGGGATGCCCCGGTTGGCATCCCATCCTTCTTCTTCAACAATTAGCGGTATACCTTGGTTTTTGTTTTGTTCACATAATTTGTGTCCTTTGTGTTTTTGTTTTTCCTTTAAGAACCATGCTAGTATGAGATAGACATTTATTGATTTATAGAATACTTCATGTGCTTCACTTATATCTTTTAAGTATGATCTTATAGAATTGCTCTTTGTGCTTCACTTAAATCTTTTGAGTATGGTTTTATAGAATGCTTCATGTGCTTCACTTATATATTTTGAGCTTGGATATTGGTTAGTCTATATTAATTGTAGAATGCTCCATGAACTTCACTTATATCTTTTGGAGTATGAATAATACTATCATCTAAAGTGGATTTAGAAGAAGTTGCTCCCAATATTCCGAATGAGGAGAATTTTGCTTGTGTGGAGAGTAGTAAAATTTCTATGCTCGTAGATCATGAAAAAAATGCTTTACGTGATGGTTATATTGTTGAATTAATTCATGATGCTACTCAAAATTATTATGAGGGAGGAATACATGTTTGTAGGAGTTGCAATAATATCAAGTTTCCTCTCTATATGCTTAAAGTTTTGAAGTTATACTTGTTTTTCCTTCCTATGCTAGTTGATTCTTGTTCCTATAAATTATGTGCTCACAAAATCCCTAGGCATAGGAAGTGGTTTATATTAAATATGCTAGTCACATTCTTCATGATGCTCTCTTTATGTTTCAATTCTTATCTTTTATGTGAGCATCATTGAAATCATCATGCCTAGCTAAAAGGCATTAAAGAAAAGCGCTTGTTGGGAGACAACCCAATATTCACCCTTACTGTTTTTGTGTGTTTACATGATTAAGCTACTGTAGTAATCATGTTTTATAGTTTTTGTTTCAATAAAGTGCCAAGTAAGACCTTTGGGAAGACTTTGGTGAAAGTTAATGTGATCTTGCTATAAAAAACAGAAACTTTGCGCTCACGAGATTAGCTGTCATTTTTTTTACAAAAGAGTGCGATTGAGTTGATTCTTTTTTCAGAAGATTAATAGACAAATTCCTCACGTACACCAATTTATTTTAGAATTTTTGGAGTAGCAGAAGTGTGGTTGGTGTTCAGATCATTACAGATTGTTCTGTTTCTGACAGATTCTGTTTTCATTGCATAGTTTGCTTGTTTTCTAGTTTCTATGGCTTATATTTCTCAATATAAATTGTATAAATGATATGGTACAGTAGGCATTGTGTGAGAACAATTATGAACCTTGTCTTTGACAGTACCAAAGTAAATGGTTTACTCTTTATCATACTAATCTATCTCACGAAGTTCCGTTAAGTTTTGTGTGATTGAAGTTTTCAAGCTTTGGGTGAGATATCGATATGAGGAGAATAAGGAGTGGAAAGCCCCTAAGCTTGGGGATGACCAAGGCACCCCAAGGTAATATTCAAGGAAGACTCAAGTGCCTAAGTGATGGGGTCATGTACCTAGGGTAGGGTCATAGACCTGATCTAAGTACCCTGCCCAAGGACACCCTTAGAAGAGGTCACCTTCCAGTCGACCAACGAGGGACTCACTCGACTGACTTGAAGGACTCGACCACGAAGACTCACTCGACTACCAGGATGTCAAAAGGCACTCTGCACTGCAACGGCCTGTAGTTAAGTAGACTTTATGATAGTTAAGACACTTTATGTGGGACGTTACCAGTAACGCCCCGGATTAAATACACTTTAAACCCTTCATTACGTGGGCTGGCTGGGGTCCTGGCGCACTCTATATAAGCCACCCCCCTCCACAGGCAAAAGGGTTCGGCATCCTGTAACTCATATACACATAATCCACTCGACCGCCTCCGGGCTCCGTGACGTAGGGCTTTTACTTCCTCCGAGAAGGGCCTGAACTCGTACATCTCTTGTGTTTACAACCTCTCCATAGCTAGGACCTTGCCTCTCCAAACCTACCCCCCACTCTACTGTCAGACTTAGAACCACGACAGTTGGCGCCCACCTTGGGGCAGGTGTTTTAGCGATTTTGTGGAGAAGTTGCGGTTCTTCCGAGTACTTTCATCATGGTGACTGCTGGAGTTTTGGTTGAGGGTCGAGAGATCCGTCTCGGTGCTCTCACCTTCGTCGCCGACGACTCCGCCTGGCTCCAGGAGGCTCCACTCGACGTCGATGCGCTCCCCGTCCGCAGTGCGACGCATTTTCGCGCATGTGTCCGTGGCATTCTGTTGCGGCAACCGTCGACCCCGTATCGGTCGACTTCCCCATCGGCCACCCTCCCGGTCTCCCGCCAGCGCAAGCGCTCGGGCCGGTCGAGGCTTCAGCGGTGGGTGAGGCACGCGGTGGCTCGCCAGACGGCCACCACCCAAGTTGCGGCAATCGAGCCCGACGAATCTCTCTACGGCCTGTTCGATCTGTCGACTGGCTCCGTAGAGACTGCATCCGAGTGCGATAGCAGTGATCCAGCGGCGGAAATCCTGATGGTCGACGGGCCCCGCAGTCCCCCTGGCTTCGCCCGTGATGGTGGAGCAGGCGACGGAGGCGACCCCGCACGAGACCACGAAGAGTACCAGCCCGAGCCACTCGACTCTCTGCAAAGAGAGGAACTTCGCCGCAGGAACGTGGATGCCCTGCGTACTCCCATCGCAGGAGAAACCCCCAAGGCTCGCGCCTTGGAGGAGGCACGTTTGGCCAATTTGGCCGAACGCACTCGACTGGAGAATCTTCAGCGAGCACTCGACGAGCGCGCGCGGCAACGAGTTCCCGACACCAGTCGATGTCAACTCTTCCCGCCGACTCAGGTATATCGAACCCCAATCCAGAATTTAGCAGCTGCGACCCGTATAGCAGAGTCCATCCAGCCCTCTCAGTCGGAAGCTGGCAGAGGCTTGATGCAGATCAGGGATCTGCTCCGGGCGGCAGGAGATCAGAATTCTGCCGTGTCGCAGTCGCGCAACAGAATTCACAGTCGATCCGTCGCTGCGAATACGGTTCAGTCGGCTCACAGCCCCAGATCGCCTCCGCGGCGTGAAGGGCGCGAGAATCGGCGAGACCAATATGGAGACCGACTCGACCGAGATGATAGGCGTCGAGTGCCCAATTCCCCTCCGAGGGGTGGGTCTTACGCTCCTCGGCAGCAAGATGACAGGCGTCAGCTCAGTGCGGGGCGAAGAGTTCCAGTCGACCCCCGAGAACCAGGCTTCGACGCGTGATCCATTATCGTGCAAGGTTTGGTCGACCGGAACAGAGCCCATCGGGGTGGACTCGACAGAGATGCGCCCACAAGCAGTCGAGTGCATGTTTCTGGTCCTGAATGTTTCAGCAGAGCTATCAGAGCCGCAGTTATCCCTCCCAATTTCAGGTTGGCAACAGGAGTCAGCAAGTTCACTGGTGAGTCTAAGCCTGAAACTTGGCTTGAGGACTACCGAGTGGCGGTTCATATTGGTGGTGGGAACGACGAGGTGGCCATGAAGCATTTGCCCCTCATGCTGGAAGGATCTGCTAGGGCATGGTTGACTCAATTACCTCCCAGCAGCATTTACACTTGGGAAGATCTGTCCCGAGTGTTCATCAGAACGTTTGAAGGAACTTGCAAGCGACCGGCTGGATTGACGGAGCTGCAAGTCTGCGTGCAGAAGACCAATGAGACTCTCAGAGAGTATATTCAGAGATGGATCACTTTGCACCATACTGTGGAGAATGTGTCTGATCATCAGGCAGTCTGCGCCTTTAAGGATGGTGTCAAGAACAGAGAATTGAGTTTGAAATTTGGTCGAACCGGTGACATGACCTTGAGTCGGATGATGGAGATTGCTACCAAGTACGCCAACGGTGAAGAAGAAGACCGACTCCGAAGCGGCAAGCACAAGCCGAGTCAGTCGGAAAAGGGAAACACCAGTCAGAAACAGAAGCGGAAGGCTGAACCGGCAGCTCCTGGAGAGGCTCTGGCCGTGACTCAAGGAAAGTTTAAAGGGAAACCAAAAGGATCCTGGAACCCTAAGAAGGTAAAGGATAAAGAAGGGAACGACATGATGGATATGCCATGTCACATCCACACAAAGAAATACGAAGAGGGGAATATCATCTACCCGAAGCATACCACTCGCCAATGTCGACTCCTGATCCAGCAGTTTCAGGGAAAACAGTCTAAGGACAAGGAGAAGGAGTCGGACAAGGCCGCAGACAAGGAGGACAGTGAGGAAGGATATCCGCATATCAACTCCACTCTGATGATCTTTGCAGATGTGGAAAGCAAGAGTCGATTGAAAGTCATTAACCGAGAGGTGAACATGGTCGCCCCAGCAAAAGCAAATTATCTGAGATGGTCCCAAACACCCATCACATTCGACCAATCTGATCACCCGACTCGTATTGCCACCCCTGGGAGGCAAGCTTTGGTGGTCGATCCAGTTGTCGAAGGCACTCGACTGACAAAAGTGCTGATGGACGATGGTAGTGGGCTGAATTTGTTGTATGCAGACACGCTGAAAGGAATGGGCATTCCGATGTCCCGACTGAGCACCAGTAACATGAGCTTTCATGGAGTTATACCAGGGAAGAAAGCCGAGTCACTCGACCAAATAGCTCTGGACGTGGTGTTTGGTGATTCGAAATATTTTCACAAAGAGAAGTTGACGTTTGAGGTCGTGGATTTTCAGAGTGCATATCATGCCATTTTGGGGAGACCAGCTTATGCACGGTTCATGGCTCGACCATGTTACGTGTACCTCAAATTGAAGATGCCCGGCCCCAAAGGAGTGATCACTGTCACCGGTGATCGGAAAAAGGCAGAAGAGTGCTTTCAGAAGGGCTCAAAGATTGCCGATTCCCAGGTGATAGCGGTCGAGTTCGAAGAATACAAGCAAAACGCAGATCCGAGTGATTTGCTGCGATCCAAGAAACCCACCACAGAATCTGCATTTCAGTCGTCCGGTGAGACAAAGCCTGTTCACATTCACCCGACCGACCCCGATGCTGCTCCGACCCACATCTCCACAACACTCGACCCGAAATAGGAAGAAGCGCTCATCCAGTTCCTCCGTGAGAACTGGGACATTTTTGCATGGAAGCCCGCTGACATGCCAGGTGTTCCCAGGGGACTGGCTGAGCATCGCCTAAGAGTCGACTCATCTGCAAAACCAGTCAAAGAGCATCTTCGGTGGTCCGCCGTCCAGAAGAGAAAAGCCATTGGTGAGGAAGTGGCTCGATTGTTGGCGGCAGGATTTATCCGAGAGATATACCACTCCGAGTGGCTCGCTAATGTCGTCATGGTTCCTAAGAAGGACAAATCGCTCCGAATGTGCATTGATTTCAAGCACATCAACCGGGCCTGCCCGAAAGATCATTTTCCTCTCCCTCGCATAGATCAAATTGTTGACTCGACCGCGGGATGCGAGAGACTGTCTTTTCTAGACACCTACTCCGGGTACCACCAGATCCGTCTGTACGGACCCGACGAGGTAAAAACAGCTTTCATCACTCCATTCGGGTGCTTCTGCTATATCACCATGCCATTCGGCCTCAAGAATGCCGGAGCCACATTTATGCGAATGATTCAGAAGTGTCTACTCACTCAAATCAGTCGGAATGTGGAAGCGTATATGGATGATATCGTCGTCAAGTCACGAAAAGGTTCCGACCTGCTCACTGACCTCGCCGAAACATTTGCCAACCTCAGAAGGTATGATATCAAGCTCAATCCATCAAAGTGCACATTTGGAGTTCCTGGTGGCAAGTTACTCGGTTTTCTCGTTTCCGAGCGAGGAATCGACGCTAATCCAGAGAAGATCGGCACTATTCTCCGAATGAAACGCCCTGTGCGAGTGCACGATGTACAGAAGCTTACTGGATGCTTGGCCGCATTAAGTCGATTCATCTCACGACTCGGTGAAAAGGCATTGCCTCTTTACCGACTGATGAAGAAGGCAGACAAGTTTGAGTGGACTCCAGAAGCTGATGCAGCGTTTGCCGAGCTAAAAGCTCTGCTCTCCACCCAGCCGGTGCTTGCTGCTCCAATCAGCAAAGAGCCTCTGTTGCTCTATATCGCAGCCACAGGACAAGTCGTCAGTACTGTGCTTACGGTCGAGCGGGAAGAACAAGGAAAAGCTCTCAAAGTTCAGCGCCCAGTGTATTATTTGTCTGAAGTCTTGACTCCATCCAAGCAGAGATATCCTCATTATCAGAAGCTCGTGTATGGAATATACATGACCACAAAGAAGGTTGCTCATTATTTCTCTGATCATTCCATCACAGTCGTCAGCGACGCTCCACTATCAGAGATTTTGCACAACAGAGATGCAACTGGTCGAGTGGCTAAATGGGCGATTGAACTTCTTCCCCTTGATATCAAGTTTGAAGCAAAGAAGGCCATTAAGTCCCAGGCAATAGCAGATTTCCTCGCCGAGTGGATTGAACAGCAACAGCCGACTGAAGTTCACTCGGAGCATTGGACCATGTTCTTTGATGGCTCTAAGATGTTGAATGGTTCCGGTGCTGGGGTTGTCCTGGTTTCCCCCAGAGGAGATAAGCTCAGATATGTGCTCCAGATTCACTTTGATTCCTCCAACAATGAGGCAGAATATGAGGCCCTCTTATACGGATTGCGCATGGCCATTTCACTCGGCGTCCGTCGCCTGATGGTCTATGGCGACTCGGATTTAGTGGTCAACCAAGTGATGAAGGAGTGGGACGTGAGAAGCCCAGCCATGACTGGATACTGCAGTGCAGTGAGGAAGCTGGAAAAGAAGTTCGAGGGGTTGGAGCTCCATCATATACCCCGACTGAAAAATCAAGCAGCTGATGATCTAGCAAAGATAGGTTCCAAGAGAGAAGCCATTCCGAGTGGTGTGTTCTTGGAGCATATACACACTCCGTCAGTCAAAGAAGATCCTTTCACCGAAGAAGCTCCACAGCCCAAGAGTGCCACAGATCTGACTGAGGTTGAAGTCCCAGCAGTGGTTGACTTGGTCATGGAGGTCTTGGTGGTCATTCCCGACTGGACAGTTCCATATATCGCGTATATCCTGAGAAAAGAGCTCCCGGAGGATGAGGAAGAGGCTCGACAGATCGTCCGTCGATCTAAGGCCTTTACCGTAATCAAAGGACAATTATACAGAGAAAGCGCGACTGGAGTTGGTCAGAAGTGCATAACACCAGAAGAAGGTCGAATCATCCTCAATGATATCCACTCGGGAACCTGTGGTCATCATGCGTCCTCTCGGACCATCGTGGCCAAAGCCTACCGAGCCGGATTTTACTGGCCAAAGGCGAATGAGATGGCAAAGGAAATAGTGGATAAGTGCGAGGGATGTCAGTTCTACTCGAATATGTCGCACAAGCCTGCATCGGCTCTGAAGACCATCCCACTCGTCTGGCCTTTCGCAGTATGGGGGTTGGACATGGTCGGTCCTTTGAGAACAGGGCGAAGTGGCTTCACGCATGTACTGGTGGCAGTCGACAAATTCACCAAGTGGATTGAGGCTAAACCAATCAAGAACCTTGACGCCGGTGCTGCTGTTAGCTTCATCAGGGAACTAATATTCAGATATGGAGTCCCGCACAGCATCATTACGGATAATGGGTCGAACTTTGACTCGGAGGAATTCAGAGATTTCTGTAACTCTCAAGGCACACGAGTCGACTACGCTTCAGTCACTCATCCCCAGTCGAATGGACAAGCAGAGCCAGCCAATGGCCTGATTCTCAAGGGATTGAAACCCCGACTGATGCGTGATCTCAAGCATGCAGCTGGAGCTTGGGTCGACGAACTTCCCTCAGTGCTTTGGGGACTGCGGACCACACCTAATCGGTCGACCGGAAGAACTCCATTCTTCTTGGTCTATGGAGCTGAAGCAGTCTTGCCGAGTGATCTTCTCCACAATGCTCCTCGAGTTGAAATCTACAACGAAGCAGAAGCTGAACAAGCGCGGCAGGACGCAGTCGACCTTTTAGAGGAAGAAAGGGAGATGGCTCTGATCTGGTCGACCATCTACCAACAAGATTTGCGTCGTTTCCACGCCAGAAATGTGAGGGGTCGAGCCTTCCAGGAAGGAGATTTAGTTCTCCGAGTGGATCAGAAGAAACAACACAAGCTTGCTCCTTCTTGGGAAGGACCCTTCATCGTCACCAAAGTTCTCCACAACGGGGCGTACCGTCTTTACAACGTCGAACATAATATCGACGAGCCTCGAGCTTGGAACGCGGAACTACTCCGCCCATTTTACACTTAAGCTTTATCACTCGGAGGAGTTGCAATAAAGTACTTCTGTAGTTCATGGACCTCAAAATAATAGTGTCATAGTTCCTCCATAATTTTTGTCACTTTTTATTTTTTCCACTAAAATTTCCCCTCAGTGGGTGACTTAGCCGCGAATCCGTTTCGCCTAAGTTTGTAAAAATCCTCCGGGTGGTGAGCCAGGCTCCCACTCGGAGGCTTAGTTGCGAATCCGCTTCGCCTAAGATTAAATAAAATCCTACCGAGTGGTGAGCCAGACTCCCACTCGGAGGCTTAGCTGCGAATCCGTTTCGCCTAAGATTAAATAAAATCCTACCGAGTGGTAAGCCAGACTTCCACTCGGGGGCTTAGCTGCAGTCCAAGTACTCGCCTAAGTTATCAGAAATCCTACCGAGTGAAGAGCAAACCCCTCACTCGGGGGCTTAGCTGCAGTCCAAGTACTCGCCTAAGTTATCAAAAATCCTACCGAGTGACGAGCAAACCCCTCACTCGGGGGCTTAGCTGCAGTCCAAGTACTCGCCTAAGTTATCAAAAATCCTACCGAGTGAAGAGCAAACCTCTCACTCGAGGGCTTAGCTGCAGCCCAGCACTCGCCTAAGTTATCAAAATC
>NC_041384.1:416662784-416793322 GCF_002162155.2 Triticum dicoccoides
ACTCGGGGGCTTAGCTGCAGCCCAGTGCTCGCCTAAGTTATCAAAAATCCTACCGAGTGAAGAGCAAACCTCTCACTCGGGGGCTTAGCTGCAGCCCAGTGCTCGCCTAAGATATAGAAATCCTACCGAGTGAAAAGCAAACTTCTCACTCGGGAGGCTTAGCTGCAGCCCAGCACTCACCTAAGTGGACTAAGGAATAAGTCGATTGCAGTAAGCGCCCTGCTTTGAACCTGCAAAAGACATTTCGAGCCAAAAGCAATCATATTCAAACACCAAATTCAAGTTCGGATCGATACCTAAAGGAACCGAAAGTGCTCAGGCGCTAAGCCCGTTAAGGTTTATCGGTTACAACTCCACTCGGCATACCGAGGCAAATTTAAAGCGTCGAGCTTAGAAGAAGTTTTTTACCCCTCCTGTGGAGGGCTGGAAGGTGCAACAAACTCATCAAGATCAATTCCATCTGCGATCCGAGTGGCTGCCGCAAGGAAAGTTTCCATAAAGGACCTGAAGTCGTGTTTCTTGGTGTTGGCCACCCGGAGGGCCGCCAGCTTGTCTTCTCGCGCATCTTTGCAGTGGACTCGGGCCAGACACAGAGCAACATCTGCACCGCACCGAGCCGAGGACTTTTTCCACTCCTGCACTCGACCAAGGATCGTGTTCAAGCGAGCCATCAGCGACTCGAGGTTGTTCTGAAGTGTCTCCCCGGGCCAGAGCGTCGAGTCGATGCGAGATGTGGCGACCTTCAGCCTTGCAAGATAGTCCACGACAGCTGCAACACGGGACTCCAGTCGGAAAACATTCATGGCAACTTCGTCGTCCATCGGAGAATTGACGGGGTCAAGGTTTGGTTCCAGCCGGCTAGTTTCTTCTTCAAAGTTTTGACAAAAGTCTGCAAGGACGATCATCGAGTCAAGGCGATGGTCGAATGGAAAAACCACGGTTGGAAATGATCGCCGAGCATAGAAATTTACCTTCAAGCATAAGAAACAACTTCTTGGCAAGACCATTCAGGAAGGCCTCCAGATCTTTTTTCTTCCCAAGAGCAGCTTTCAGATTGGCATTTTCTTGCTCAAGCTTGGCGACTGAAGCTAACTTCTCGTCAACAAGCTTGATCTTCTCAGCTAGTTCAAGGTCCTTCTTCCGTTGGGCCTCCCTCACCTTACCTGCAAGTTACAGCAAGATCAAATTTTGAAACAAATGAAGGGAAAAAGCAGTCGTCAAGGTCTCACCAAACATACCTTCGGTCTCCTCCTTTGCCTTCGTCAGTTTCTCCTGAACCAGCTTCAAATTCAGCTCGAGCTGAACGTGCTTGTTTTCCAGCTCAGAGTAGCGAGCCACAAGATCACAGGAGTTCTGCGAAGAACCAATCGACTAAAATGTCAAATATAATTCACTTCCGAGTGAAAAAGGAAAAATCACGCGTTTCTAAGACTACAGCCGAATACAAGCATTCGACCGTAGTCTCGGGGACTACACCCAGTGGGTGCACTCAGCGTGCCCCCACTAATCCTATTTAAGATAGAGTCGACCAGTCGACCTCAAAAAAAAAGAGAGAGATATATTCTTTAAGACTGTAATCGACTGCAAGCAGTCGACCACAGTCTCGGGGACTACACCCAGTGGGTGCACTCAGCGTGCCCCCACCGGTTTGCGAAATTCATTCGACATAGTCGAATGACGGAAAGACTGAAATTATAAAGCCTAAGGCCGAATGCCAGCAGTCGACCTTAGCCTTGGGGACTACACCCAGTGGGTGCACTCAGCGTGCCCCCACTAATCCTATTGAAGACAGAGTCGACCAGTCGACCAGTTTGCGAAATCCAGTCGCCATAGTCGAATGACGGAAAGACTGAAATTATAAAGCCTAAGGCTGACTGCCAGCAGTCGACCTTAGCCTTGGGGACTACACCCAGCGGGTGCACTCAGCGTGCCCCCGCTAACATGGAGTTTAATCGACACACCCACTGGGTGACTACTATAAATTCTGGAAAGGAAAAGTTTTTGGTAGCATATCCTAACAGAACAAATGGTGGTCGACTGACCTGAACATTGCGTTGGAGGGCAGAACTGGCGTCGTAAGCTGCCTGGCTCGCATCCCGGATGGTCTTCAACTGCTCCATCATGATCCCTGCCTGGCGTATTGCCTCCTTCGCTGCGCCAGCTTGGTCCTCTAGGACGTGGTGCGTCGTGAAGAGGGAGGGCTGCGGAGCACTCGTCAGTGGATCTGCGAAGGACACGGTGTGTCGAGTGGTATTCTCCTCCTCCGCGACCAGAGCCTCGGGCACCGTCACATCCTGGGTCACCCTGCTGGCAGACGCTTTCCTACTCCTTCTGTACTTCAGCGGTTCCTCATCTTCATCATCATCAGGGAGAGTGATTATAACATTGGATGGAGCTACAGAAAAGAATCAGGATTAGATCATGAGTCAGTCGACTAAAGACAGTGTTAAGAGTATAGTACCAGGTTTTGAGGTTGCTGCGTCCTCCATCTCATGGTCATCAGCCCGGGCTGAGGTCTCAGAAGTAGCAGCACTGCAACTCCAAAGAATCAGTCGACTAACTCCAGCGCCAACCAGAGACAAAGTTCACACAAAACAAGAAGACTTAAGCAACATGATTACCCTGATATGGTGGGGATGGACACCTTCATCTTCGGCAGGTGCTTGGTCGGCTTCGACGGGGCCGCCCTGGGCTGCTTCGACGCCTTTTCAGTCGGCGCTGGAGAGGTGGTCCGAGGGCGCTTGGTCGACTGTGTAGCAGTCGCAACCCCCTCGCCGCGTCCGGTCGCAGGGTCATGGACAAGTTTCGACCGCCTTTCCGAGCGCGGTGGTACGACCTCCTCCTCCTCCTCCTCTTCCTCGTCCTCATTGTCGTCATCATCATCGTCATCGTCATCATCATCGGCCTCGGTGGCGTCTGAGTCCCACTCCTCCTCCTGGCTCTCGCCCCCGCTCGCTTCTCCCTCCTCAGTCGGAGCCTGCGCTCCGTTGGGCATCGAGTACAGTTCAGTGAGGGCCTGAGGGACAACAAGACAAAGATCAGTCGACCGATCGGCAGAGAAAGCAGAAATAAATATGACGAGAATACAATGGGAAGTGGAGCAGACATACCTTGTTTGGGTCACTGTGGCAGTCGAGTGGAGGAATCCTTCTGGCCCCGCGAGGGTTGTCCTTGTTCCCAGTAACAGGGCCATCCACCTTTCCAGAGTGGCATCGTCGACTGTTTCTGGATTGACCCGAGTCACATCCTCAGTCCCACAGTACAACCACATGCAATGGCTCCGGAACTGAAGAGGCTGGATTCGGCGCCTAAGGAAAACTTCCAGGAGATCCATGCCCGTCACTCCCTCCCGAACCAACTGAACTACGCGCTCCATCAGCATCTTCACGTCAGCTTTCTCCTCCGGAATCAACTTCAGAGAGGAGGGCTTGTTCACTCGGTCCATGGTAAATTGAGGGAGTCCACTCGACTGCCACGGCGTCGACTCGTCCTGGCAGTAGAACCAGGTCGACTGCCAGCCTCTGACTGACTCGGGAAATGTCATGGCTGGGAAGGTGCTCTTGTTCCTCACCTGGATCCCCAGACCTCCACACATTTGGACCACTCGGGTTCTTTCGTCGCCTGGACTCGCCTTCTTCACGGTTTGAGAGCGACATGTGAATATGTGCTTGAACAAGCCCCAATGCGGTCGACAGCCCAGAAAACTCTCACACATGGACACAAACGCGGCAAGATAGGCGATAGAATTCGGGGTGAAGTGGTGGAGTTGCGCTCCAAAAAAGTTCAAGAAACCACGGAAGAAAATGCTCGGCGGCAAAGAGAATCCGCGGTCAACATGGGTAGCCAGAAGCACGCACTCACCCTCTTCCGGCTGGGGCTGCCACTCTTTCCCCGGAAGCCTCGCAGCTCCATGAGGGATCAGGCCCTCGTTGGCCATGTCAAGGAGATCCTTCTCCATGATGGTCGACTGGATCCAATCTCCCTGTACCCAGCCTTTCGGCAGGCGAGATCTAGACGAAGACCCACCGCGGCTGGTGGATCTCCCCTTCGCCTTCTCCGTCGCCGACGCCTTCTTCGCGTGCTCCAGCGCCGCCGTCTTCTCCTTGACCATGGCTACCGGCGGGGCGCGTGAGGAGAAGTGGTGCGGAGGCGAGAGCGAGCACGTTGGGCGGAGACGAAGGGGGCAGAGAGAGAATGCTGAGGCACTGTTCAAAAAAAAACCTCGCCAGGTGCATTTATAAGATCCCTTCCGAGTGGATGACAGGTGGGCCCGGTCAATCTAATCATATCCTGGAACTGTTACGCGGGCGCGATACATGGCGAAGAAAGTGGCGCGGGGATCGAGGCGTCTATGTCCCGTCCCATCCGAACGCTGCGGTCCGCTCCGCTTCGCGCGTTTCCCCAAATCTCGCATCCCGCGGAATCCGCGAACGGCAGATCGGTCTGTCAGGCGCGGGATTTCCTGTGATCCGTCGCTCGGAAATCGACGAAGCCCGAAAGATCACTCGACGAAAGAAAAGAATGGATCGAGTCGACTGAAGACAAGTTGCTCACTATCAACGAAGAGATTCTCTGGTTCAGAACAACGCACGACCAGTGTGCAAAGGTTAATCAGAAACAGCATCAACTCCTCCGTCACTCAAAGCCTCAATCCATTCGGGGGCTAATGATGGGGTCATGTACCTAGGGTAGGGTCACAGACCTGATCTAAGTACCCTGCCCAAGGACACCCTTAGAAGAGGTCACCTTCCAGTCGACCAACGAGGGACTCACTCGACTGACTTGAAGGACTCGACCACGAAGACTCACTCGACTACCAGGAGGTCAAAAGGCACTCTGCACTGCAACAGCCTGTAGTTAAGTAGACTTTATGATAGTTAAGACACTTTATGTGGGACGTTACCAGTAACGCCCCGGATTAAATACACCTTAAACCCTTCATTACGTGGGCTGGCTGGGGTCCTGGCGCACTCTATATAAGCCACCCCCCTCCACAGGCAGAAGGGTTCGGCATCCTGTAACTCATATACACATAATCCACTCGACCGCCTCCGGGCTCCGAGACGTAGGGCTTTTACTTCCTCCGAGAAGGGCCTGAACTCGTACATCTCTTGTGTTTACAACCTCTCCATAGCTAGGACCTTGCCTCTCCAAACCTACCCCCACTCTACTGTCAGACTTAGAACCACGACACTAAGCTTGGGGATGCCCCGGAAGGCATCCCCTCTTTCGTCTTCAAAACTATCGGTATACCTTACTCGGAGCTATATTTTTATTTGTCACATGATATGTGTTTTTCTTGGAGCGTATTTTAAATTTTACTTGCTGTTGGAATAAGATCATTGGATCTGAAATCTTGAGTGAAAAAGAATCCTCCCATGGCTAGCTAATTATTTGACTACTCAGCATTCTTCACTTATATATTTTTGGAGTAGTTTGTCATTTACTCACGTGCTTCATGTATATCCTATGAGTAAATGGTTGAATGAATTGAATATCATAAATCTGAATTTATATACGTTTCATATGCTTACAACATGGGGAGTAATGACTTCACACTTAATAAGTATAGGTAGTAAACTTATTGGAAGTTAGCAAACGCAGAATTGGTCACTTGAATAATTGATGAAAGAATATTGAAGGAAGAGAGATTTCACATATAAATATACTATCTTGGACATATTCTGCAATTGTGAGCACTCATTAAAATATGACATGCTAAAAGGTTGATGTTGGACAAGTAAGACAACTTCATGGGTTATGTTTTCCTATATCCGAAACCTTATATTGTCTTGGATCATCCAACATGTTGAGCTTGCCTTTCCCTCTCATGCTAGCCAAATTCTTTGCACCAAGTAGAGATACTACTTGTGCTTCCAAACATTCCTTAATCCAGTTTTGCCATGAGAGTCCACCATACCTACCTATGGATTGAGTAAGATCCTTCAAGTAAGTTGTCATCAGTGCATGCAATAAAAATTGATCTCTAAATATGTATGATCTATTAGTGCGAAGAAAATAAGCTTTATACGAACTTGTGATAGGGAAGACATAAAAGCGATGGACTGCATAATAAAGGTCTTTATCACAAGAGGCAATATAAATTGACATTCTTTTGCATTAAGATTTTGTGCATTCAACCATAAAAGCGCATGAGAACCTCTACTTCCCTCTGCGAAGGGCCTATCTTTTACTTTTACCTTCTACCCTTAAACAAGAGTCACGGTGATCATCACCTTTCCTTTTTACACTTTTTCCTTTGGCAAGCACTTTGTGTTGGAGCGATCCGGATATATATATCCACTTGGATGTAGGTTTTCATAAATTATTATTGTTGACATTACCCTTGAGGTAAAATGTTGGGAGGCAAAACTCTAAGCCCCTATCTTCCTCTATGTCTGATTAAAACTTTGAACTCATTAATATCACATGAGTATTAGCAATTGTGAAAGATTAAATGATATTTGAGTATGTGGAGTTTGCTGAATCAAAGCTCTTACATAGACTCTTCCCGAAAATAAGATGAATTGCAATTGTTTGATGACTAAGAGCACAGTTTGTTAGTTCTCAAGGAAGTTTATGATCTATACTTTAACATGTGAATAGCTTGTTACTTGATCATGAGAAGTTTTATGAGTTGAGCTACTGTTATGATATATATAAAGATGCTAGAAAAAGTGATTGGAACTATCATTCATCAAACTTATGCACTTGCTAGCATTCACACTTCATAAATTATTTCTTTTATCATTTACCTACACGAGGACGAGCATGAATTAAGCTTGGGGATGCTGGTACATCTCCGATGTATCTATAATTTATGAAGTATTCATGCCAAGTTTACAGTAGTTTTACATGATTTTGGTATCATTTGATTAGAACTAACCCGGACTGACGCTGTTTTCAGCAGAACTACCGTGGTGTTGTTTTCGTGTAGAAATAAAAGTTCTCGAAATGCGATGAAAATCAACGGAGATTTTTTCTGGAAAATATAAAAAATACTAGAACAAAAATCTACCGGAGGGGAGTCCCGTGGGCCCCACGAGGGTGGGGGCGCACCCACCCCCCTGGGCGCGCCCCTGTGCCTCGTGGACTTCCCGTGGGGCCCCCTGACTTGTTATCGACGCTAACCTCTCCTATAAATGCCCAAACCTCCAGAAAATAACCTAGATCGGAAGTTCCGCCGCCGCAAACCTCTGTAGCCACGAGAAATCAATCTAGGCCCTCTCCGACACCCTGTCAAAGGGGACCATCATCACCGGAGGCTATGGAGGAGGATCCCGGAGGGGCCATCATCGCCATGAAGGCCAAGGACCAGAGGGAGCCATCCAGGGGGAGGCCATGGAGGAGGAAGCACAAGGGGGAGAACCTGTCCTCCTCTCTCTCGGTGGCGCCGGAGTGCCATCGGGAGGGAATCATCGCAGCGGTGATCGTCTTCATCAACATCACCATCATCATCACCATCCTCATCTCTTTTACACGGTCCACTCTCCCGCACCCTGCTGTAATCCCTACTTGAACATGGTGCTCTATGCCACATATTATGATCCAATGATGTGTTGCCATCCTATGATGTTTTGAGTAGATATCCTTTGTCTTTGGGTTGATTGATGATCTAGATTGGTATGAGTTGTATGTTTTATTTTGGTGCTATCCTATTGTGCCCTCTGTGTCACGCAAGCGTGAGGGATTCCCGCTATAGGGTGTTGCAATACGTTCATGATTCGCTTATAGTGTGTTGCTTGAGTTACAGAAGCATAAACTCGAGTAAGGGGTTGTTGCGTATGGGATAAAGGGGACTTGATGCTTTAATGCTATGGTTGGGTTTTACCTTAATGATCTTTAGTAGTTGCGGATGCTTGCTAGAGTTCCAATCATAAGTGCATATGATCCAAGAAGAGAAAGTATGTTAGCTTATGCCTCTCCCTCATATGAAATTGCAATGACGACTATCGGTCTTGTTAATAATTGCCTAGGATAATTCCGCACACCGACCCATCATTATTCCACACTCGCTATTTATAATATTTAGTAATATATTCTAACTTTATGATAAAAACACCTACTTTTATATTTTAGCTCTCCGATGTCATGCAAAGTTATCCTCTTCATACCCACAACATAGTTTTATTTCTCATTTCTAGTTGGAAGCAAACGTTCGGTATACGTAGAGTCGTATCAGTGGCAGATAGGACTTGAGAGAATATTGGTCTTACCTTTAGCTCCTTGTGGGTTCGACACTCCATACTTATCACTTCCACCATTGGGAATTGCTACGATGATTCCCTGCACTTGGGGATTATCAGCCGGCAGCAACGGCGAGCAACAACAAGGGGCCGTCGACGGGAAGGGGTGGCCGCCGGCATAGCAAACAGCGCGAGGCTGGGCGGCACCAGGGCTTGCGGCCAGAGCCGGGAGGTGCGGGAGTAGCGGCTAGCAGCAGCGGGGACGGGGCTGCATGGTGGACGATGCGGCAACGACGAGGTCAGCACAGGCGGCGAGCATGGGCACCGGGCGCGTGCGGGGTGGTGACCGCCGGTGGGGCAGCGCGTGGGCACGGCCAGAGCATGCCGGGGACAGAGAGGACGGGGTCGAGCGCGGGCGCACATGTAGGCGCAGCCGTGGTCGCGGCGGGGCACGGCGAGCGCGATAGGGGGTGCGTGCGGGCGCGGTACAGGGCGCGACGACGGGAGGAAAAGGGGGAGGGGGAGGTCGGAGGCCTCACCAGCGATGGAGGGAAGCGGGGGCGGCGAGGCTCGGGGTCGACCGATGATGGAGAGGCAGGGACGGGGCAGTTCGGCGCGAGGGCAAGGAGGCAACGGCGTTGACGGAGTCTGGCGGCGCCGGGGATGGGCGCCAGTGTCGGGGCGGACGCGGCAACGGGGGCGGTTGGGGTCGAGCCCCGATCCAGATCAGGGGGGCGAGCGGGAGGAGAGAGTGGGGTGGGGATCATGGGGTGTGATACGTCCATTTTGCATCATGCTTTTATATCAATATTTATTGCATTATGGGATATTATTACACATTATGTCACAATACTTATGTGTATTCTCTCTTATTTTACAAGGTTTACACGAAGAGGGAGAATGCCGACAGCTGGGATTCTTGGCTGGAAAAGGAGCAAATATTAGAGACCTATTCTGCACAGCTCTAAAAGTCCTGAAACTTCACGGAAGTTACTTCCAGAATATATAAAAAATATTGAGCGAAGAAAGTTCCAGAGGGGGCCACACCCTGGCCACAAGGGTGGGGGGCGCGCCCTACCCCCTGGGCGCGCCCCCCTGCCTCGTGGGCTCCCTGGTGGCCCTCCGGTGCCCATCTTTTGCTATATGAGGTCTTTCGTCCGAGGAAAAATAATAAGAAAGCTTTGGGGAAGAAACTCTGCCGCCACGAGACGGAACCTTGGCGGAACCAATCTAGGGCCCCGGCAAAGTTGTTCTGCCGGGGAAACTTCCCTCCGGGAGGGGGAAATCATCACCATCATCATCACCAACGATCCTCTCATCGGGAGGGGGTCAATCTCCATCAACATCTTCACTAGCACCATCTCATCTCAAACACTAGTTCATCTCTTGTATCCAATCTTTGTATCCAAACCTCAGATTGGTACCTGTGGGTTGCTAGTAGTGTTGATTACTCCTTGTACTTGATGCTAGTTGGTTTAATTGGTGGAAGATCATATGTTCAGATCCATTATGCATATTAATACCCCTCTGATTATGAACATGAATATGCTTTGTGAGTAGTTATGTTTGTTCCCGAGGATGTGGGAGAAGTCTTGCTATAAGTAGTCATGTGAATTTGGTATTCGTTCGATATTTTGATGAGATGTATGTTGTCATCCCTCTAGTGGTGTCATGTGAATGTTGACTACATGACACTTCACCATTGTTTGGGCCTAGAGGGAGGCATTGGGAAGTAATAAGTAGATGATGGGTTGCTAGAGTGACAGAAGTTTAAACCCTAGTTTATGCATTGCTTTGTAAGGGGCTGATTTGGATCCATATGTTTCATGCTATGGTTAGGTTTACCTTAATACTTCTGTTGTAGTTGCGGATGCTTGCAATGGGGGTTAATCATAAGTGGGATGCTTGTCCAAGTTAGGACAGTACCCAAGCACTGGTCCACCCACATATCAAATTATCAAAGTACCAAACGCGAATCATATGAACGTGATGAAAACTAGCTTGACGATAATTCCCATGTGTCCTCGGGAGCAGTTTCCTTCATATAAGAGTTTGTCCAGGCTTGTCCTTTTCTACAAAAAGGATTGGGCCATCTTGCTGCACCTTATTTACTTTTATTACTTGCTACTCATTACAAATCACCTTATCATAAAACTATCTATTACCGATAATTTCAGTGCTTGCAGAGAATACCTTACTGAAAACTGCTTGTCATTTCCTTCTGCTCCTCGTTGGGTTCAACACTCTTCCTTATCGATAAGCTACGATAGATACCCTACACTTGTGGGTGATCAAGACTCTTTTCTGGCGCCGTTGTCGGGGAGTGAAGCGCCTTTGGTAGGTGGAATTTGGTAAGGAAAAATTTATATAGTGTGCTGAAATTTACTGTCACTTGTTACTATGAAACATAATCCTTTGAGGGGCTTGTTCGGGGTATCTTCACCCCGACCAGTAGAGCAAAGAGTTGCTCCTCAACCTACTGAACCCACTGAAAATGTTTACTTTGAAATTCTGTCAAGTATTATAAAGAAACTGCTAGCTAATCCTTTTGCAGGAGATGGAACATTGCATCCCGATTTACACTTAATCTATGTGGATGAAGTTTGTGGATTATTTAAGCTTGCAGGTATGCCCGAGGATGTTATCAAGAAGAAGGTCTTCCCTTTATATTTGAAGGGAGATGCATTGACATGGTATAGGCTATGTGATGATATGGGGTCATGGGACTATAAGTGATTGAAATTGGAATTTCACCATAAGTTTTATCCTATGCATCTTGTTCATCGTGATCGTAATTATGTATATATAATTTTTGGCCTCGCGAAGGAGAAAGCATCGCTCAAGCTTAGGGGAGGCTTAAGTCAATGTTATATTCATGCCCCAATCATGAGCTCTCAAGAGAAATGATTATTCAAAAAATTTATGCTTGGCTTTCTCTCAGTAATCGCTCCATGCTCAATACTTCTTGTACTGGATCTTTTATGATGAAGACTATTGAATTCAAATGGTATTTATTGGAAAGAATTAAACACAACTCTGAATATTAGGACCTCGACGAAGGTAAGGAGTCAGGTATAACACCTAAGTTTGATTGTGTTAAATCTTTTATGGATACCGATGCTTTCTGTGAATTTAGCATTAAATATGGACTTGACTCTGAGATAGTAGCTTCCTTTTGTGAATCATTTGCTACTCATGTTGATGTCCCTAAGGAGAAGTGGTTTAAATATAATCGTCCCATTAAAGTAAAAGTAGTTGCACCTATTAAAGTTGAAGAAAAGACTATCACTTATAATGATCATGTTGTTCCAACTGCATATGTTGAGAAACCACCTTTCCCTGTTAGAATAAAGGATCATGCCAAAGTTTCAACTGTAGTCAACAAAAATAATATTAGGAAACACAAACCCCCTGAGCAAGTTAAAGTTAAACCTAATATTGCTATGGTTAAAGATCTCTTGGCCGATAATATTGATGGGCATGTTATTTACTTCTGTGATGAGACTGCTAGAATTGCTAGA
Organism: Triticum dicoccoides; assembly: GCF_002162155.2. Taxonomy (NCBI): domain Eukaryota; kingdom Viridiplantae; phylum Streptophyta; class Magnoliopsida; order Poales; family Poaceae; genus Triticum; species Triticum dicoccoides. The sequence continues at coordinate 416,674,492 of NC_041384.1, forward strand.
CCTGATACTAAAAATAAACATAGACCTGTTGTAGGCATGCCTATTATTTCTGTTAAAATAGGATATCATTGCTATCATGGCTTATGTGATATGGGTGCTAGTGCAAGTGCAATACCCCATTCCTTATACAAAGAAATTATGCATGATATTGCACCTGCTGAGATAGAAGATATCGATGTTACCATTAAGCTTGCCAATAGAGATACTATTTCACCAATTGGGATTGTTAGAGATGTTGAAGTCTTGTGTGGGAAGGTTAAATATCCTGCTAACTTTCTTGTTCTTGGTTCCCCACAAGATAGCTTTTGTCCCATTATATTTGGTAGACCCTTCCTGAATACTGTTAATGCTAAGATAGACTGCAATAAGGATATTGTTTCTGTTGGTTTAGGGGATATGTCTCATGAGTTTAATTTTGCTAAGTTTCATAGACAACCCCGTGATGAGGAATTGCCTAGTAAAGATGAAATTATTGGTCTTGCTTCTATTGTCGTGCCTCCTACTGATCCTTTGAAAATGATCTGTTCATGAATGAAAGAAGGGAAATAGATGAAGTATTCTTTAAACAGGGACCTATTATGAAACACAACTTGCCTGTTGAAATCCTAGGGGATCCTCCTCCACCCAAGGGTGATCCCGTGTTTGAGCTTAAACCATTACCTGATACTCTTAAATATGCTTATCTTGATGAAAAGAAGATATATCCTATTATTATTAGTGCTAACCTTTCAGAGAAGGAGGAAGAGAAATTATTGAAAACTCTGAAGAAGCGCCGTGTTGCTATTGGATATACTCTTGATGATCTTAAGGGCATTAGTCCCACTCTATGTCAACACAAAATAAATTTGGAGAAAGACGCCAAACCAGTTATTGATCACCAACGACGGCTAAATCCTAAGATGAAAGAAGTGGTAAGAAAGCAAATATTAAAGCTCCTTAAGGCATGTATAATTTATCCCATTGCTGATAGTCAGTGGGTAAGTCTTGTCCATCGTGTCCCTAAGAAGGGAGGTATTACTGTTGTTCCTAATGATAAAGATGAATTGATCCCGCAAAGAATTATTACATGTTATAGGATAGTAATTGATTTTCGCAAATTAAATAAAGCTACTAAAAAAGATCATTACCCTTTTCCTTTTATTGATCAAATGCTAGAAAGATTATCAAAACATACACACTTTTGCATTCTAGATGGTTACTCTGGTTTCTCTCAAATACCTGTGTCAGCTGAGGATCAAGAAAAGACCACTTTTACTTGCCCTTTCGGTACTTTTTCTTGTAGACGTATGCCTTTTGGTTTATGTAATGCACCTGCTACCTTTCAAAGATGCATGATGGCTATATTCTCTGACTTTTGTGAAAAGATTTGTGAGGTTTTCATGGATAATTTCTCCATTTATGGATCCTCTTTTGATGATTGCTTGAGCAACCTTGATCGAGTTTTGCAGAGCTGTGAAGAAACTAGTCTTGTCTTGAACTGGGAGAAGTGCCACTTTATGGTTAATGAAGGTATTGTCTTGGGGCATAAAATTTCTGAAAGAGGTATTGAAGTTGATAAAGCTAAAGTTGATAATATTGAAAAGATGACATGTCCCAAGGACATCAAAGGTATAAGAAGTTTCCTTGGTCATGCCGGTTTTTATAGGAGGTTCATTAAGGACTTCTCAAAAATTTCTCGGCCTCTGACTAACCTATTAAAAAAATATTCCTTTTGTCTTTGATGATGATTGTGTAGAAGCATTTGAAATACTTAAGAAAGCTTTGATTTCTGCACCTATTGTTCAGCCACCTGATTGGAATTTACCCTTTGAAATTATGTGTGATGCTGGTGATTATGATGTAGGTATTGTTCTAGGACTAAGAGTTGATAAGAAGCTGAATGTTATCCAATATGCTAGTAAAACTCTAGACAATGCCCAGAGAAATTATGCTACTACTGAAAAAGAATTTTTAGCAATTGTATTTGCTTGTGATAAGTTCAGACCTTATATTGTTGATTCTAAAGTAACTATTCACACTGATCATGCTGCTATTAAATATCTTATGGAAAATAAAGATGCTAAACCTAGACTTATTAGATGGATTCTCCTGCTACAAGAATTTGATTTGCATATTATTGATAGAAAGGGAGCTGAGAACCCCGTTGCAGACAACTTGTCTTGGTTAGAGAATGTTCTTGATGACCCACTACCTATTGATGATAGCTTTCCTGATGAACAATTAAATGTCATAAATGCTTCTCGCACTGCTCCATGGTATCCTGATTATGCTAATTATATTGTTGCTAAATTCATACCACCTAGTTTCACATACCAGCAAAAGAAAAGGTTCTTCTATGATTTAAGACATTACTTTTGGGATGACCCACATCTTTATAAAGAAGGAGTAGATGGTGTTATTAGACGTTGCGTACCTGAGCATGAAAAGGAACATATCCTATGCAAGTGTCACTCCGAAGCCTATGGAGGACACCATGCTGGAGATAGAACTGCACATAAGGTATTGCAATCCGGTTTTTATTGGCCTACTCTCTTCAAGGATGCCCGTAAGTTTGTCTTGTCTTGTGATGAATGTCAAATAATTCGTAATATTAGTAGACGTCAAGAAATGCCTATGGATTATTCACTTGTTATTGAACCATTTGATGTTTGGGGCTTTGATTATATGGGACCTTTTCCTTCCTCTAATGGGTATACACATATTTTAGTTGTTGTTGATTACGTTACTAAGTGGGTAGAAGCTATTCCAACTAGTAGTGTTGATCATAACACCTCTATTAAGATGCTTAAAGAAGTTATTTTTCCAAGGTTTGGAGTCCCTAGATATTTAATGACTGATGGTGGTTCACATTTTATTCATGGTGCCTTTCGTAAAATGCTTGCTAAATATGATGTGAATCATAGAATTGCATCTCCTTATCAACCACGGTCTAGTGGTCAAGTAGAATTGAGTAACAGAGAGCTCAAATTAATTTTGCAAAAGACTGTTAATAGATCTAGAAAGAATTGGTCCAAGAAACTTGATGATGCATTATGGGCCTATAGAAATGCATATAAAAACCCAATGGGTATGTCTCCGTATAAAATGGTTTGTGGAAAAGCATGTCACTTACCTCTCGAACTAGAACATAAGGCATATTGGGCCATTAAAGAGTTCAATTATGATTTCAAACTTGCCGGTGAGAAGAGGTTATTTGACATTAGCTCACTTGATGAATGGAGAGCCCAAGCCTATGAAAATGCCAAATTGTTTAAAGAAAAAGTTAAAAGATGGCATGATAAAAGGATACAAAAACATGAGTTCAATGTAGGTGATTATGTATCATTATACAACTCTCATTTAAGATTTTTTGCGGGGAAACTTCTCTCTAAATGGGAAGGTCCTTACGTTTTCGAGGAGGTCTACCGTTCTGGTGCCATAATAATCAACAACTTCGAAGGCACAAATCCGAAGGTGGTGAACGGTGAAAGAATCAAACATTATATCTCAGGCACAAATCCGAAGGTGGTTGAAACTAATATTATTGAAATCTTAACCCTGGAGGAATACATAAGGGACACTTTACGAAACATTTCAGACTCTGAAAAGGAATAGGTACGTGGTACGGTAAGTAAACCGGCTCCAAAACAGTTCTAAAGGCAATTTTTCTCCGTTTTGGAATATTTAAGAAAACAGGAAAATAAGAAGCAGAACGGAAAGGACACGAGGCTTCCACGAGGGTGGAGGGCGCGCCCTACCCCCCTGGGCGCGCCCCCTGCCTCGTGGGCACATCGTGTGCTCTCCGGACTCTGTTTTCTTGCACGATACTTCTTTTGGTCGGTAAAAATTCATTATATAATCTCCCGAAGGTTTTGACCATCGTATCACGCAAATATCTCATGTCTTTGTTTCGAGCTGTTTTTCTGACAGATCTAGATCGCCATGGCATCTTCAAGTGCCCCCAAGGACAAGTTCTTTGAGAAGGTCATCAACCCCTACCTCGCGGAGGTGCTACAACACCCTCAAACCATTGAGATGCGTGAGGGGCTATTGCACATCCGCGATGTGGATGGACCAAGGAGGACCGGAAGCGTGGAGACAAGGCTCAAGGTGATGGAGCAACAAGTTTTCAAGTGTCAGGAGATGGTGGAGCGTGGACTCGATTCCAATCACATAATGATCACGGAGTTCACCAACAACCACAAGATGGACGCCAAGGACATTGGGGAGGCCATCTTCAAGCTTCATGAGAAAATCGAGCGCCTCCAAGCGCAGATCTATGACCTGCGAAACCAAAACTGATGAATATAGATTCAAGAGGATGAGTTTGGCTGCAGATTTGAGGATTCCGGAGACTCGATCATCCTTCTATGATGGTGAGTCTATGCCTTGGAAGATGTATGAAAAGCCTACATCATCAACAACTCCTTCATCATCACCTCCGAGGAAGGAAACATAAACACATCGGGTATGGGCACTCCCCTTGGCAACTACCAAGCTTGGGGGAGTGCCCCGGTATCGTATCACCATCACTTTTACCTTTCCCATTTTTCTTAGTTTGATCCTTTTGGTAATATCTTGATCTAGTAGAATAAAGTTTTAGTATGATCTAGTTGTGAGTTTTGCTTTATGATCTTCCTATGTAATCGAGTCCGTGAGCTATATATAATAAAGATTAGTGTTGAGTCAAGGGCTTGATTATTTTGCTATGATCTTGAGGGAATAGAATAAAAGAGAAGAAATAAAAGGAAATAAAGAGATCATATGGATCTTATGGAGAGTAATGAGCTCACATATAAAGATTATGATGAATAAAAGTTGTTGAGAGTTGACAAACATAGTTTGGTCATTGTTGCAATTAATAGGAAGTAATAAATAAAGAGAGGTTCACATACAAATATACTATCTTGGACATCTTTTATGATTGTGAGCACTCATTAAAATATGACATGCTAAAGAGTTGATGTTGGACAAGGAAGACAACGTAATGGGTTATGTTTTCTTACATCTGAGATAAATTATATTTCCATGGATCATCCAACATGTTGAGCTTGCCTTTCTCTCTCATGCTAGCCAATTTCTTTGCACCAAGTAGAGATACTACTTGTGCTTCCAAATATCCCTAAACCAGTTTTGCCATGAGAGTCCACCATTGTAACGCCCACGATGCGGCTATATCTCCCATGTGTCGGAGCACGACTTAGAGGCATAACCGCATTGTAGACAATGTCGCAAGAGGGGTAATCTTTACACATACCATGTACATAGTACATGAATATAGCATTACAACATCCAGATACAATCAAGGTCCGACTATGGTACCAAAATAAAAGAAGACCACCCCTAATGCTACAGATCCCCGATTGTCCCAACTGGGCTCCACTACTGATCAACTAAAAAGAAACAACACGATGAACAAGATCTTCATCGAGCTCCTCCTTGAGCTTGGTTGCGACACCTGCCTGGTATCATCGGCACCTGCAAACTGGTTTTGGAAGTATCTGTGAGTCACGGGGACTCAGCAATCTCACACCCTCGCGATCAAGACTATTTAAGCTTATGGGTAGGTAAAAGGTATGTGAGGTGGAGCTGCAGCAAGCACTAGCATATATGGTGGCTAACATACGCAAATGAGAGCGAGAAGAGAAAGGCAAAGCACGATCGAGAATCTATGATCAAGAAGTGCTCCTAGGCTACTTACGTACAAGCATAACTCCAACACCGTGTTCACTTCCCGGACTCCGCCGAGAAGAGACCATCACGGTTACACACGCGGTTGATCCATTTTAATTAAGTTAAGCTTCAGGTTTTCTACAACCGGGCGTTAACAAATTCCCATCTGCCCATAACCGCGGGCATGGCTTTCGAAAGTTCAAATCCCTGTAGGGGTGTCCCAACTTAGCCCATCACAAGCTCTCACGGTCAAGGAAGGATATTCCTTCTCCCAGGACGACCCGATCAGACTCGAAATCCCGGTTAGAAGACATTTTGACAATGGTAAAACAAGACCAGCAAAGCCGCTCGATGTGCCGACAAATCCCGATAGGAGTCGCATGTATCTCATTCTCAGGGCACACCGGATAGGTCAAGCTACGAGTAAAACCAACCCTCGAGTTGCCCCGAGGTGGCCCCGCAGGCTGCCCGTTTCGGACCAACACTCAGAGGAGCACTGGCCCGGGGGGGGCTTAAAATAAGATGACCCTTGAGTCTGCAGAACCCAAGGGAAGGTATATGGTGGTAGGTAGGCGAATGCTAAAACCAAGGTTGGGCCTTGCTGGAGGAGTTTTATTCAAGGCGAACTATCAAGGGGTTCCCATTATAACCCAACCGCGTAAGGAACGCAAAATCAAGGAACATAACACCGGTATGACGGAAACTAGGGCGGCAAGAGTGGAACAAAACACCAGGCATAAGGCCGAGCCTTCCACCCTTTACCAAGTATATAGGTGCATTAAAATAAACAAGATATAATAATAATGATATACCAAATGATATCCATGTTCCAACATGGAACAAACTTCATCTTCACCTGCAACTAGCAACGCTATAAGAGGGGCTGAGCAAAGCGGTAACATAGCCAAACAACGGTTTGCTAGGACAAGGTGGGTTAGAGGCTTGACATGGCAATATGGGAGGCATGATATAGCAAGTGGTAGGTATCGCAGCCTAGGCATAGCAATAGAGCGAGCAACTAGCAAGCAAAGATAGAAGTCATTTTGAGGGTATGGTCATCTTGCCTGAGATCCCGCAAGGAAGAAGAACGAGTCCGTGAAGAAGACAAATGGACGTAGTCGAACGGATCCTCACAAACGCGACGTTATCGAAACTAACCCGAAGAAGCAACACCAAAAAGAAGTACACAACATAGTAAACAACCAACACATGAACATGGCATGATGCACAGTCGAGTATGATGCATGTCCGGTTTAATGAGGCATGGCATGGCAAAGTGCACAAGCAATCCTACAAATTAAGTGGAGCTCAATATGCAACTCCATTGCATATTGGCGAAACACCACGACAAGTTATTTAGTTCGATCTCGTTTATGTACCCAACAAGGTTAAATGTTGTTAAACATGGCAAGAGGTGGAGCAAAGTAAAACTACCTATCTAGTCAAGTTTAAATGAGGCCGGGAACAACGAACGACAATTCCGGAAAATCCTCGTATGCATATATTAGGTTTGGTATTGTACTTCCCTAAACACAATTTTAGAGTTATTAAACATGCAAAGTAAAGCCACCATGTTAAACTAGGCATTTTTCCACCCCACTTACATATAAAGATTATTAAGTTTGGAGCTACGGTTAAATAGTTATGAAATAAAGCATTTTAACATAGCATAGGAGCAAATTTAATCAAACAACATTTTAAACATTTCAAACATAGATGAAAGTTGGATATTATGAATCTAGACAAAATTCTAAGAAAGTTTCATTTTAAGTTTGTTTTAATCTGATGCATGGTTTGTGAGTTATTATATGCATGTTGTCTAGGGACTTTTTTGTAAAACGGCAGTTTTCTGGATAATAGCTAAATTGCAGCATCAGGAAAAAAATATACAACCGGCTGAATTTGGTTGGCCCAATCGGCGGAAAAAAACCAGAGGGGTGCTGGGGGCTGCTTATACATGGGCCAGGCCCAGCTGGAGGTGAGGTGAGGCTGGCAGGGGGGCCGATGCAGGCTGAGGCGAGGCCGGCCCAGGCGAAGTCAACGCGGGCGCGTGAGCTGCTCTGCTTGTTCTGAAGGAAAACGCAGCGACAGGTTCAGGGCACGGCATCTCCAGGCGAAGCAGAGGGGGAGGCACAGACGAGACATCGCTAGTCGAGGCGGAAGAGGCTCTCGGGAAGGCACGGGGCGACGAGGAGGAGGCCGCAGGTGAGGGAGGTGCTCGGCAGGGGGCGAGGCAGGCAGCGGCGACGAGGATGGCCATGGATGCTCCTCCGGGCGAGCTTCGTCCGTTTCCTGACAGAGAAGAACACGAACTGGAAAAGGGATGGAGATTAGAGGAGGAAGGAGGGAGCAACGGAAGAAACGAAAGAGCAAGGGGAAGGGCAGCACTCATCTGCTGGCTCCGGCGAGGGACTTGGCGCGGGCTTCGGCACAAACGGCGACCTAGACGCAGGGGAGAGGTGGAGGCATGGTTTTGGCGAGGAGGCGGAGTTCCTTCGGCGGCCAAGGCGCCTGGCGTGCTCCCGGCCAGGGCGTAGCTGCTCCTGCAGAGAGGGTGACGTGAGGAGAGAGGCCATGGCAGGGGAAACGGAAAGGGGGGAAGGTGAGGAGGAGGAGAGGCACGGCCTCGGGGCCCGGCGTCCATGGCGGAGGAGCTTCAGCGACGGCATTCGTCGTCGGACGGCGAGGCGAGGAGAGGCCAGGGACGAGGCATGGCTCGGGCAGGGGAAGGCTCGGGCGCGGTGCCTCCTCCTCAACTGTTGCGGGCACATGAACGAGGAGGCGAGGTGGTAGGACGGCGGATGGATCGATCTGGCTGGATTTTGGATCGGGCATCTGGCTGTTGGTAGGTGGGGAATGGATCCCGAGGGGAACTGGCTGGCGGCGGCTCGATGGGACAAGGGGGAGGATTTCTAGGGTTGATGCCTAGGAGATTGGTCTATATATAAAAAGCAAGTGGATTTGTGATAGGGGCATTTGGTCCCTCCGATTTTAATCGGACGGTCAGGAAAAATAGGCTAGGGAGTCCAAATAAGAAAATGGTGATATTTTGTAGATGTTTGGGGATGATCCGGATCCAACGGTGACGACTGTCCGGGTCGGGTCCGGGACAACTCTCGGACGCGCGCGAGGGGCCGATGCACTAAGCAAGGAGGGGTTTTCGGGGCCTGGGGGTTGGTAGCGGACTGTGCAGAAAGCTTTGGGCTGAGAGAAGAGAAGAGAGAGAGACCCGACGACTGTTTTCGGAGACCGAAAACGTCCGACGTTTGACCGACTATAATGTCGCTATAGTTATCCGTTGGGCTATCAAACAAACTCCGAATGCGATGAAACTTGGCAGGCGGCCTACCTACAACATAACAACACCGCACGCCAACTTTCAACCCATTCCGAGAACATTTCCCGGACACTTATAAAATAATATTTCGGACATGCCGCGGGCGCGTGCAAGTGTGGTTGGACTCAGAACGGACAACGGAAGGAACGGGGAGACCCGGACGGATGCAAGTTTTGAAAACATGATGATGCAATGCACATGATGACATGACAAGATGCAACACGCAAGCAAATGACAAGGCAACAACAGCGAATAACTGGAAGACACCTGGCGCAACGGTCTCGGGGCGTCACAACCATACCTACCTATGGATTGAGTAAGATCCTTCAAGTAAGTTGCCATCGGTGCGTGCAATAAAAATTGCCCTCTAAATATGTATGACTTATTAGTGTGGAGAAAATAAGCTTTATACGATCTTGTGATATGGAAGAAATAAAAGCGACAGACTGCATAATAAAGGTCCTTATCACAAGTGGCAATATAAAGTGACGTTCTTTTGCATTAAGATTTCGTGCATCCAACCATAAAAGCGCATGACAACCTCTGCTTCCCTCTGCAAAGGGCCTATCTTTTATTCTTGTCTTATACTTCATGCAAAGAGTCATGGTGATATTGACCTTTCCTTTTTACATTTTATCCTTTGGCAAGCACAATGTGTTGGAAAGATCCTGATATATATAGCTAATTGGATGTGAGTTTTCATGAACTATTATTGTTGACATTACCCTTGAGGTAAAACGTTGGGAGGAAAAACTATAAGCCCCTATCTTTCTCTGTGTCCGATTAAAACTTCATACCCATAAATATTGCGTGAGTGTTAGCAATTGTGAAAGGCTAAAAGATGATTGAGTATGTGGACTTGCTGAAAAGCTCTTATATTGACTCTTTCCTATGTTATGATAAATTGCAATTGCCTCAATGACTGAGATTAGAGTTTGTTGGTTCTGAATAAAGTTTATGATTCATACTTGAAATTCTGATTGAATTGTTACTTTAGCATAAGAGATCATATGACAATATATATATATGTTGCTATTATAAGAATGATCATGATGCCCTCATGTACGTACTTTATTTTTATCGGCACCTCTATCTCTAAACATGTGGACATATTTTTCGATTTCGGCTTTCGCTTGAGGACAAGCGAGGTCTAAGCTTGGGGGAGTTGATACGTCCATTTTGCATCATGCTTTTATATCGATAGTTATTGCATTATGGGCTGTTATTACACATTATGTCACAATACTTATGCCTATTCTCTCTTATTTTACAAGGTTTACATGAAGAGGGAGAATGCCGGCAGCTGGGATTCTGGGCTGGAAAAGGAGCAACTATTAGAGACCTATTCTGCACAGCTCCAAAAGTCCTGAAACTTCACGAAAGTTATTTCCAGAATATATAAAAATATTGAGCAAAGAAAGTTCCAAAGGGGGGCCACACCCTGGCCATGAGGGTGGGGGCGCGCCCTACCCCCCTAGGTGCGCCCCCTGCTTTGGGGAAGAAACTCCGCCGCCACGAGGTGGAACCTTGGCGGAACCAATCTAGGGCTCCGGCAGAGCTGTTCTGCCGGGAAAACTTCCCTCTGAGAGGGGGAAATCATCACCATCGTCATCACCAATGATCCTATCATCAGGAGGGGGTCAATCTCCATCAACATCTTCACCAGCACCATCGCATCTCAAACCCTAGTTCATCTCCTGTATCCAATCTTTGTATCCAAACCTCAGATTGGTACCTGTGGGTTGCTAGTAGTGTTGATTACTCCTTGTACTTGATGCTAGTTGGTTTAATTGGTGGAAGATCATATGTTCAGATCCATTATGCATATTAATAGCCTCTGATTATGAACATGAATATGCTTTGTGAGTAGTTACGTTTGTTCCTGAGGACGTGGGAGAAGTCTTGCTATAAGTAGTCATGTGAATTTGGTATTCGTTCGATATTCTGATGAGATGTATGTTGTCATCCCTCTAGTGGTGTCATGTGAACGTCGACTACATGACACTTCACCATTGTTTGGGCCTAGAGGCAGGCATTGGGAAGTAATAAGTAGATGATGGGTTGCTAGAGTGATAGAAGCTTAAACCCTAGTTTATGTGTTGCTTCGTAAGGGGCTGATTTGGATCCATATGTTTCATGCTATGGTTAGGTTTACCTTAATACTTTTGTTGTAGTTGCGGATGCTTCCAATGGGGGTTAACCATAAGTGGGATGCTTGTCCAAGTTAGGACAGTACCCAAGCACCGGTCCACCCACACATATCAAATTATCAAAGTACCAAACGTGAATCATATGAACGTGATGAAAACTAGCTTGACGATAATTCCCATGTGTCCTTGGGAGCGCTTTCCTTCATATAAGAGTTTGTCCAGGATTGTCCTTTGCTACAAAAAGGATTGGGCCATCTTGCTGCACCTTATTTACTTTTATTACTTGCTACTAGTTACAAATTTCCTTATCATAAAACTATCTGTTACCGATAATTTCAATGCTTGCAGAGAATACCTTACTGAAAACTGCTTATCATTTCCTTCTGCTCCTCGTTGGGTTTGACACTCTTACTTATCGAAAAGCTACGATAGATCCCCTACACTTGTGGGTCATCAGGGTGTAGGAGTAGTTGGGAGGTGCGGTTAGGGTTTGGGAGCATGGGGGTTAAGGGGAGTTGGGGGCGGTGGGCCGGCCGGCTGGGCTGTGGCCTAGTTGGGCCAGTGGGGGGTTCTTTGTTTTGTTTTACTTTTGGTTGTTTTCCCTTTTTCTTTTCTTTACATTTGTATTTTCTTTTTACTTATTTTGAATTTGAATTTGGAACCGACTTTGAATCAACGCGAGCTTAACAACAGTAAAAGTCAATGACATGGCACCATTAGAGTGATTACTGTTGCATAATTATTCGGGCGTTACACCGGCGCTGGTCCCCCATAGCCGTCAACTGCCGCCATGTATTTGCTTTCCCACTGTCGGGAGCCACCACAACTGCGTTGGCCTCACCGACTCGGTAGCTAGAGCTGCCTACTTCATCGTGCCGCAAGATAGGTTGTACACTCATCTTAAATCACTTTATCTAGGCGTCAGTCACCTGATTTTTTATTCTGGGTCAGTCGGTTCCCAATGGACAGAAGCAGCACCCCTCGAGGCGGTGGAGCTCCTAAGTTGTCGGTTCGCCGAGGCAGTGCTACTTGTGAGCTGCGTTGGGATTTCCCCAAAGAGGAGGGGATGATGCAATACAATAGAGATAAGTATTTCCCTTAGTTAAGAATTAAGGTTATGAATCCAGTAGGAGAACCACGCAACACCTCATTAGCAGTACCTGCACACAAAATAACAAATCATCGCACCCAACGCGGACAAGGGGTTGTCAATCCCTCGGCGGTTAATTGCAAGATTAAATTGTGTAGTGATAGATGATATGTCTCCAAGGTATCTATAATTTATGAAGCATTCATGCCATATTTACAACAATTCTATATAGTTTTGGTATGATTTGAATGGAACTAACCCGGACTGACGCTGTTTTCAGCAGAACTGTCGTGGTGTTTTTTTTCCAGAAATAGAAGTTCTCCAAATGCAGTGAAACTTTTTGGAAAATTTTTTGGAACAAAAGAGGCACTAGAAGTTTCGTGGGAGGACCATGAGGTGAAGGAGGTGGCCACTAGGCACCAGGGCACGCCACTGATGCGTCTATTTTGCATCATGTTTTCTTACTGTTATTTATAATGTTTTTATCCATAATAATGCTTTTTGGAGTAATTCTAATGCCTTTTCTCTCATAATTTGCAAGGTACACACCAAGAGGGAGAATTCCGGCAGCTAGAAATCCGGACCTGAAAAAGCTACGTCAGGCTACCTATTCTGCACAACTCCAAATGAGGTGAAACTTTACGGGGATTTTTTATGGAATATATAAGAATTATCGGAGCAAATAACTACCAGAGGGGGGCCATTAGGTGGGCACAACCCACGTGGCCCTGGCGTGCCCTGGGGGGTTGTGGCCACCTCGGCCCACCTCGGGTGCTCATCTTTTGGTATATAAGGCATTTTGACCTAGAAAAAATGAGGAGAGGACTTTCAGAACTTGGGCAGGAGCACTTTTGCCCTCCGGCAGAGCAATTTCGTCAGGGGAACTTCCCTCCCGGAGGGGGAAATCATCGTCATCGTCATCACCAACAACTCTCCCATCTTGGGGATGGTAATCTCCATCAACATCTTCAACAACACCATCTCCTCTCAAACCCTAGTTTATCTCTTGTGTTCAGTCTTGTTACTGAAACTATAGATTGGTACTTGTGGGTGACTAGTAGTGTAGATTACATCTTGTAGTTGATTACTATATGGTTTTTTGGTGGAAGATTATATGTTCAGATCCAATATGCTATTTAATACCCCTCTGATCTTGAGCATGATTATTATTTGTGAGTAGTTACCTTTGTTATTGAGGTCAAGGGAGAAATCATGTTGCAAGTAATCATGTGAACTTGATACGTGTTTGATATTTCGATAGTATGTATGTTGTGATTCCCTTAGTGGTCTCGTGTGAACGTCGACTACATGACACTTCACCATATTTGGGCCTAAGGGAATACATTTTGGAGTGGCAATTAGATGATGGGTTGTGAGAGTGACAGAAGTTTAAACCCTAGTTTATGGGCTATTCCATAAGGGGCCGATTGGATCCAAAAGTTTAATGCTATGGTTAGAATTTATTCTCAATACTTTTGCCGTAGTTGCAGATGCTTGCGAGAGGGTTAATCATAAAGTAGGGGGTTTGTTCAAGTAAGAACATCACCTAAGCACCAGTCCACCCACATATCAAATTATCAAAGTAGCGAACACGAATCGAACTAACATGATGAAAGTGACTAGATAAAATTCCCGTGTACCCTCAAGAGCGCTTTGCTTATCATAAGACCGTTTTGGCATGTCCTTTGCCTCAAAAGGATTGAGCTACCTTGCTACACTTTTGTTACCACTATCGTTACTTGCTTGTTACAAATTATCTTGCTATCAAACTACTCCGCTACTTACAATTTCAGCGCTTGCAGACATTACCTTACCGGAAACTACTTGTCATTTCCTTCTGCTCCTCCTTGGGTTCGACACTCTCACTTATCGAAAAGAGCTACAATTGATCCCCTATACTTGTGGGTCATCATCCACCCCCTCCGGCGCGCCCTGGTGGGTAGTGGACCCCTCGAAGCCCACCTTAGCGTGAGACCGATGCCAAAAAGTCCTATATATTCGGAAACCCCCGAAAGTCAACCTAGATGGGAAGTTCCGCCACTGCAAGCCTCTATAGCCACGAAAAACCAATTTGGACCCTGTTTTGGCACCCTGCCGAAGTGGGAAATCATCACCAGAGGCCATCTTCATCATCCCGGCGGCCACCATGATGAGGAGGGAGTAGTCCACCCTCGGAGCTGAGGGTTTATACTAGTAGCTATGTGTTTGATCTCTCTCTCTCTCATGTTCTTGATTTGGCACGATCTTGATGTATCATGAGCTTTGTTAATATAGTTGGATCATATGGTGTTTCACCCTCTCTATCTTATTGCGATGAATTGAGTTTTTACCTTTGAGGTTTCACTTTTATCAAATTGAATACTTAGTTGGATTTGAGAACACTTGATGTATGTCTTGCATATGAATACCCATGGTGACAATGGGGAATTATATTGATCCACTTGATGTATGTTTGGCACTCAACTCGCGGATTCCCGAGGTGACATTGGGGTAATCTATGTATAGGGGTTGAAGCACGGTTTTGTCCTTGTTTCTTCAGTAGAAATCTTGGGGCACTCTTTGAGGTTCTTTGTGTCGGATTCAATATTATGAATCTGAAGTTGTTTGATGCATATCATATAATAAACTCACGGATACTTGTGGTGACATTGGAGTAGCTATGTGACATTAGAGTTCGTTGATGTGTATCATTTCGTGTTATTTTAGTATGAACTCTTGGACTGTTTGTGACACTTATAGGAATAGCTTGATAGATCGATCAGAAAGGATAACTTTGAGGTGGTTTCATACCCTACAAAAAATTTCGTCTTATGTTCTCCGCTAGATAAGAACTTTGGAGTGATTCTTTATCGCACGTTGAGGGGTTGCCATATGTCTAATTATGTTAGCACTCTTGAGAGATTTCACTAGTGAAAGTATGAATCCTAGGCCTTATTTTCAAGCATTGCAATACCGTTGGTGATCACTTTTGTTATTTGCTAACTTGCTGTTTTTTATTGTTCCTATTACAAGAATCAATATCTACTATCATTACTACACTTGTATCACCATCTCTTAAGCGAACTAGTGCACCTATACAATTTACCATTGTATTTGGTGTGTTGGGGACACAAGAGACTCTTTGTTATTTGATTGTGGGGTTGTTTGAGAGAGACCATCTTCATCCTACGCCTCCCATGGATTGAGAAACGTTAGGTCATCCACTTGAGGGAAATTTGCTACTGTCCTACAAAACTCTGCGCTTGGAGGCCCAACACGAGTCTACAAGAACAAGGTGTGTAGTAGACATCAATAGATAGGTAGAACAAAAATACAAAATAAAAGAAAGTAAGAAAAAATTTAGCAAGGAATTTTTAGGATTTTAATATATGATAAAAGTAGACCGAGGGCAATAATTTTCATGAAAGGCTTCTCTCTTGAAAATAGCATACGGTGGGTAAACAAATTATTGTTGGGCAATTGATAGAAAGGCAAATAATGTCCAAGGCAATGATCATGTATATAGGCATCACGTCCGAGACAAGTAGACCGACTCCTGCCTGCTCCTACTACTATTACTCCACACACCGACCACTATCCAACATGCATCTAGAGTATTAAGTTCATAAAGAACGGAGTAACGCCTTAAGCAAGATGACATGATATAGACAAAGTAAACTCACGCCTGAATAAACCCCATCTTTTTATCCTTAATGATAACGATACAAATACATGTCATGACACTTTGTGTCACTGGGATTGAGCAGCGCAAGATAGAACCCATCACAAAGCACCTCTCCCATTGCAAGAAAAATCAATTTAGTTGGCCAAACCAAATCAATAGATCGGATAGAAATACAAAGCTATAATAATGATGCATAAAAGAGTTCAGAGAAGACTCAAATAATATTCATGGATAATCTGATCATAAACTCACAATTCATCAGATCCCAACAAACACACCACAAAAAGTGAGTACATCAGATAGAACTCCAAGAACATCAAGGAGAACATTGTGTTCAAGATCAAAGAGAGAGAAGAAGCCATCTAGCTATTAAATATGGACCTATAGGTTTGTGGTAAACTACTCACACATCATCGGAAGGACAACAAGGTGGATGTAGAGCTCCTCTGTGGTTGATTCCCCCTCCAGCAGAGTGCTGGAAAAGGCCTCCAGATGGGATCTCTCAAGAACATAAACTTGCGGTGGCGGAAAAAGTATTTTTTGAGTGGCTCTCCATTGGTTTCCTGATTTTAGAGAATTTATAAAGGTGGAATTAGGTCACGAAGCGAAGGTGGGCCCACGAGGCACCAGGGCGCGCCCTGGTGTCTCATGGCCACCTTGTTCGTCTTTTGGCCCTCTCTCGAAGCTTCTAGTGTCTCTTTTGTCCAGAAAAAACTCCAAAAAGTTTTGTGGCATTTGGACTTTGTTTGGTACTGATATTTTGAAAAACCAAAAACAGGCAGAAAACAACAACTCGCGCTGGGCACTAAGTTAACAGGTTAGTCCCAAAAAATGATATGTAGTTGCTTGTAAATGCATATAAAACATTCAAGATTGATACAATAATAGAATAGAACAATAAAAAATTATAGATACGTTGGAGATGTGTTAAGCATCCCCGAGCTTAATTCATGCTCGTCCTCAGCTAGGTAATTGATAAAACAAAAAAAATTGATATAGAATGCTACCTATCATATTCATCATATAATCTTTTTTTGTGGCACGGATATTTGGACTCGGGTGATTCAAAGCAATAGTGTATAGTTTGACATGAAGACATGAAAACCCAAGCATACTAACAAGCAACCATGTCTTTCAAAATATCAACGCTAAAGAAAGTTATCCCTAGGCCATCATGCTCAGTCATTGATCCATTCATGAAACACACTCAATATTAACTACACCCAATGCACAAGTATGAAATACAGCTCTCTAGTTGGTGCTTAATACGTCTCCAACGTATCTATAATTTTTTTATTATTCTATGTTGTTATATTATCATTATTGGATGTTTTACAATCATTTTATAGCATCTTCATATCATTTTTTGGGACTAACCTATTGACATAGTGCCCAGTGCCAGTTGCTGTTTTTTTGCTTGTTTTTTACTTTCCAGAATATCCCTACCAAGCAGAGTCCAAACACATCGAAATGTTTTGGATTTTTTTGGACCAGAAGACAACTTGTGGGCCAAGGAAGAACCAGAGGGGAGACCCGTGGGGCCCACAAGACACCTAAGCACGCCCAGATGGGTTGTGGGGCCCACAGGGGTCTCCTGCACCGCCTCTTTGCCCTATAAAATTCCCAAATATTCCAGAAACCCTAGGGGAGTCGAGCAAACACAATTCCAGCCGCCGCAGGTTCTAGAACCACGAGATCCAACCTAACACCATCACGGAGGGGTTCATCATCCTCATTGGTGCCTCTCTGATGGTACGTGAGTAGTCCACCATAGACCTATGGGTCCGTAGGTAGTAGCTAGATGGCTTCTTCTCTCTTTTTGATTCTCAATAGAATGGTCTCTTGGAGATCTATTTGATGTAAACCTTTTTGCGGTGTGTTTGTTGGGAGCCGATGAACTTTGAGTTTAAGATTAGATCTATATCCATGAATATTATTTGAGTCTTCTTTGATCTCTTATATGCATGATTATTTATAGCCTCGTATTTCTTCTTTGAACCTTTGGTTTAGTTAGGCCAACTAGATCAATTTTTCTTGCCATGGGAAGAGGTGCTTTGTGACGGGTTTGATCTTGCGGTGTCCTCTCCCAGTGACGAGAAGGGGCAGCAAGGCACGCATGTATCATTGCTATTAAGGATAACAAGATGGGGTTTATTCCTACATGAATAGATCTTGTCTACATTATGTCATCGTTCTTATTGCATTGCTCCATTTCTCCATGAACTTAATACACTAGATGCATGCTAGATAGCGGTCGATGTGTGGAGTAATAGTAGTAGACGCACGCAGGAGTCAGTCTACTAATCTTGGACATGATGCCTATATATTGATCATTGCCTTGTATATCATCATAATTATTCGATCTATCAATTGCCCAACAGTAATTTCTTTACCCACCGTATGCTATTTTCTCGAGAGAAGCTACTAGTGAAATCTACGACCCCCGAGTCTATCTTTTATCATATTGCTTTGAGATCTATATTTATTCGCATTTGTTTTCAGATCTATTAGTCCAAAAACCCAAAAATACATTGTTGCACTTTTTATTTGCATCTTTTATTTTGCATTTTATTCAGATCAATTTATCCAAACACATATAAATCGATCTATCTTTTTTACTGAGGAGGGATTGACATCCCCTCTTACGCGTTGGGTTGCGAGGATTTGTTCTTTGTGTGCAGGTACCATTTACATAGTGTTGCTTAGTTCTCCTATTGGATCGATACCTTGGTTTCATAACTGAGGGAAATACCTGCCGTAGTTGTACTGCATCATCCCTTCCTCTTTAGGGAAATACCGACGCAGTTTCAAGCTGCATTAGTGCTTTATAAGAGCAAATGGAGACTCAAAATAAAAATGGAAATTGCATAAAAGTAAGATAGGCCCTTCACAGAGGTAAGAAGAGATTTGCAGAGGTGCTAGAGCTCAAAGTGTAAAACAGAGATAAAATTATTTTTGAGAAAGGCATGTCTTTCCTGTCTACGTCACGACCGAAAGTTTCCAATATCTCCCATGCTAGACACATTATAGGTGGTTCCCAAACAGAAAATAAAGTTTATTTCCTTTCCATCTTTCATTCAAAATCTATAGCTAGTCGTATCTACGGGTGCCTTCCAAACTTTCAACTTTCCAAGGAATTTATTATTATTATTTTCATTTCGGGACCGGGCGTCCGTATTACCAGCCATTTTCTCATGCAATGACAAGTGAATAAACACTCATCTTGAGAATAACCCATCTAGCATTAAAGATATTGACCACACCCTGTTGCTTCATGAGCAGTACGGGCATGCAAAATGGAAAAGTTTTTGAATGATTAGAGTTGGAACATGCAAATTTACTTGGAATGGCATGTAAATACCGCGTATAGGTAGGTATAGTGGATGCATTTGGCACAAATTTGGGTTTAAGGAATTGGATGCACAAGTAGTATTCCCGCTTAGTACAAATGAAGGCTCGCAAATTGATTGAGAAGCAACCAACAAAAAATGAAAATGGTCATAAACATGCATTGAGAATAACTAACACTGAATAATGCACCATAAGTAGGATGTAACTTTGTTGCATAACTATTGACTTTGCGTGCATGCATAGGGAATCACGAACCTTAACACCAGTATTCTTACTAAATCACATTTACTCACTAACATAACTCACATATTATCATGTCCATATCGCAAAACTATTGCAAGGAATCAAACTTATCATATCCAACGATCTACATGAAAGTTTTTATTATATCCTTGTTGAATATTCATCACACTGGGACCAAATTCATATCTTGTGAAAATTACCGTTACTATTATCAACTCTCAAAAAGATATAAGTGAAGCATGAGAGTTCATCTATTTCTTCAAAATATAATCACTGTCGTGCTCAAAAGAGATATAAGTAAAGCACTAGAGCAACCGCCTAGTGATATGTCAATTTTGCATCATGTTTTATTACTGTTATTTATAATGTTTTTATCCATAATAATTCTTTTTGGAGTAATTATAATGCCTTTTTCTCATAATATGCAAGGCATACACAAATAGGGAGAACTCCGGCAGCTGGAAATCTGGACCTGGAAAAGCTATGTCAGGCCACTATTCTGCACAACTGCAAACAAGCTGAAACTTATGGAGATTTTTTATGGATTATTTGAGGAATATTGGAGCAAATAACTACCTGAGGGGGCCCACCAGGTGGTCACAACCCACCTGGGCGTGCCAGACAGCCCAGGCGCGCCCCGCTAGGTTGTGCTCACCCAGGCCCACCTCCGATGCCCATCTTCTGGTATATGGTCATTTTGACCTAGAAAAAATAGAGAGAGGACTTTCGGGATGGAGCGCGGCTGTCTTGAGGCAGAACTTGTGCAAGAGCACTTTTGCCCTCCGGCGGAGCGATTCCGCCGAGGGAACTTCCCTCCCGATGGGGGAAATCATCGTCATCATCATCACCAACAACTCTCCCATCTTGGGGAGGGCAATCTCCATCAACATCTTCAACAACACCATCTCCTCTCAAACCCTAGTTCATCACTTGTGTTCAATCTTGTTACCGGAACTATAGATTGGTGCTTGTGGGTGACTAGTAGTGTTGATTACATCTTGTAGTTGATTACTGTATGGTTTATTTGGTGGAAGATTATATGTTCAGATCCAATATGCTATTTAATACCCCTCTAATCTTGAGCATCATTATCGTTTGTGATTAGTTACTTTTGTTCTTGAGGTCACGGGAGAAATCATGTTGCAAGTAATCATGTGAACTTGATATGTATTTGATACTTTGATAGTATGTATGTTGTGATTCCCTTAGTGGTGTCATGTGAACATCAACTACATGAAACTTCACCATATTTGGGCCTAAGGGAATGCATTGTGGAGTAGCAATTAGATGATGCATTGCAAGAGTGACAGAAGCTTAAACCCTAGTTATGCGCTATTCCGTAAGGGACCGATTGGATCCAAAAGTTTAATGCTATGGTTAGAATTTATTCTTAATACTTTTCTCGTAGTTGCGGACGCTTGTGGGAGGGTTAATCAAAAGTAAGAGGTTTGTTCAAGTATGAACGGTACCTAAGCACCGGTCCACCCACATATCAAATTATCAAAGTACCGAACACGAATTAAGCCAACATGATGAAAGTGACTAGATGAAAATCCCGTGTACCCTCAAGAACGCTTTGCTTATCATAAGAGACCATTTTGGCCTGTCCTTTGCGTCAAAAGGATAGGGCTACCTTCCTGCACTTTTGTTACTATTATCATTACTTGCTCGTTACAAAATATCTTGCTATCAAACTACTTTGTTACTTACAATTTCAGCACTTGCAGACATCACCTTGCTGAAAACCACTTGTCATTTCCTTCTGCTCCTCGTTGGGTTTGACACTCTTACTTATCGAAAAGATCTACAATTGATCCCCTATACTGGTGGGACATCAAGGCTATTTTTTGGCGCCATTGCCGGGGAGTAAAGCTCCTTTGGTAAGTGGAATTTGGTAAGGAAACATTTATATAGTGTGCTAAAATTTATTGTCACTTGTTACTATGGAAAACAATCCTTTGAGGGGTTTGTTAGGGGTATCTTCACCTTGAACAGAACCACAGTTAGCTACCCCTCAACCTACTGCACCTACTGAAAATATTGAATATGAAATTTGTAGGATCAAAAGTATGTCTAGAGGGGGGTGATTAGACTACTTGACCAAATAAAAATCTAGCCTTTTCCCAATTTTAATTCTTGGCAGATTTTAGCTATCTTAGCACACGTCAAGGAATCTCCACACAATTCAAGCAAGCATGCAAAAGAGTATATGAGCAGCGGAAAGTAAAGCATGCAACTTGCAAGAATGTAAAGGGAAGGGTTTGGAGGATTCAAACGCAATTGGAGACACGGATGTTTTTGTCGTGGTTCCGATAGGTGGTGTTATCGTACATCCACGTTGATGGAGATTTCAACCCACGGAGGGTAACAGTTGCGCGAGTGCACGGAGGGCTCCACCCACGAAGGATCCACAAAGAAGCAACCTTGTCTATTCCAGCACGGCCGTCGCCCACGAAGGACTTGCCTCACTAGCGGTAGATCTTCATGAAGTAGGCGATCTCCTTGCCCTTACAAACTCCTTGGTTTAACTCCACAATCTTGTCGGAGGCTCCCAAGTGACACCTAGCCAATCTAGGAGACACCACTCTCCAAGAAGTAACAGATGGTGTGTTGATGATGAACTCCTTGCTCTTGTGATTCAAATGATAGTCTCCCCAACACTCAACTCTCTCTCACAGGATTTGGATTTGGTGGAAAGAAGATTTGAGTGGAAAGCAACTTGGGGAAGGCTAGAGGTCAAGATTCATATGGTTGGAATGGAATATCTTGACCTCAACACAAGTGTAGGTGGTTCTCTCTCAGAAAATGTGTATTGGAAGTGTAGGTATGTTCTGATGGCTCTCTTCACAAATGAAGAGTGGGTGGAGGGGTATATATAGCCTCCACACAAAATCTAACCGTTACACACAATTTGCCAAACTCGGTGGGACCGAATGGTCAAACTCGGTCGGACCGATTCAGCAAACCTAGTGACCGTTAGGATTTTCGGTGGGACTGAGATGCAACTCGATAGGACCGATATGGTTAGGGTTAGGGCATAACGTAATCTCGGTGTGACCAATTTTGGTAATAAGCTAACCAGAGAGTTGGTCAGGTAAACTCGGTGGGACCTATTCGCTCATCTCGGTGAGACCGAAGTGTTACAAAAGGGAAACAGAGAGTTTACATTGCAATCTCGGTGGGACCAATCGCTCATCTTGGTAAGACCGAAACGTTACGAAGGGAAACAGAGAGATTACAATCCCATCTCGGTGAGACCGAGATCCCTATCGGTGAGTCCGATTTGCCTAGGGTTTGTGGCAGTGGCTATGACATTTGAAACTCGGTGGCGCCGGATAGAAAGAAACGGTGGGGCCGAGTTTGACTTTTGGTTTAGGTCATATGTGGATGTGGGAAGGTAGTTGAGGATTTTGGAGCATATCACTAAGCATTTTGAGCAAGCAAGCCATTAAGCAACACCTCATCCCTCCTTGATAGTATTGGATTTTCCTATAGACTCAATGTGATCTTGGATCACTAAAATATAAAATGTAGAGTCTTGAGCTTCAAGCTTGAGCCAAACTTTTTGTCCTTAGAATTTTGAGGGATCCACTTTCCTCATCCATGCCATGCCATTCATTGAGCTTTTCCTGAAATATTAATCTTGGAATAATGTTAGATCAATGAGCTATATGTTGTTAGGAATTACCAAAACCACCCAAGGATAGTTGCACTTTCAATCTCCCCCTTTTTGGTAATTGATGACAACATATAGATCAAAGCTTCGACAAATGATAATAAGAGTGAAAGATATTGTCGCTTTGAGAAGTATGTGAAAAGCAAGAGCTCCCCCTAAATTTGTGCATATCTTAAGATTTGCTTTGGACTGCAAATGCACAATGAGTTAGGATCATGGGTTACTCTTCCATGTCACATACATCTTGGTGGAGCGCTCAAAATAATAAAGATTGAATACATGCACTCATCACCAAGCAAAGTGAATGATCATATAAGGATAAGTAAGATAATATCATCTAACAAGCATAAGTGAAGCTTATGATCAACCACATGATCATCAATGTATCACAGATAATAGCATAGTATCTCAAGCAATCAAAAACAAACAAAGTTCAACCACCAAGGCAAGAGAGAATAAAAAGAAACGCTCTCTCTCGAAGCCTATGATCTATACATGTTTCTCCCCCTTTGGCAACAAGTTACCAAAAAGTTCATAGAAAATGCATAGCACTAAAACGTCTCTCAGGCTTGGCCTTCAGGTGGTGGCGTAGAGATGGCTCCTTGGACGAAGACTTCAGTTGATGTGGATGGAGCTGCTGGGGTAGGTGCTGGAGCTGGTGGCACTGAAGCTGTAGCTGGTGCAGATGAAGTGGCTCTAGTGTCTGGTACTGGTACTGCAATTGATCTCTAAGCTCGAGGCACTCTGGCAAATGCATTAGTGGTTGTTCTGCCCTTCCTCTCCTGCATGACATCCTGTAGCTGCTCCACAACAGACTGGATCTCAGTTACCTTCACATCCATGTCATAGAAATTCTGCTCCATGATTCTTTCCAAGCTCTTCTGGTTTCGAGTCAGGGTGGCCAGTCCTTTCTTTATCCTTAGAGTGGATGCAATCAAGTAGCCAAGCTGATCTTGCTTGCTTTTTAGAAGATACTGAGATGCCTCCTCCTGGGTTGGCATCTTTGTAGCTTTTTCTGTTTTTTCCTTCTCTCTCTTGGCTTGTGCTTGTACTGAGGATGGTTCATCTTCATCCATAACCACTTGGTTGTCCTCAAAGTCAGGACAGAGAATAAAGTGTTCCTTATCCAACAGATATTTTCCTGGGCACATCTTTGAGTTAATCAACTCCTGAATTTGTGGGGCATATCCACAACTTCTCTTTTGGTCTGCTGTTGTCCTCTTGATAGTCTCAACCATGAGGCTCATGACCTTGAATTTCTGTGGCACATCAAATATGTGTAGCAAATTAATTGCATGCCCGCTGATCATGTTGTGGTCACCTGACTTGGGCAAAAGAGTGTGCCTTAGGATCCAGTTGATCGTTGGCAGTCCTGACAGAAGAAAATGGACGGACCCAAACTTGAAAGTCTCAAGAGCTTTGTCTGGGATCTCCTTGTACATCTGTGACATAGAATTGTGATCTATCTTTTTCTTGGCATAAACATCCAAGTCATCTTCACTTTCCTTTGGGGCATTGATCAGATTGGCCCATTCCTTAATAGTTGATTGGTATCTCATTCCTTCAGACATCCAAACTACTCTGCCATCTGGATAGAAATGTGCTGTGGAGTAGAATTGCATAATGAGCTCATCATTCCAGTTTGTGAGCTTCTGCCCAACAAAGTCTGCAACTCCACACGCACTGAAGCTGTCATACACTCCAGGATAGTGTTCTTCATTCTCCTTCATGTAGGTCCAGTCGACCCACCTCATATCACACACTATAGGCTTCTTGTCCAACAAGATTGTCTCATAGAAATCTTGTTGTTCCTTTGTGTGGAACCTGTAATCAACAGCAGTCCTTCTCCTGGTGGCATATGGATCTGACTCTCTCCATAGCCTCAACCCTGAGTCTCTCCTGATCTTCATGTTCTCAGCCACAGGATGAGCATCATTGTGGTATGCAATCTTGGGTTTGAGCTTCCTTAGGACTTGTCCTTCATCATCTTCATCAGCAGCAACTTCAGGCACTGGGGCCTTGTTCTTCTCAGTAGCTGGTATACTCCTGGTATTCCTCTTAGGTGCACTCTTGGGCTTGGAGGCTGCTTTGGGTGCTTCTTTGGGCTTTAATGTTGCAGCCCCTGACTTTATAGCATCACCCATCAGCTTTTGTGCCTTGGGTGCTGGTGCAGCAACCTCTTCTTCTTCTTCTTCCATCATGGAAGCCTTTCCAATCACTCTGGCCATGGTCTTCTTGACCCTTTCCTTCCTTTTCTTTCCTTCTGCAGCAGGCCCTTTGGGTTTGGATTCCAAAGATGCTTGAGTGGTGGCTCTGGCTTTTGACATGGGTTGTCTTCCTGCTGGCCTTTTGATCTTCATCCCTGGCTTAACTATAGCTGAGCTGTACTCCTTCTTGAGCACTTTCCTCTTTGATGTGGCCTCATCCTCTACTGCCACATAATCTTCATCCTCAGACTCTGAAGTTTTCTTCTTCCTTGTTCTGGTGGCAGCTTTGGGCAAGTTGCTGGGAGTGTTCCTGCTTCCATCATCTGAGCTGCTAGAGGGACTAGTGCCCTCACTCATGTGAACCTGCTCCTCTTCCTTGTTCTGACTGTCACTCTGATCAGACATGATGCAAACACTGACAGCTGACCCTGTGAATAGATTATAGATGAGGTAGAGTGGATGAGCATCACAAAATACAGAGGTTTTTGCAAAAGAATGAATCAAAAACTTAGTTTTAGTTTTCCTTGGAAAGCATTTTGGATCAACCGATTTGTAAACTCGGTGATACCAAAGCAGCTGTTGGACCCAAAACTAGTGAACTCGGTCAGACCGAGTCACAGTTTGGTGGCACCGAGACTGCTAGGGTTTCACAAAGTCCTGAACTCGGTCACACCGATTTTCAATTCTCGGTCAGACCGAGAATCTCATGTGCAATGGCCTGAGCCGAATCGGTGGTACCGAGTTCCACAACTCGGATGGTCCGAGATGGTTTCGGCGGAAACCTAACCCTAAATTTTCAATTCAACTCTAATCTACGGAGTGTTTTGATTGGATAAGATCGTTTCAATCGTGGCAAGATTCATGGCAAACACAATGTGCTAGCAATCGGATTGAGGATAGCACAGTGATCAAGTTCATACCCTAGTTCGGCGATGAACTTGCTACGGCGGCAATGGCGGGAATGATTTCCGTTGACGGCGGCGGAGACCAGCGGAAGGAGGCAACTGGCGACGAGGAGGACGATCCGGAGACCCTGGAGGCAGAGCGGGCTAAGCGCGGGCGAAAAGACTTCAGAGAAATTTCCAAAAATTTTGCACGTGGATATATATAGCTCGACCCTGTCGGTGTGACCGAGTGGAACAACTCGGTGGCACCGAGATTCATAACTGCAAGCAGTTACTGAAACTCGGTGTGACCGAAAGGTTCAAATCGGTTGCACCGAGATTGAAAACCTAGATCGACTTAGTGATCTCGGTATGACCGAAATGGATGAATCGGTCAGACTGAAACGCACAAAGAAGTTTTGGAAGTTTAACTCTATGACGAATCGGGGACATCGAGTGCTCCTCACACAGAGTGGTTCGAATCTGACTTGATCAAATTTTGTGATGTAGCATGAATAGAGTTTGAGACGAGAAAAGCATAGATAGCTAGAGAGGGTTCTTAGGCATTCTTGTCCATCCACTTGGCAAAAGAAAAGAAAACCAATCAATCAAAACAACAAGTGGATGTCCTCGAATGAGTAAAATATGCAATCAACATGCTCACACAATAAAATGGCAATTGAAATATGTGTCAAAGCATGCACAACCAATTCTAGCATCTATCAAACAATTTGCGATGACTAGGTCATCTATATATGAGTATATTGACTTATGAGTCAAATGAGAACATTTGATCATAGGTCATACTCATCGTTTAAGAACAAGTGGGGTTACCACTTTTACATAAAGCATTGTTGTGTTCACACCATTAGAGTTGCTTTAGCTCAATTCTTAGAGTAAAGCTCCCCCTAGATGTGAGATCCCCCCTAAGAGGGATGAACTAACCTTGGGTTTTGTCGATGATGACTTCATGTAGATGTTGAAGATGTGGATGCTCAATGTTGATGTAGATCATTTGAAGCTATCCATTGGAGTGAGTTGCACTTTCAATACCTACACGGGTTAGTCCCACAAGGAACAAACAAGGATATCCATAGACATAAAGTGATGCACACACAAGATGATGTCTATGAAAGCTTTTAGGTTACCTTGTCCCTTATCTTACCAACAAGAGGGTTTGTGACTCCTTGAACTAGTGCAATATGTGGAAGTTGATTGCACTTGTTCTTGCCAAGATGATAAGAGTGAAGTATGTTGGCGGAGTCACCCTCAAGAACTCTCTAGTTCTTCTTCTTCGGGATCCACACCATCTTGATGGGAATCCTCGGTGTTGTAGTTGTACTTGATGAAGTGGAACTTGAAGTAGTCTTGGGAACCCACTTGACCAAGGCCTTAGGAGCTTCTTCAAATGCATCAATTTCCTCTTGAAGCTTGTCCTTGCCTTTTTGCTTGTGGTCTTGTGGTGGAAGATCATCTTGAGCTTGTGTCCCTTTGAAAGAAGTAGGATCATAGTTCTCTTGTTGAGGAACAAACTTCGTCTTGGGGTATTGATCTTCTTCCCACTCAACTCCATTGGCATTGAACTTTCGTTCAAAACCAACACCTTGATTCTTCCGGTGCCTTCCTTGCTTGCGTACAATTTCCTCGAATTGCTTACTTCAGGCAAGGCTCTTGTAAACACCTTTCTCTATAATTCCCTTCAATAAGCTATTTTCTTGCTCAAGTGTAACTTGGCTAAGAGAATCATTAGTGGAATCAAGAGAACTACTAGAAGCAACAATATTGGATTTAGCATGATTATTGTTACTACTAGAGGAAGAATCTTTCTTGTTCTTGTTACTAGACTTGACTTGAGGCATGTAAGTGGATAAGAGTAAACGCTTGGCAATGTAAGAAGAACTTTTCTTACGAAGATCATCATTGATTGCTTTTAAGAACTCATGCCCTTGCTCAAGGTTGAGCTTTTCAAAGCGTAATTTTTCATGAGTCCTTAAAAGTTCTTGATGATCTCCTAAAATAGTTTCATGAGCTAACTTAAGAGTGTTTAGTTCTTTAGTTAGAGACTCAATCTTCTCCTTATCATTGTCATTCGTTTTATCTTGATTAGCATGATTAATTGACGTTTCATCACAGTATTCATCACTAGAGTTGTCAACAAGTAAATCATCATCACCTAACAAGTCATCTTCATCACTATTGAAATCAACATACTCGGGGTGTGATACCTTTGGGCCTTTAGCCATGAAGCACGTTCCAACTCCTTCATTTGGTGAGTCAAATATGTCATAGGAGTTGGTTGTCACAAGTGCTAGACCGGCAACACCTTCATCCTGAGTATATTCGGAGTCGGGGTGATAGCTTCTCTCGGAGTGGTTGTCGGAGTCGGAGCCGGATACCCATTCACCAACATGAGCTTGATGTCTTTGTTTTGTGTAGCTCCTTGATGACTTGTCCTTTCTTTCTGAATCCTTGCTTCTCCGTGAGGGTCTTCGTTCATAACGATCATCTCTACTCCTTCTTTCTCTAGATGGTGATTCTTCTCCTCTACTTCTTCTCTTGGGAGAATCTTCTCTTCTCTTGTAGGGGGTCGTACACTCATTGGAATAGTGTCCGGGCCTTCCACAATTGTAGCAGTTTCGCTCTCGACTAGAAGATCTTTTGTCATTGTAGGACCTTGACTTGGAGCTTCTCTCTTTGCTTCTACTCTTGTAGAACTTGTTGAAGTTCTTCACCATTAAGCTCAATTCTTCATTGAAGGTTGGTTTCTCACTCGATGATGTGGGGGCTTCACATGAGGCTTTGTAAGCACCACTTGATTTGTTGTGAAGTTCCTCTTTATCCTTGAGTGACATATCATGAGCAACAATTCTTCTGATGACTTCCGTTGGCTTGAGATCTTTGTAATTTGGCATCATTTGGATCAATGTGCACACAGTATCATATTTTCCATCCAAGGCTCTTAGGATCTTCTTGATGATGAATCTATCGGTCATCTCTTCACTCCCTAAGCCGGCAATCTCATTTGTGATAAGAGCAAGCCTAGAGTACATTTCAGCAACACCTTCACCATCCTTCATTTTGAACTTGTCAAGTTGACTTTGAAGCACATCCAATTTGGATTCCTTGACGGAGTCAGTACCTTCGTGCATATTAATCAAAGTATCCCAAATTTCCTTTGCATTCTCAAGACGGCTGATTTTGTTGAATTCTTCGGGGCACAATCCGTTGAAGAGGATATCACAAGCTTGAGTGTTGTATTACAGCATTTTCAACTCTTTCGCGGTGGCTTCGCGGTTCAGTTCTTTCCCGTCAAAGAATTCACCTTGCAAGCCAATACACACAATAGCCCAAACGGCGGGGTTATGTCCAAGAATATGCATTTTCATCTTATGCTTCCAACTAGCAAAATTAGTGCCATCAAAGTAAGGACCTCTACGGTGATAATTTCCCTCGCTAGACGCCATACTCTCCTAGGTTGTGAAACCAAGGCTATGGCCGCCAAAAGCTATGGAAATCAAAGCAAATGGAGACCAAAGCTCTGATACGACATGTAGGATCGAAAGTATGTCTAGAAGGGGGTGATAGACTACTTGACCAAATAAAAATCTAGCCTTTTCCCAATTTTAGTTCTTCGCAGATTTTAGCTATCTTAGCACAAGTCAAGTAATCTCCACACAATTCAAGCAAGCATGCAAAAGAGTATATGAGCAGCGGAAAGTAAAGCATGCAACTTGCAAGAATGTAAAGGGAAGGGTGAGGGAGTCCTGGATTAGGGGGTGTTCGGATAGCCGAACTATACCTTCAGCCGGACTCCTGGACTATGAAGATACAAGATTGAAGACTTCGTCCCGTGTCCGGAAGGGACTTTCCTTGGCGTGGAAGGAAAGCTTGGCGATACGGATATTCAGATCTCCTACCATTGTAATCGACTCTATGTAACCCTAAACCTATCCGGTGTCTATATAAACCGGAGGGTTTTAGTCCGTAGGACAACATACACATAAACAATCATACCATATCATCAATATTAATCAAGCAGGACGTAGGGTTTTACCTCCATCGAGAGGGCCCGAACCTGGGTAAAACTTCGTGTCCCTTGCCTCCTGTTACCATCCGGCCTAGACGCACAGTTCGGGACCCCCTACCCGAGATCCACCGGTTTTGACACCGACATTGGTGCTTTCATTGAGAGTTCCTCTGTGTCATCGCCGTCAGGAAGGATGCCTCGCCCCGTCTTTAAAGACGGCACCGTTGCTAAGGGAGCTTTGGCTGTCGGCCAAACCCTCCGGCTAGGTGGTTTTCTTATGACCGCCTGTTCGGCTTCTGCACTGATGATGACCTCTCGAGCCATCAAAAACAATCTTCATGTCAGTTCGGAACTCACCGAGCAGTTAGATCCAATGGAGCTTTCCTCCATAAACGAGCTCTTGGATCGCTTCGCCGCCCTGGGAGTCGCTACGGATCACGACCAGATTGGGCCTAAAACCGATATGAGAGAGATTAACTCTCCCCAAGTCACCCATCACGTTGCCGTGGTAGAGGGACAGTGCGGCGACCCTTCGTCTATCTTAAGGACTCGCTACGTCCGGATTCCCGACCCCTCCAAGCCGGATACCCGCGGAGGGGAGGATATCACTCAAGACCTGAACTTAGAGTCAGGCGACGGGCTGGATTCATTGGACAACACCCAGGGATCCAAATTTTTGAGTTCAGAAATTCCTCGGCCTCTGAGCCTTAGACGGGGTGAGGCTTTGGATTTAACTCCACCCACCCACCCCAACATAAGCGATCTATCCAAAATCAGGCAAGAGCCCGACGAAACAGTACATCAATACTGGGCTAGATTCCTCCTGGTTAAGAACAGGCTAACGGACTGCCGCAAGGAAGACGCAATCTTAATCTTCTGCAATAATTGCACGGACAAGGGAATACTCAACGCCATAAGTCACCGTGATATCACACGCTTCGCTGACTTGGCGTCCATTATACAAAAGTATTATGCGATGGAAAGCGCCTGGAAAACCAAAATAAAATTTTGGGACAATCCGGCCCTAAATACAAACCCAGTCCGAAATAAAAGGGTGCAGCATAACCAGACACCCAAGTCAAATACCAAAAAGCAAAAACCCTTAATAGGGCATGGAACCGTACTGGAAGGATGGCTTAACGGACCCTGTAAAATTCACAGTACAGAGGACGCCACACCAAGTCACAGCCTTAGAGCATGTTGGATACTCCGGCAAGTGGCCAAAATTGGCGAAAACCTCCTAAATCCGGAGGCCACAGAAAACCACCCTAGAGACACCCATACGGTATTAACAGTCTTCGAGACTTTCGCATCAAATAATATGCAAAAAAGGACACTCCGCAGCCTTGCCAAAGTCTACCAAGTTGCAACAATAAACCCATGGAGTGACACGGCTATTACCTTCAACGCCAGTGATGAACCTAAATTCCGAACAGCCCGAGCACCAGCCGCATTGGTCCTCAGCCCAATAGTGGACGGCTTTCGTCTTACCAAGGTACTCGTGGACGGCGGCAGCGGATTGAACCTCATTTACGAGGAAACCCTTCAAAAAATGGAAATAGACTGGAACCGCATTGAGTGAAGCAGCACAACCTTTAGAGGAATAATCCCCAGTCGGGAAGCGCGCTGTACCGGAAAAATCACGATAGATGTGGTGTTCGGCACGCCGGATAATTACAGGTCCGA
The DNA here is from genome assembly GCF_002162155.2 of Triticum dicoccoides. Classification (NCBI taxonomy): domain Eukaryota; kingdom Viridiplantae; phylum Streptophyta; class Magnoliopsida; order Poales; family Poaceae; genus Triticum; species Triticum dicoccoides. The sequence continues at coordinate 416,706,459 of NC_041384.1, forward strand.
AGAGATCACATTCCATGTGGCTCCATTCAGCAGCGGTTATCACGCTCTGCTAGGGCGGGAAGCGTTTACAATCTTCCAAGCAATACCCCATTACGGGTACATGAAGCTCAAAATGCCCGGGCCTAACGGGATCATCACTCTCGCTAGTGATCCGGACATAGCACTCCGCGCCGAAAACAAGACAGCCGCACTGGCCCTCGAGGCACTATCTGAAGCCCTAGCGGCTGAGCAACTGACTGCGCTGCGCTCTACGGTGAATAGGGACGATGTGGTACTCGACAAAAGATCCAAGTCCACCTCCTTTAAACCGGCGGACGAAATAGTCAAATTCCAAGTCCATCCAACGGACCCAAATAAAATAGCTTCCATCGGGGCACAGTTAAACCCTGATGTAGACGCCGCACTGCGAGAGTTCCTACGAGAAAACTGGGACATTTTCGCCTGGCACCCTTCAGACATGCCAGGAATCCCACGCAGGCTGGCCGAGCACAGCTTAAATATCCAAACAGGATTCAAACCTGTCAAATAGGCTCTTCGGCGTTTTTTCGAACCTAAGAGACAAGCTATGGGAGAGGAGCTAGCAAAGCTATTGGAGGCCGGATTCATCAGAGATATAAAACATCCGGACTGGCTAGCCAACCTGGTGATGGTACCAAAGAAGTACAAATCCTGGCGCATGTGCGTTGATTTTAAAGACCTTAACAAGGCTTGCCCAAAGGATCCCTTCCCCCTCCCCCGCATCGACCAAATTATCGACGCTACCGCAGGACACGATTCGTTGTGTTTCCTCGATGCATATTCCGGCTACCATCAAATCAAGATGGCAGAATCTGACCAATCCGCAACGGCATTTATCACACCATACGGCCCATTCTGCTTCAACACAATGCCCTTCGGGCTCAAAAACGCCGGCGCAACATATCAGCGCATGATTCAGACATGTCTGGTAAGCCAGATCGGCAAAATAGTGGAGGCATATGTAGATGATGTGGTCATCAAAACAAGACATGTCGAATCTCTAGTAGACGACTTGAGGCTCACATTTGATAACCTCTGAACATACGACATCAAGCTCAACCCGGAAAAATGCGTTTTCGGCGTTCCAGCCGGAAAGCTCTTGGGCTTCATTGTATCCGGTAGAGGAATTGAAGCAAATCCAGCCAAGATCCGAGCTCTGTCACAATTGGATATCCCGAAGGACCTCAAACAAATACAAAAGTTAACCAGATGCGTGGCGGCTCTAAGCCGCTTTATCTCCCGCTTGGGAGAAAAGGCCCTACCCCTTTACAGCCTCCTTCGGAGCACCGAACACTTCGAATGGACGGATGCAGCCACGGCCGGACTCGAGGAGATAAAATCCATACTTGCAACAAACCCAGTCCTGGCCGCGCCAAATATTGGCGAACCAATGCTATTATACATTGCAGCAACACATCAGGTTGTAAGCGCAGTGCTCATCGTCGAACGAGAAGCGGACGGACACATATTCCCCCTTCAAAAGTCGGTCTATTATGTGTCCACTGTCCTCACTCCTTGAAAATCACAGTACCCGTATTATCAAAAGATCGCGTACGCGGTATTCATGGCATCCCGGAAGCTACGACACTACTTTCAAGAGTGTTCAATAATAGTAGCCTCGGAAGTACCACTCAACGATATTATAAACAACCGTGACGCAACGGGCCGGATTGCAAAATGGGTCATTGAGCTCCTCCCGTTCGACATAACTTATAAGCCACGGCGAGCCATCAAGTCGCAAGTCTTGGCCGACTTCGTCGCAGAATGGACGAAGGCCGAACTCCCTAAAGAGTACGGCACATATTCAAATTGGATCATGCATTTCAACGGCTCCAAGATGTTGGCCGGACTGGGGGCTGGCGTTGTTTTGACATCCCCCACAGGAGACACAGTTCAATACGTACTCCAGATTATGTACATGGACTCCAACAACGCAACCGAATATGAGGCCCTTTTACATGGCCTCCGGATGGCAGTATCCATGGGCATTCAACGCCTAGAGGTGCGCGGGGACTCGAACCTCGCTATATCCCAAATAAATGGAGACTTCGATGCCAAGGATCCAAAAATGGCAGCTTACCGCAACGCCGTCCTAAAAATGTCAGCTCGGTTTGAGGGGCTTGAATTTCACCATATAGCCCGGGAAAATAATCAGGCGGCAGATGTCCTGGCACGCATCGGCGCAAAACGCGATGTAGTCCCCCCCAACATCTTCCTGGAAAGGCTGTTCAAGCCATCCGTAGTATGGGAAGGGGAGCCAAACAATAACACCCCGGACCCAACCGCACTGCCCGACATCGAACATTCTGACACAATCGGAGGCTCTGCCAATGAAATAACACCTTCAGCCCACGTAATAATGGCCGTCATCGCCCCATGGACAGAACCATTCCTCACCTACCTCACTAGGCAGGAACTCCCCGAGGACCAAAATGAGGCACGCTGCATAGTGCGGCGATCCAAAGCCTACAGAGTCCATGAGGGAGAGATTTATAAGAAAAGCACTACCGAAGTCCTTCAAAGGTGCATCTTCGAAGAGGAGGGGCGGAACCTCCTGGCTGAAATTCATGCCGGACTGGGCGGTCATCACGCTGCAGCTCGGTCCCTCGTAAGCAAGGCCTTCCGTACAGGCTTTTATTGGCCGACGGCCCGGGCAGACGCTCAGGACTTAGTCCAACGATGCACCGGTTGCCAGCTCTTTGCAAACCAAAGCCATATGCCACCCACCGCCCTCCGAACCATCCCCATTACTTGGCCCTTCGCGGTCTGGGGGCTTGACATGGTTGGACCCCTTAAAGGCGGAACCCATAAGCAAAAATACTTACTGGTCATGGTGGATAAATTCACCAAATGGATAGAAGCCAAGCCTGTTAAGACGACCGAATCCGGACCGGTGATAGACTTTATATCCGGGGTCGTACACCGTTACGGCGTTCCCCACAACATCGTCACTGATAACGGCACGAACTTCACGGCCGACGAGGTAAAACTCTGGTGCAAAAACATGGGCATCAAGCTTGACTATGCTTCCGTCTATCACCCACAAACTAACGGCCAGGTCGAACGTGCAAATGGTCTTATCATGAGCGGCATTAAACCCAGATTAGTGCGGTCCCTCAAGGAATCTAACACGCACTGGGTAGAGGAGCTTGACTCCGTACTCTGGGGGCTGCGGACCACACCGAATCGCACCACCGGATACACACCATTCTTTATGGTGTACGGCGCAGAGGCAGTGTTGCCCTGCGACATAATTCATGACTCACCTCGAGTGTGCATGTACGAAGAAAGAGAAGCCGAGCTCGATCAGCAGGACAACTTAGACGCATTGGAGGAGGAGCGTGACGTGGCAAAAGCCCGTTCCGCATTCTATCAACAACAGGCTCGAAGATACCAAAGTAGAGAAGTACGGGCCAAAAATTACAACGTTGGCAAATTAGTTCTACGACTACCGGACAAGAAAAAGGACAAACTCAAGCCCAAGTGGGAAGGTCCCTTCATAATTGACCAAGTCCTGACTAGTGGAGCGTACCGCCTGCGAGATGCATCGGATAACCGACTCGAGCCGAACCCATGGAACGCAGCCCGTCTCCGAAGATTCTGTGCCTAGCGCTGGACTCTATGTTTGTCTCATTCCTCTGTCCATTTTTTATATATTTTCTGTCTTGCATTTTTCTTCTTCTTTTCTCTCTCTCTCTCTTATAGCCCTTAAAGGCTCATACAGTGACGCGCCATCCGCGCTCATTAAACCTGGGGGCTTCTTTAAACAGAAGCTTATTCATATGGGCTTCATGCCCAACACATGTGTCACACTTCTGCATGTACCTTTTATTCACCATTATATGCATCGATATGACTTAAGTTTTGGCCAAGCTGGGTTGCCTGGCTCCTGTGCTTACCCCTACGTTCCCGATTGTTCGGCTAGGTGGTAAAGGGAGCACCTCTGCGATTGTTACTGCCGGGTCAGCCGGACGTGTACCTCAGACTGGGTGAAGCCGAAAGCTAGTGTTCTTAAGGGAATATTCGGTCGGTGAACTAAAGATGATCTTTTTTATTTTTTACGCCCCCAGATGTTTTTCCTGCGTTTCTTTTCACAGCATGGACATGCACCTTAGGGCATGCCTCCCATGGAAAGGAACCCCTAACGGAACTATTCTCCCTGGAAGATGTTTCTTACTAACCATGTAATATAACATAACTAGTCGGGCACTTGTCTGTTCACGCACTAATGACCCCTACGCCTAGTCTCCATGCATTCCCCGGTTCTTATATAACCGCATGGGAATTCGAACACACTCCGGACCGTTAGGTCCCGAGGCTGAAGCGAAAAGGTCGGCCATGACAAATGATCTACAATCCGGCTAGAAGGCATTATAAATGTCAACTAAATTACATAGTCATTTTGACTGATCGTATTCCTCTTCAATACCATCTAACAGGCTGTCTAATTTACAGTCCTGCTAGGAATACTTTGCGGCCAACTCTACTTGGCCGTATACTAAGCTTACAGGGATCTCCTTCCCATCGGGCCCTATAGGACCGACCTCGGCCATGTGGTTGGGGTCAGCCTTTGCGTACCGCGTCTTCACCATGGCCCAGGCCTCCCTAGCGCCTTGACAGCAGGCTGATATCTTCCACAATCGGAAGCTCCGCCATGCTCCTTTTAGCTTCTCCACAAGATCTCCAAGACCTTCGGGCATGGAGACGGATGGCCACAGGGCCTGGGCAACGCCTCGCATCGCCTGCCGAACTCGATCGAGCATTTGCGAGAGCTCGGGAAGAAGGTCACCCGTAGAACCGGACATCTCCTCTGCAGGACGGCCTGTCAGCACACCTACAGACATTGCTCTATTAGTCGACTTCCCCGCCGAACTTTCTTTTAAAAGGTTCGTTCAAGCACTTACTAAATATGTCGCGCCGAAGCCACTGATTCTCCTTCATGGAGTCTGACAGCTGGGCACGAACATCTTTCAGCTCGACGCCCAGCTTGGTGTTGGCATCTTGGAGATCGTTCTTCTCCCCCATCACCTTCAACAGCACCCTCTCACCAGCCTTTAGCTGGCGCAGGAGATGTTGCCTTTCCGGATCCAATCCGGCGCCATCTGCAATTTCATTTGTCAGATTCGCACCAAAGCCGTGCTTCGCAAAATACTTATCTTTCGAAGTGTATATTACCAGAGGGGGCCTCCTTAGGCTCCCCTGCCGCGGCTAGTGCGGCCTCAAGTTGGGCTTTGCACTCTTCCAGCTCCTTGGACAGTAGGGAATTCCTTTCTATAAGAACCTGCATAACAAATGATCCTTAAATCAGTTATTTTAACTGTTTCAAGTCTCGGGGGCTACTGGTATATATATAATTACCAAAATTTTCTTACCCGTATGTCTTTTACATATTGCTCCGTGGCTCTGGTTAGACCATTTTGAGCGCCACGGAGGTACGCATCTCCGACATAAAGGCATCTAACGCCTCTTGGGAGAAACAAGCGTCGCGAAGATTTGTCCGGCGACGCCTGTGGTTCATGGCACTCTCCACCTCAGAGTTGGTGGCAGACAACCTGTCCACATCCTCCGTTGGAGGAGCGTCCGGTGCGCACCTTGTGTTCGGCCCCGCTTCCGGGCCAGGCTTTGGAGCCTCGCTGGTGGAGGCGCGATTGGCGGTCTCTTCGAATATAGTTCGGTGAGGTCTCTTTGTCCTGAAGAGGGCACAAGTGTTAATATGCCCTGAAGGTACGACACCTGGGATAAGGGGGTGCGCCATACCTTTGCGCTGACGCCCCGGTCCAGAATGCACCTCTTTTCTGCCCACGGGGCCCTGCGGCCCCTCGTTGGCTTGTCGCCGCAGGTTCGGCCTCCCGTTTCTGGGAGGCCGGGATTAGCCCTGGATAATCGGCCGTAATGGCCACCAGGGTGTTGTCCTTGCTCAATTGATGGAACACTCCATCAATCAGATCCACCGAAAGCTCCGGATCCTCTTGCGAGTCCCGGTCGAGGGACCGTCCTGGGTCCTCGGGTTGTGGAGGAGGGTTGTTTATTTCTTTAACAGCCTGGTGCAGTTCCTGCGTCAAAATCGCTAAGATTAAATATTTAACAATGGGGATATAAAACGGATGGGCAAGATGTGATCACTCACCCAGCTTGGAGGATTGTACATGGAAAATCCACCCTTTGGGTTAACGTGGAGAAAATCCTCCTCTTCTCCCTTGTACAAAGCAGACAAGGTCTTTATTAGAGCCGCAGCCGAATCCGGCCCCTTACGGCCGTAGCGGGTGGTGTCGTCCTTCCCGTTGAAATCCCACATGGAGTGGCTTCTATACTGTAGCGGCTGCACCCCTCGCATGATGCATGCGGCCATGACCCCGATCATGGTTAGTCCGGAATGAGCTAACAATCTTATCCGGCCCATCAGGTAAACAACATCCCTGTCACTTTCCCTCTGAGGGCTCCGTGGGCGCCAGCTTAGGCGCTTCTTTAAGGGAGCATTGTTGAATTCAGGGAGGCCGATCCGGATAGGATCCGGCAGCGGGACGTCTTCTATGTAAAACCATTCCAAGGGCCAGTCTTCGGACGCCTTCTTTGGGGTTCCGGACAGATAGCCGGTCCCGGCGATGCGCCGTACTCCGGCTCCGCCAACTTGATACATAGACCCCTTCTTGGAACAGGGCACGAGGCAAAATAGCTCCCTCCACAGTCCGAAATGAGCTTCAACACCCAAGAACAGCTCGCAGAGGGCTACAAAGCCCGCGATATGCAATACTGAGGCAGGCGTGAGATGATGTAGCTGGAGGCCGTAGAACTCCAGCAGCCCCGGAGAAATGGATGGATGGGAAATCCAAGCCCCTTATTAAATAAGGGACGAGGCACACCCACTCTCCTTTGGAGGGATTATGGGCGCTCTCCGCTTGCCCTCCGCTGTTATAGACGGCAAGACCGGCTCGAACTGGGATCATATAGGCCGGGGGGAGAAATCCCTTGGTCTGGAGCGTCACTAACTCGCTATGCGGGATGGAGCATCTTTCCAAATGTCCAGGCTTAGGGCTGGAAGGGCGGGAGGAGGAGTCGCGACGGCTGGCCATGGTGGAATGGATCTTTGTCGGATGCGCTCTGATGAACACTCGCGAAGGGGAAGGTGTGGTTTGGATCTAAATCCTTGTCTCTTTAAATAGGTCAACTTGTTTACGCGGCTAGGGGTGTGAATGTAAAAACACTCAGACCTTTCATATTCGTTTGACACGTGGGGAACGGCCATTATTGGGCGCAGAAGCCAAGGAGCGCAACATCTACAAGAAACCGGACTTTATTCAACAGGTACATGGAATTTGGAGGAGAACCCGCCTTGCAATGCCGAAGACAATCTGCGCGCCGGACTCATCATCATTGAAGCCTGGTTCGGGGGCTACTGAGGGAGTCCTGGATTAGGGGGTGTTCGGATAGCCGAACTATACCTTCAGCCGGACTCCTGGACTATGAAGATACAAGATTGAAGACTTCGTCCCGTGTCCGGAAGGGACTTTCCTTGGCATGGAAGGCAAGCTTGGCGATACGGATATTCAGATCTCCTACCATTGTAACCGACTCTATGTAACCTTAACCCTATCCGGTGTCTATATAAACCGGAGGGTTTTAGTCCGTAGGACAACATACACATAAACAATCATACCATAGGCTAGCTTCTAGGGTTTAGCCTCTCTGATCTCGTGGTAGATCTACTCTTGTACTACCCATATCATCAATATTAATCAAGCAGGACGTAGAGTTTTACCTCCATCGAGAGGGCCCGAACCTAGGTAAAACTTCGTGTCCCTTGCCTCATGTTACCATCCGGCCTAGACGCACACTTCAGGACCCCCTACCCAAGATCCGCCGGTTTTGACACTGACAAAGGGTTTGGAGGATTCAAACGCAATTGGAGACACGGATGTTTTTGTCGTGGTTCCGATAGGTGGTGCTATCATACATCCATGTTGATGGAGACTTCAACCCACGGAGGGTAACGGTTGCGCGAGTCCACGGAGGGCTCCACCCACGAAGGGTCCACGAAGAAGCAACCTTGTCTATTCCATCATGGTCGTCGCCTACGAAGGACTTGCCTCACTAGCGGTAGATCTTCATGAAGTAGGCGATCTCCTTGCCCTTACAAACTCCTTGGTTCAACTCCACAATCTTGTCGGAGGCTCCCAAGTGACACCTAGCCAATCTAGGAGACACCACTCTCCAAGAAGTAACAAATGGTGTGTTGATGATGAACTCCTTGCTCTTGTGCTTAAAATGATAGTCTCCCCAACACTCAACTCTCTCTCACAGGATTTGGATTTGGTGGAAAGAAGATTTGAGTGGAAAGCAACTTGGGGAAGGCTAGAGATCAAGATTCATATGGTTGGAATGGAATATCTTGACCTCAACACAAGTGTAGGTGGTTCTCTCTCAAAAAATGTGTATTGGAAGTGTAGGTATGTTCTGATGGCTCTCTTCACGAATGAAGAGTGGGTGGAGGGGTATATATAGCCTCCAAACAAAATCTAACCGTTACACACAATTTGCCAAACTCGGTGGGACCGAATGGTTAAACTCGGTCGGACCGATTCAGCAAACCTAGTGACCGTTAGGATTTTCGGTGGGACTGAGATGCAACTCGGTAGGACCGATATGGTTAGGGTTAGGGCATAATGTAATCTTGGTGTGACCGATTTTGGTAATAAGCTAACCAGAGAGTTGGTCAAGTAAACTCGGTGGGACCGATTCGCTCATCTCGGTGAGACCGAAGTGTTACAAAAGGGAAACAGAGAGTTTACATTGCAATCTCGGTGGGACCGATCACTCATCTCGGTAAGACCAAAACGTTACGAAGGGAAACAGAGAGATTACAATCCCATCTCGGTGAGACCGAGATCCCTATCGGTGAGACCGATTTGCCTAGGGTTTATGGCAGTGGCTATGACATTTGAAACTCGGTGGCGCCGGATAGAAAGAATCGGTGGGGCCGAGTTTGACTTTTGGTTTAGGTCATATGTGGATGTGGGAAGGTAGTTGAGGATTTTGGAGCATATCACTAAGCATTTTGAGCAAGCAAGCCATTAAGCAACACCTCATCCCTCCTTGATAGTATTGGTTTTTCCTATAGACTCAGTGTGATCTTGGATCACTAAAATATAAAATGTAGAGTCTTGAGCTTCAAGCTTGAGCCAAACTTTTTGTCCTTAGAATTTTGAGGGATCCACTTTCCTCATCCATGCCATGCCATTCATTGAGCTTTTCCTAATATAATAATCTTGGAATAATGTTAGCTCAATGAGCTATATGTTGTTAGGAATTACCAAAACCACCCAGGGATAGTTGCACTTTCAAAATTCCTTCGGGTATGATAGAACAACTGCTAGCTAATCCTTATGCAGGAGATGGAACCGAACATCCTCATGTGCACTTGATATATGTAGAACAAATTTGTGGATTGTTCAAGCTTGCAGGTTTAGCCAGAGATGAAGTTATGAAGAAGGTTTTCCCTTTATCTTTGAAGGGAAAAGCATTGGCATGGTATAGGCTATGCGACGATATTGGATCTTGGAATTGGAGTTCCACCAAAAAATTATCCTATGCAACTCGTTCATCGTGATCAGAATTATATATATCATTCTTGGCCTCGTGAAGGAGAAAGTATTGCTCTAGCTTGGCGGAGGCTTAAGTCAATGTTATATTCATGCCCCAACCATGATCTCTCAAGAGAAATTATTATCTAGAATTTTTATGCTCGGCTTTCTTGTAATGATCAAACCATGCTTGATACTTCTTGTGTTGGTTCTTTTATGAAGAAGACTATTGAATTCCGGTGGGATCTTTTGGAAAGAATTAAACGCAACTCTGAAGATTGGGAACTCGACAAAGGTAAAGAGTCAGGTATTAAACTTAAGTACGATTGTGTTAAATATTTTATGGATACCAATGCTTTTCAAAAGTTTAGCACTAAATATGGACTTGAGTCTAAGATAGTAGCCGCCTTTTGTGAATTATTTGCTACTCATGTTGACCTCCCTAAAGAGAAGTGGTTTAAATATCACCCACCTATTAAAGAAGAAATCAAAGAACCGGTACCAGTTAAAGAAGAAACTATACTTTACAATGTTGATCCAGTTGTTCCTTCTGCTTATATTGAGAAACCACCTTTCCCTATTAGGATAAAGTTACGTGCTAAATTTTCAATTGTGGTCAACAAAAGCTATATTATAACACCTAAACCTGGTGAACAAATCAAAGTAGAACCTAGTATTGCTATGGTTAAAGATCTCTTGGAAGAAGATATGGATGGGCATGTTATTTACTTCTATGAAGAAGCTGCTAGAATTGCCAAACTGGATAAAAAGGATAAACATAGACCTGTTATTGGCATGCTCGTTATCTCACTTAAAATAGGAGATCACTGTTATCATGGTTTATGTGACATAGGTGCTAGTGTGAGTGCTATTCCTTACGCCTTATATTTAAACCAATAATGAGGCTGGGCAACTCGCTCCCAGGGAACTCCCCCGATTTCAGCCTTCGTTGGCCGTCGGATGCTGGTCAACAGGGTCGTCTGCGTGCTACTTCCCGTTGGATCATCGTGTCTTGCATCGTGTCTCGTTTTGACCGGCCGATGAAAACGATGGGGCGAATGACCTGTGGGCTCATGGAGAAGGGCGATAGGCTGGGTCAAACAATTTTGGGTGTTCGGGCGGCCTCTCCTCATGCGCCGCATGCGCGTGTCGTGCACTCCCACTTTTGCTATTCCCTCCTTTGGCTGGTTGGCAGCCGCATATGCACCAGATTTCTGCACCCGTGGCTGTACTATACTGATGACGGGTGGGCCTGTGCTACCCTTGGTCCCGCTGATCGGCTGCACTAGCTGCATGTCACATGGTGTGGTTTAGTTTCTGCGAGTTAACCACTTTTGGTGGGTCATTCCCCATGCCTTGCGCACGTCGTGCGTTGTGGGGATAGAGTGGAGGGGTCAGCTGGTGCGTGTGCACCCAGCTTCTGCACCTGCAGATTCTTTCCACCGTATGACTTGTGGGCCAGGTTCTCTGTGGTCCTAAACATCGGCGAGTGGTGTTCGTTCGGTCCGTGTCCAGTCGCTTCGTCCGGGTTGAAAGGAGTTGTTGGGATGCACTATGGACTGCTTGGTCTCATCCTGTGGTGTACCCATTGGCCATTGCCATTCTCTCTGGTCTTTTTTCACCATTTTTTTGTCGCACGCCACTGCTCAAGGGCCCGTGTAGACGGACGGTCCCATTTGTCTGTTGGATGGGTGTATGCTGCGCACGTCTGCCCCTCCCTCGCTGCCCGCGTACTGTGGTTGATGCACGGCTCGACAACACCGACATGCGAGCGATGTGGCATGGTCGCGCGCGATAGGGCCCCTAAGGACAAGGCGTGCACGTCCATGATCCTGGTGACGGCTGGAGGGAAGCCCCGACCAGGAGTTGCCGTTCGCGCTGCTGGCGGAGCGGTGGATGGTGGTGGCCTTGGTGGGGGCCACCGCCGGATGGGGATGAACGTGGTGGCGGCATCGCCGGGGGCGGATCGAGGCGGCGAGCGAGCGGGAGAACACACTGCTCTCCTTTGGCCGCGTTGCCGACCACGCGGCCGTCACCATCGTCGAGTTCGACGTCCAGGTATATACAAACACAGATGAAGCTAGCCTCCGCTTGAATTTCCCATCATTAGTTCGCAATTGATACGCTGCTAGCTTGTTTAAGCTTGGACTCTCATCGGTTCGTCTCGCTTCCTTCGACTGCACTCTGCTATGATCTATTGTGATGACCCTTGTTTGCTCGATGGGCGACGCTGGTTGAGGTTTGTCCTGCTCGTCTTCTTGTGTTTTTCACCTCACCTCTCTCTTTGCTTCGCCTACTAATCTCGCATGCTTGGGCTCGTTTCGTCCATGCGCAGTTTGTTTCTACTTGCGGTTGTCGCCTGCGTCGACGCGTTTGTCCTTCTATCCTTCGCGTTCAGGTTTGTGCACACCACTTCTACTCGCCTATAACCTGTTCGATGAAATGCGTTTGTGCTAACATTTGTTCTTCTGTTTAGTCTATTTTCTTTGTTTTATTCCTTCCCAGCTCTGGTAAATAGGTTGTTTTTTCCTTTTCTGAACCGCGAGTGTTTCTTGCTTGCATCTGCATCTTTGCATGTCGTGGTTGTTTTCTGACCGGTTCTTTTCTATATTTCGTAGGTTGTACGATCTTGCCCGTTGCTGTGTTAACGTTCTGCTCGTTGCTCCGTCTCTGTTTTACTCATCAAGGTTTGTCGATCTCCCCTCTGTCTACCTCCCTATTCTACTTTCTTTATGTACTATCATGTTGGCTATCCTGCTGGTTGTTTCTGTATGTACTATCATGTTATCTTAGCCTACTAATCGTTTGAATATGTTTAGCTGTCTTTCTAACAATAGCCCGTCAAGCTAGACATATTTCATAAGCAACACTTATTATACTAGAGATTGACGAGTATGATATAAATATTTTAATTAAATAGTTGTCATGATATGGAAAATTCATGTATTTCCTGTTGCTGTTCAAGAGTATGCATGTTAAGAGATTCAGTTGCCATGGTTCCCTGAGCAAGATTCAGTTTTACATGGATTATTCTAGATAAGTTCAAGTTATTTGTGTTGGGACACCTAAGCTAACCTTTATACGTTTCTATTTAGGAGATGGCAGCAGTATATAAAAAATATATCACTAATTATGTGTAGAGTTCATTCTTGATAGGAACAGAACTGTTATAGCTGATATCAACATGTCAAGGTGAGTTTCACCCAATCCTTCTTCACTCCTCTCTCCCTCTCTCTCTCTCTAACTCTGCAACTCTGCAAGCTTATGCAGTGTGTTCTGCTCTAATGATTTTTAATTGTTGTAAATAGATATCTCGTTTTCATTTTCTATGTTGAAAGGGAATGGTAATGCTTATGTTTTACTATTTGTAAAATTAACATATGCCAGTTGGCTTCTTCAGGTGGCTTATTGTTGATTTTATTTTCTTGTCCGCCTCTATGAAAGTTTTGAAGGACTTGTCAATCCAATGGATTCTGATGCACAATGTTGAATTAGATATGTCTGCCAGTATGCAGGCCATCTTGAGTGTCTCATCTCGATCAATGGGAACAAGAAAGTACACATATTACAAAACTGAAATTTGACAACACTTATTTTCGTCTAGATGACTGCCAGTATGCACGATGTTGAATTTTTGTCAGAATAGCGTACCTAAACAATTGGTTGTTCGTCTAGATTAAACACCCAGCTATAAGAATGGGTTGACGGCACTAATTGACTATTGCCGCTTCAATGTTGTCCAAATGCATCATTTTTTGCCATTGATTTTCCAGACGATATTTCAGAGGCTTCTTATTAGTGAATCCCAACTTCCATACAAAGCATGAGTGAATTTCTTATTTCAAATATTGATATGTTGATTATGGACACTAATTGACACTGTGACCTTAATGCTTGATAGAATTGCATCAATGAAAAGTTTTCTTGATACTTCCTTTGCTCAATGTATATCTTGGTCTGTTATTGCGTGATTTTGCAAATGTAAAACTGAGGCTTTTTGGCCTTGGTAATTTTGATTCTTGTCATGTTCAGGATTCAGACGGTTCTGAAACCACATTTATAATTTTTCTTGGTACTTGGGTTTGAGTTGCACAATAAAAAAATTGATGATTGTTTACTTATGGATGGTAATATATTTATTTTCATTGGTTTTGAAGTTATAAGAAGGTCACCATGACAACTGATATTAAGGTTTAGTAGTTCTACTCATTTTTATTCTTTGAGATACTCCTCCAATGCAATTTATTTTCATTGGTTTTGAAGTTATAAGAAGGTCACCATGAGAACTGATATTAAGGTTTAGTAGTTCTACTCATTTTTATTCTTTGAGATACTCCTCCAATGCAATTTTGATGCAACATTCGATATTTTCACAACTTTAACCTTATGCCACATTTGATTTTGTCTTATTTCAATGTGTTTATTTGCCATCTTTATGTGCTCAGGGCCAAAGAATTGCTAATCTTGCAGTTTTAATAGACATACATGCTACAGCATGGTAAAAAATAAGGGGAGCTTTTAGACGGCCTCTAGGTTATCGGATGAAATCCGGTTGAATTTTAGGAAGGTTTAGGAGTATCTCCCTTTTTGGTATAAATTTGGCTCCACGATTGCTTAAACAATAGTTAGATTCTGTAACAAACCTGCTATGAATAATTGCATTGTTACTTTAGTGAAAAGTTCCCGGGCATTCTATGTATTCATCTAAACTTGGATTAAAGTATTCCTTTTGTTATCCAGTTTCTCACTAAGCATGTCATCTTTGTTGCTGAATTTTGCCTACAGTTTATGTATATTAGACTCACATGATTACTTGATGGTTGATGTGGATTCTACAACTTGGAAAACACATCTAGGATATTCAAGTTGTGTGTGGCTCCCGGGAGAAAGCTTGCTAATCCATTCAACCACTTACATGAGAATCCAGTGCCGCAGGTGACTCATTCATGCAAGAACTATTGTTAAGTTTTTCCTTTTCTCCTTCGATTCTACAAGCCGCAAAGGAGTGAAGGGTAGAAAATATTCCCATTCTCGTTGAATTGGCGGGATTGTCACCAAGTAAGTGCTCTAGATGTTTCTATTTTAGAGCAAGAAGCCAAATCAGCTTGTTCATTGTAAATCTTGGAAAACTTGTTGTTTATTATCACTTCCATATCTGTTATAAACTTTTGTTGCTGGTGTGGTACTTTTCAATCTTGGTTTGCCCTTCCATTGCAGCAATGTCCTTGTTTCTTCACTTGATTTCTCGTTTCATGTTTGCACATCTATTACAGTAGAAAAACATGTCATAAAAGTTGGTTTGTCCAGTTCCCTTCAAAAAACAAGAGATGGCGATAGAGAGTGGATCCATCACTGAGAGATGACAACCGTTGTGCAAGGCATTGTTTGTTCAGCTACTTTAAAAAATGAAGGAATTACAGTGCATCTGACCTATAAAGGGGCTGTGTAGGATAAAATGCTATGGTTCTAGACAAGTGGGAGGGAAGAGACAAAGCGTGACTTGGATTCCTAAGTTCCAACAAATGTAGCAAAATTGTAGAGAATGCCCACATTTTGAAAACTTGATCACATAGTTTGAGGCTATGTTACTTTCAAATTTTATTATTAAGAGGATCCTTATTATTGTCGAATTGTCAAGCATTTATTTTCAAATAACTCTTGGTTTGAAATGGGACCTTGCGTCATGCAACAAGTAATGTTATTATACATCTTAATGTAGACAAAAACCTCCATTCTATTTTAGCATTATTACTAGACAAAACCAACAATAGAAACATTGAATAAACAAGAATAGACCTGAGTTAATGTGTTAGCATGCTAACCATATTTTCAACTAAAAAATGTTTCCTTAACTGGTCTATACATGTTACACAAATATGATTTTTTTTCAACCTCATATTTCTCAGCATGATAAGCATATTTTCAATATAGCATGATTTAACACATGGGCTTTCTACTACCAATATTGAATAAGTCCTTGCAAAATAAAATTATTTTCATCGACAACATGTTTTTAGTGGGTCTCTGCGCCATTTGGCGCAACGGTTCAACTAGTATCAAGAAATTATGAATGACATAGCACCCACAGAGATAGAAGACATAGATGTTACTATTAAACTTGCTAATAGAGACACTATTTCACCAATTGGGATTGTTAGAGATGTTGAAGTCTTGTGTGGGAAAATAAAATACCCTATTGATTTTCTTGTTCTTGATTCCCCAGAAGATGAATTTTGTCCCATTATCTTTGGTAGACCTTTCTCGAACACCGTTAATGCTAAGATAGATTGTGGGAAACAAATTGTCGGTGTTAGTTTTGGTGATGAGTATCATGAGTTTAATTTTTCCAAGTTTAGTAGAAAGCTTCATGAAAAAGAATTGCCTAGTACGAATGAATTAATTGGTCTTGCTTCTATTGTTGTACCTCCTACTGATCCACTAGAACAATATTTGTAGACCATGAAAATGATTTACATATGCATGAAAGAAATGAAATAGATAAGATTTTCTTTGAACAACGTCCTCTACTTAAACATTATTTTCCTATTGAAACTCTAGGAGGTCCACCTCCACCTAAAGGTGATCTTGTGTTTGAATTAAAACAATTGCCAGACACTTTGAAATATGCTTATATTGATGAAAAGAAGATATATCATGTTATTATTAGTGCTAACCTTTCAGAACATGAAGAAGAAATATTATTGAAAGTTCTAAGGAAGCACCGAGCTACTATTGGATATACTCTCGATGATTTAAAGGGCATTAGTTCCACTCTATGTCAGCATAAAATTAATATGGAACCTGATGCTAAACCCGTTGTTGATCACCAACGTCGGTTAAATCCAAAGATGAAAGAAGTGGTAAGAACAGAGATACTAAAACTTCTGGAAGCAGGTATAATTTATCCTATAGTTGATAGTAGATGGGTAAGTCTTGTTCATTGTGTCCCTAATAAAGGAGGTATAACTATTGTTCCTAATGATAATAATGAAGTTATTCCACAAAGAATTGTTACAGGTTATAGAATGGTAATTGATTTTAGAAAATTAAACAAAGCAACTAGAAAAGATCATTACCCTCCGGCCTTTATTGATCAAATGCTTGAAATTTTATATAAGCACACACACTTTTGCTTCCTTGATGGATATTCTAGTTTTTCACAAATACCTATTTCTCAACCTAATCAAGAAAAGAGCACTTTTACTTGTCCCTTTGGAACTTATGCTTATAGACATATGCCTTTCGGTTTATGTAATGCACCTGCTACCTTTCAAAGATGTATGACTGCTATATTCTCTGACTTTTGTGAAAAGATTGTTGAGGTTTTCATGGATGACTTCTCTGTTTATGGGAAGTCTTTTGATGATTGTTTAAGCAATCTTGATCAAGTTTTGCAGAGATGTGAACAAACAAATCTAGTCTTGAATTGGGAGAAGTGCCACTTTATGGTTAATGAAGGCATTGTCTTGGGCCATAAAATTTCTGAAAGTGGTATTGAAATGGACAAAGCTAAGGTTGATGCAATTGAGAAAATGCCATGTCCTAAGGATATAAAAGGTATTCGTAGTTTCTTAGGTCATGTTGGTTTCTATAGGAGATTTATTAAAGACTTCTCTAAAATTTCTAGGCCTCTTACGAGTCTTTTGCAAAAGTATATCCCTTTTTTTCGATGATGATTGTTTAGAAGCCTTTGAAACACTCAAGAAAGCCATAATTTCTGCACTTATTGTTTAACCACCTGACTGGAACTTCCCTTTTGAAATTATGTGTGATGCTAGTGATTATGTTGTTGGTGCTATTCTAGGACAAAGAGTTGATAAGAAACTGAATGTTATTCATTAAGCTAGTCAAACTCTAGACAGTTCTCAAAGAAATTATGCTACTACTGAAAAGGAATTCTTAGCAGTGGTGTTTGCTTGTGACAAATTTAGACCTTATATTATTGATTCCAAAGTAACTGTTCACACAGACCATGCTGCTATTAAATATCTTATGGAAAATAAAGATGCTAAACCTAGACTTGTTCGATGGGTTCTCTTGTTACAAGAATTTGATTTACATATCATTGATAGAAAAGGAGTTGAGAATCTAGTAGCTGATGATTTATCTAGGCTTGAAAATGTGCCTGATGACCCACTACCTATTGATGATAGTTTTCCTGATGAGCAGTTAGATGCAATAAATGTTGCTCATAGTACTCCTTGGTATGCTGACTATGCTAATTACAATGTTGCTAAATATTTACCACCTAGCTTTACATATCAACAAAAGAAAAAATTCTTCTATGATTTAAGACATTACTTTTGGGATGACCCACGTCTTTATAAAGAAGGAGTAGATGGTATTATTAGATGTTGTGTACCTGAGCATGAACGGGGACAAATCCTACGGAAGTGTCACTCCAAAGCTTATGGAGGGCATCATCCTGGACATAGAACTTCTCACAAGGTATTGCAATCTAGATTTTATTGGCCTACTCTCTTCAAGGATGCCCGTAAGTTAATCTTATCTTGTGATGAATGTCAAAGAATAGGTAATATCGGTAAGCGTCAAGAAATGCCTATGAATAATTCACTTTCTATTGAACCATTTGATGTTTGGGGATTTGATTACATGGGACATTTTCCTTCCTCTAATGGGTGTACACATATTTTGGTTGCTGTTGATTATGTTACTAAATGGGTAGAAGATATTCCAACCAATAGTGCTGATCACAACACCTCTATTAAAATGCTTAAGGAAGTTATTTTCCCAAGGTTTGGAGTCCCTGGATATTTAATGACTGATGGTGGTTCACATTTATTCATGGTGCTTTCCGTAAAATGCTTCCCAAGTATGATGTTACCCATAGAATTGCATCACCTTATCATCCTCGGTCTAGTGTTCAAGTTTAACTTAGCAATAGAGAAATAAAAATAATTTTGCAAAAGACTGTCAATAGGTCCAAGAAGAATTGGTCTAAGAAATTAGATGATGCACTTTGGGCTTATAGAACAGCATATAAAAATCCTATGGGTATGTCTCCATATAAAATGGTTTATGGAAAAGCTTGTCATTTGCCTCTTGAGTTAGAACATAAAGCATATTGGGCCATCAAAGAGCTCAATTATGAGTTCAAACTTGCTGGTGAAAAGAGGTTATTTGATATTAGCTCCTTAGATGAATGGAGAACCCAAGCTTATGAAAATGCTAAATTATTCAAAGAAAAAGTTAAAATATGGCATGACAGAAGAATCCAAAAGTGTGAGTTTAAAGTCGGAGAATATGTTCTTTTCTACAACTCTCATTTCAGATTCTTTGCAGGAAAACTCCTCTCAAAATGGGAAGGCCCCTATGTTATCGAGGAGGTTTATCGGTCTAGAGCCATCAAAATAAATAATGCCGAAGGTTGTCAATGGACAACGAATAAAACATTATATCTTAGCTACGCCCATTAATGTTGAAAGTAATATTATCCAAACTTTGACACCGAAGAACACATAAAAGAGTCCTTCCGGAACACTCTAGAATCGTGAAAATATGGAGGTACGTGATACGGTAAGTAGACGGACTTCGAAAAATCCACAAAAATATGTCTTGTGTGTTTTGGAATATTTAGAAAATTAGGAAATAAAGAAACTTCCAGGAAGCGTACCCTGGTAGGCACAAGACACTTGCCTGGCGCACCCAGGTGGGCTGTGCCCACCTGGGACACCTTCCGGACTCCATTTTTCATCTGTTTGCTTGTCCCCCAAGATAAAAAAA
The DNA here is from genome assembly GCF_002162155.2 of Triticum dicoccoides. Lineage (NCBI taxonomy): Eukaryota > Viridiplantae > Streptophyta > Magnoliopsida > Poales > Poaceae > Triticum > Triticum dicoccoides. Next base: position 416,725,799 of record NC_041384.1, read on the forward strand.
TCTATATATACTTCCCGAACCTGTTAACCACCGTATCGCAGAGAAATCCTCTGTTCTCTTTTCTCGTTGTTTTCTGACAGATTCAACTAGACCAACATCATGCCTTCCTCACCTTTCAATAATGGAGAAGAAGACACAAGGGTGGTTCAGGAGGATCTAAGGAGAGATGAAGCTGGAGATCTACTATGGAGGAAGAGGAGGGATATCCTTTTGGGGTTCACTCTTCGGCCTCCGAGAGAGGCACACTAGCCGGCATCTCTACTCATCCCAATCCTCATCAAGCCATGGGATCCTTAAACAATCAAGCGATCCTAGAAGTGCAAGAAGAACTCCCTCCGAGGAGGCCTTTACACAGATTACATAGTAACAATTTTCGCAATTTGATTCACAATTATGGGTTCGAGAATACTCCTCGTAGGCACATACCGTCCAATTGGGACATATCTCGGCCAAGAGAGAATGGTGCAGGAACAAAACCGTGGGGCCCAGAGAATAAACACATAATGGCTAAGGTGAAGAAAAACAGTGAATTAATTCATCAAGCCCTTCGGGAGATTCAAGGTTTGAAGGATCTACTCATGGTTATATTGGAGAATACTACTTCATGACCACCGTCATCTTTCTCACCACCAAAAGAGAATTGAGTATTAGGTATGGGCACTCCCCTTGGCTTTATCCAAGCTTGGGGGGGTGCCCTGGTATCGTATCATCCCACTATCTTCTTTCCTTTATTTATTTTAGTTCGATCTTTTGCTTTAGATGAAGAAAAGTTTAGTTTGATCCTTTCTTTGAGAGTTTGCTTAGTGATCTATCCTTGTAATCGTGTGCAAGTTGTATAATAAAGTTTAGTTTGAGTTTTTGCTTTCTTTACTTCCATGTTGCAAATAAAAGAAAAGAAATAAGGAATAAAAATAGAAAAGAAATAAATAAAAGAAAGTAAATAAATTAAGAAAAGATCATATACTAAACTTATGGTAGGTGATGACACCACATAAGGAAAAACGTAAGTAGAAAATTCTATTAGAGATTGACAAACATAGCATTAGTCAATGACGCAACTCATGAAAGAATTAATAAGGGAAGAGAAGATTCACATATAAATATACCATCCTAGAAATCTTTTGTGATTGTGAGCCCTCATCAAAATATTATATGTCAAAATTGTTGACATTGGACAAGGAAGACAACTTAATGGTTTATGTTTGTTTATATTCACATAGAATTCATATTGTCATGGATCCTTTAACATGTGATGCTTGCCCCTATCTTTTCTAGCCAAAAATTCTGCACTAAGTAGTGATACTACTTGTGCATCCAAAAACCCTTAAACCCAAATCTTATTTTCAAGTGTCCACCATACCTACCTAGGAATTGAACAAGATCCCTCAAGTAAGTTGTCATCGGTGCAAAAAAGGCAATAAAAATTGCTTCTAAAAGTGTGAGATCATTTAGTGTAAGAGAAAATTCAGCATTGCATGGACTTGTGATGGTGAAGAATAAAAGCGACAGACTGCATAATAAAGGTCGCTATCTCAAGGGGCAATGCAACATGACATTCTTTTGCACTAAGGGGTTGATCATACAAACAAATAAGTCCATGTCAATCTCTGCTTCCCTCTACGAAGGGCCTATCTTTTACTTTTCTATATTTACTTTTATGCAAAGAGTCAAAGTTTTCCTTCTATTCCATTTTATTTATCTCCTTTGGCAAGCATCATGTGGTGAGGAAAGATCTAGGCACATATGTCTAGTTGAATATAGATAGCATGAGTCATTATTGTTGACATCACCCTTGAGGTGAATACGTTGGGAGGCGAAACTACAAGCCCCTATCTTTCTATGTGTCCAGTTGAAACGTTTTGCTCATGTGTACGCGGTGAGTGTTAGCAATCATAGAATACTATATGATGGTTGAGTATGTGGACTTGCCAAAAGGCTCCGATACATGACCCTTCCTGAAAAGATGATGAATTGTAGTTGCAAAGTTGACTGAGAACATAGTTTGTTGGTTTCTAATAGAGTTTTTGCTATATACTTCAATTGTGTGATGAATTGTTACTTATTCATGAGAAGTATATGGTAAAAGTCTTATGTTCAATTTTTTTGTTGTTATGATAATCTACATGATGCTTCTATGTCCGTATTTTGTTTTTATCGACACCTCTCTCTCAAAGCATGTGGACATGTTTTTCGATTTCGGTTTTCGCTCGAGGACAAGCAGGTCTAAGCTTGGGGGAGTTGATACGTCCATTTTGTATCATGTTTTCTTACTGTTATTTATAATGTTTTTATCCATAATAATGCTTTTTGGAGTAAACTAATGCCTTTTCTCTCATAATATGCAAGGTACACACAAAGAGGGAGAATTTCAGCAGCTGGAAATCTGGACGTTGAAAAACTACGCCAGACCACCTATTCTGCACAACTCCAAACAAGATGAAACTTCACGGAGATTTCTTATGGATTATTTGAGGAATATTGGAGCAAATAACTACTAGAGGGGGCCCACCAGGTGGGCACAACCCACCTTGGCGCGCCAAGGAGCCCAGGCGCGCCCTGGTGGGTTGTGCTCACCCAAGCCCACCTCTAGTGCCCATATTTTGGTGTATAGGTCATTTTGACCTAGAAAAAATAGAGAGAGGACTTTCAGGATGGAGCGCCGCCGTCTCGAGGCGGAACTTGTGCAGGCACACTTTTGCCCTCCGGCGGAGAGATTCCGCCGGGGGAACTTCCCTCCCGGAGGGGGAAATCATCGTCATCATCATCACCACCAACTCTCCCATCTTGGGGAGGGCAATCTCCATCAACATCTTCAACAGCACCATCTCCTCTCAAACCCTAGTTCATCTCTTGTGTTCAATCTTGTTACCGGAACTATAGATTGGTGCTTGTGGGTGACTAGTAGTGTTGATTACATCTTGTAGTTGATTACTATATAGTTTATTTGGTGGAAGATTATATGTTAAGATCCATTATGCTATTTAATACCCCTCTGATCTTGAGGATGATTATATTTTGTGAGTAGTTACTTTTGTTCTTGAGGTCACGGGAGAAATCATGTTGCAAGTAATCATGTGAACTTGATATGTGTTCGTTATTTTGATAGTATGTATGTTGTGATTCCCTTAGTGGTGTCATGTGAACATTGACTACATGACACTTCACCATATTTAGGCCTAAGGGAATGCATTGTGGAGTAGCAATTAGATGATGGTTTGCAAGAGTGATAGAAGCTTAAACCCCAATTTATGCGTTATTCCGTAAGGGGCCGATTGGATCCAAAAGTTTAATGCTATGGTTAAAATTTATTCTTAATACTTTTCTCGTAGTTGCGGATGCTTGCGGGAGGGTTAATCATAAGTAGGAGGTTCGTTCAGGTAAGAACAACACCTAAGCACCGGTCCACCCACATATCAAATTATCAAAGTACCGAACACGAATTAAGCCAACATGATGAAAGTGACTAGATGAAAATCCCATGTACCCTCAAGAACGCTTTGCTTATCATAAGAGACCATTTTGGCCTATCCTTTGCCTCAAAAGGAATCGGCTACCTTGCTGCACTTTTGTTACTATTATCATTGCTTGCTCATTACAAAATATCCAATGTTCTATCAAACTACTCTGTTTCCTTTTGAAAGTGACTACTCTGCTACCTTGATGAAAGTGACTACTCTGTTACTTACAATTTCAGCACTTGAAGACATCACCTTGCTGAAAACCACTTGTCATTTCCTTTTGCTCCTCGTTGGGTTTGACACTCTTACTTATCGAAAAGATCTATAATTGATCCCCTATACTTGTGGGTCATCACCTAGCTCAAAAGATATAAGTGAAGCACATAGAGTATTCTAACAAATCACGAAAAATGTGTGTCCCTCTCAAATAGGTGTGTCCAGACAAACTAAAAAACAAACAAAGCAAAGACTCATATAATACACGACTATGATGCCCTCCATTTGACCGTACACTAATCATACACGCAAATGTGTACGATCAAGATCAAGAACTCATGGGAAGATATCACAACACAACTCTAGACACAAATTAAAATAGTACAAGCTTTATATTACAAGCCAAGGGCCTCGAGGGCTCGAATACATAAGCTCAAATACACAAGAGTCAGCAGAAGCAATAATATCTGAGTACAGACATAAGTTAAACAAAATTGCCTTAAAAAGGCTAGCACAAACTAGGATACATATCGAACGAGGCGCGGGCCTCCTGCCTGGGATCCTCCTAAACTACTCCTGGTCGTCGTGAGCGGCCTGCACGTAGTAGTAGGCACCTCTAGTGTAGTAGGAGTCATCATCGACAGTGGCATTTGGCTCATGGGCTCCAACGTCTGGTCGCAAAAACCGGGTATAGAAAGGGGAAAGGGGGGAGCAAAGCAACCATGAGTACTCATCCAAAGTACTCGCAAGCAAGGAGCTACACTACATATGTATGCATTGGTATCAAATGGAAAAGGGTAGCATATGTGGACAGAACTGCAGAATGCCAGAATAAGAGGGGGATAGTTAGTCCTATCGAAGACTACGCTGGCAGCCTCCATCTTGAAGCATATAGAAGAGAGTAGATGGTAAGTTCACCAAGTATCATCGCATAGCATAATCCTACCCGGCGATCCTCTCCTTGTCGCCCTGTGAGAGAGCGATCACCGGGTTGTATCTGGCACTTGGAAGGGTGTATTTTATTAAGTATCCGGTTCTAGTTGTCATAAGGTCAAGGTACAACTCCGGGTCGTACTTTTACCGAGGGACAAGGCTTTCGAATAGATAAACTTCCCTGCAGGGGTGCACCACATTTCCCAACACGCTTGATCCCCTTTGGACGGACACACTTTCCTAGGTCATGCCCGGCCTCGGAAGATCAACACGTCGCAGCCCCACCTAGGCACAACAGATAGGTCAGCACGCCGGTCTAAATCCTATGGCACAGGGGTCTAGGCCCATCGCCCATTGCACACCTGCATGTTGCGAGGGCGGCCGGAAACAGACCTAGCCTCCCTAATACAAGAGCAGGTGTTCCAGTCCAATCCGGCGCGCGCCGCTCAGTCGCTGACGTCACGAAGGCTTCGGCTGATACCACGATGTCGACTGACCATAACTGTTCCCGCGTAGTCGGTTAGTGCGTATAGGCCAGTGGCCAGACTCAGATCAAATACTAAGATCTCGTTAAGTGTGTTATTTAGAAGTAACCGCAGACGTCGACCAAGGCCAGGCCCACCTCTCTCCTAGGCGGTCTCAACCTGCCCTGTCGCTCTGCCACAAAGTAACAGTCGGAGGCCGTCCGGAACCCAGGCCCACCACTACCTGGATGGAACCTCCCGCCCCTTCAGCCCCCACATCGGAATCACTTGCGGGTACTCTACGAGCCAACCCGACTTTAGTCACCACATGTATCACATATTATGTATATAAGTATATACCCATGATCATCTCCCAAGTGATCACGGCCCGATAGTATAGCATGGCATAAGGACAAGAATGTAGGGCCACTGATGGAATACTAGCATCCTATACTAAGCATTTAGGATTGCAGGTAAAGGTAATAACAATAGTAGCAAAGACAGGCTATGCATCAGGATAGGATTAACGGAAAGCAGTAACATGCTACACTACTCTAATGCAAGCAGTAGAGAGAAGAATAGGCGATATCTGGTGATCAAGGGGAGGGCTTGCCTGGTTGCTCTGGCAAGAAGGAGGGGTCATCTTCAATGTAGTCCAACACACGGACATCGGCAGCGGTCTCGGAGTCTACCGGAAAGGAGTAACAAAGGGGGAACACAATAAATAACAGATTAATCAAATGTAACACAAAGCAAGACGCGGCAATACGTTGTGCTAGGGGTGACCTAACGTAGGGATAGGCGATACTGGCGAAGGGGGAAAACATCTGGGAAAGTATTCCCGGTGTTTCGCGTTTTCGGGCAGATGAACCGGAGGGGGAAAGTTGCATGTTCGCTATGCTAGGGACAGGTGGCGGACGAACGGGCTGCGTATTCGGATTCGTCTCGTCGTTCTAAGCAACTTTCATGTACAAAGTATTTTCATTCGAACTACGGATTATTTAATATTAATTTTTAAAGTTTTAATTCATTTCTTTTAATTAACAGAATTAATTTAAATCAAAAAGCATTTATGACGTCAGCATGATGTCAGCCTGATGTCAGCGGTCAACTCTGACCGTTGACCGGTCAAACTGACAAATGGGTCCCACTGTCATTGACCTAGATTAATTAAACATGTTCATTAGTTTAATTAGTCATTAGGTTAAACTAATTAGGATTAATTAAGATAATTAATTACTAAATAGAATTAATTAATTTTTATATATTTTTTATTTCTTTTCTTTTTTTGGACGTGGGGCCCGTTGGCCAGTGGCACAGGCCTAATGGGGCGGGGGCTTTAGCGGGCGCGGGCGTGCGGGCGCCGGGCACACGCACAGACCAACCACGGTTGGACGAGCGGCACCGGCGAAGCGGCCCAGGGACGGCACATGCTCGCATGGGGAGGGAGCGGCGAGCGCGCAGGGCGGCACGGCGGTGGGCGCGCACCGCATCGGGGAGGAGGCAGGCTGGGCGCAGCAAGGCAGCATGCGGCAGGGGCAAGCGGGAGTAGAGGCCGAGTAAGCGAGGCGCATCGAGACCGGGCGCCGCAGCGCAGTCGTAGGCGAGCAATAGCAGTCGGCGTGAGCGGCTCGTGCATCAGCTAGCAGCGATCAGCAGCAGAGCAGGGGAGCGGGCAGTGGTCGGAGCCGGCCTCCAATGGCGACGGCGTCGAGTAGAGGCGGCTGCCGGAGCTCGAACTCGGTGGGTTCGTGGCCACGGCCTTGTGCGTGAAGAGTTGACGGGCTGGGCGACTTCTACGCGATGCCACGAGCATGATGGCGTGCTCGGCTGGTCCGAGAACTCACAACGGCAGCGGTGACAAGCATCGGCAGCGCCGGCGAGAGCAACGACAATGGCGGCAGCAGCTACGAGCATGGAAACGACCGGTAAGGAGAGGGGTTTCGAGCGGGAGCTCACCTTGGAGCTCAAGAAAGGCTCGTCGGGGTTCAGGACCAGCAGTGACGGTCGGGATCGATGAGGTTCGTCGGTGAGGCAGAGGAAGAAGACGCCGTCGTGGGCGATACAACGGCAGTCTCCCAGCTCCGATCTGGTGTTGTGGCCGAAGAAGAAGAACCCTCCTGGGCTCCTGGACATCCTTCGGTGGCGCGGGGATCACGGTGGCTGCGGGATCGAGCATGGCCATGGCGATGGTGCTACGGGTGTGTGCTCGGGGAAGAGAAGTGGCGTGATGGAGAAGAGAGGGAGAGGAGCTAGGGTTTGTTGCGGGGGCCTAGGGTTCGATCTTATCTTCTCCGAAGCTCGGATGGATGCCGATGCGTGTGCATCGCCGGCCATGGCGCTCGGGGATGAACACCACGGCCCCTGCCTTCTATAGCAAGAGGTGGAGGAAAGTGGGGTTGGGCTGGGCCACTGCATTGTTCAATGGGCTGGTTAAGTGCACATTACATATTTTCGCTCTTTTTTCTGTCAAACCTTTTGTCTCAATTTTCTATTTATTTTAGGCACTAAATGATATTAATTCTACAAGACAGTGCACATATAATTCAAATAAAATGTTTTGGGGGCTATACACAAGGTTCCATTTAATTTGGGAAAGTTTATATCTTTGTTTACTTTGAAAAGGCCATTTTATTTTCTGTTAGACCACTTATTAATTTTCCTAGGAATTATTTGTGAGTCCAATAAAGTTGGTTTCAACAAGAAGATGATCAGTGGAATTTATAGAGTTATTCGAACATTTTTGTTTTACTATTTGAAGAGATAATTATTTTGACTTTATTTTAAATTTGAATTTTGAATCGGTTTTGAATAAATGCGAGTTTAACAGAAGTAATCGAGTTGACGTGGCATCATTGGCAGGGAATTACTGTAGCTTAATTATCCGGGCGTCACAATTCTCCTCCACTACAAGAAATCCCGTCCCGAGATTTAAGAGGGGGAGTAAGGGGGAAGGGATTTGGTTATGAAATTCTAACGAATTTTCTCGGTCTTAGTTGCTCTTCTCGGTTCATAGAGTTGATGTCTTCATTCCTATGCATCAATGCATCACGATGAAGTTGTCGTCCTTCCTTCAGGATCTTCACCGTACTTACGAAAGGATAAGAGGAGGAAAACTCTATAAGGACGGATTCTAACAAAATTGAGCATCAGATAGTTAACTCAGGGGAAGAAGCATAAGTATCGCTTGAATTGAAACTTAAGAAGGTACCATGAGAAGTTTCAAATGGATAGGCAATCATTCAATGTCTGAAACAAAGTGCAAAAGGGGTCTAGAGCAACGAGATTAAGTATTGCATCTGTTACCAGAATAGAGCACTAGGAAGGTGGCCCATGAATTACATACGAGGCCACGCGCGAGGAGTAACTTTGGAAACCAGGGGGTGTACAGGAGAGTCAGGTTCCAATCCTGTGGAGGTGTGGGTTATGGGCCCACCATGTGGGTTAATGGTAGGAGGGCGATGTCATGTTGCACGATCATGATAGCAAGGCATGTTAGAGAATAACAAGTCAGTTATGTCGGTAACAACGTTGGTACCAAGGGCGAGGGATGAAGAGAACCATTTTCCTGCTCGTTGAACGAGGCGGACCAGTAGGCAAAGTTCTTGTCCATCAGTGGTTACCGAAATGTCATCAACAATAGTAACATGGTCGTACTAGCAGCATGGTACAATAAGGTGCTTACCTAAGCAAGGAATTATCACTGCTTAGTTAAGTCAGATTACCAGAAAGTTTAAACAAAACAATGGAAAGGAAAATGTGCTTGAACACATATTTCAGGGGTATATCCTCCCAAGGACAAGTAGAGCATGATATCCATGACAGGGTATAAAGTAGAAAACCCTTTAGGTAAGGGGAGAGAAACTTCATGATGTTACCCATACAACGGTGTTTGGATAATTGATAAGGAAATTTTAGCATTGTGCTTGAAATGTTTTTATTGAAAATCGGAGTACCATAGACATGCTTCAAGATAGCATTGACATGGTCTTCAAGCAAAGGTCAGTCTTTGAATATACAAAGGGTCCATCAGGAACAACTTATAGAATAAGTCTTAGAATTTCCTCAGGGGAGAATGGTTAACCTTGCTAAAAAGGAAACTATAACAATAGGGCCTCCGGCCAGGTGTGCTAGGCCTGACATCACCTTACTGGGTTATATAAAGACCAATGTTATAACTCTTGGAAATATGTTCCAACCATCATATCTGACCGAGATTCAGATCCGATCCGTGTCTGGATACCTCAAACATCGGATGCTTGAGAAGAAAAAGGTGCAACACAACATGACGGGATGACATTGTAAGATTATCGGGGAATGAACTATGGAAGCAAGTTCTGAAACAAGAGTTCATCATGAAAACCAAGGAGAGGATGAAGAGGTGGCTAATGGACTCAGCGACCATTCCTCGAGATTCCCAAAAAGATGGGTTTCCACAATCATGTGAACAAGGAGATAACATTTGTCAGATCAAATGATATAATGGTGTATGCTCGAGGAATGCATACACAATTAAACATTGATTGAAAGGTGCACCCGAAATATGGGCTTAGGTAGCATGATCGGTGTTAGAATGGTGATTCAATAACCAATAGTCTAAGAATGGACGGTCGGCCATTAACTTCAAAGCAATAGGGTTGCTAGAAGTTTTGAATCCACACATCATAGTTCAATTGTTGGTATTCCGGTTACAAACAACACGGGGACCAAGAAATGAACGAAAATGGTGAGAAGTATTACTTGTATCAGGAATTCTTAACCGGTGATGAAATTCCCACGACATTCTTGACGTAAAATATGGTAATACTCCAAGGTAGAACATAACATAAGGTAGATAGAAGGGAACTCAAGGTACTACACAAAACATGAACAAGTTTGTGTCGGAGAGAGGGCAATAACGTTGTCGATGGTAATGCAAACCATCGGGGGGCAAGGATGGTATTCCTCATCAAGAATTCGATAGATATCTTGGAAGAGCTCAGAATGTTGATGATGATCACGACACATTTGTCGAGAGAGTTATGAAGATGTAATCGATCGGTGATGACATCAAGTCAAATGAATGATGAAGAGAAAGGTTATCGGAACCAAGGGCATGACACAAACTCAAACTCAAGCTTGTTGTTCAAGTTGAAACGATATGACGAGGAAGATCGACGTAAGGTTAGCTCATCGTCGAAAATTGTGCTTCATGAAGGACCAGGGAGCACAGTTCAAAATTAGTACAATAATGATATAGTCAATCAGGCTAGGAATAAAGTGATCAGGTACAAACTCATAAGCAAAGAAGATTGCTAAGAATAGTTGAATCGTAGAATGGACGCGATTCAGTTATCGATGTACTCGAATGACTAACCACTCAGAACCCAGGAAAAATTTGGAATCGGTGAGAATGTAGTACATGATGAAGAACTCATAAAAAGTTATGCGGTTTCATGATAATCTCGAGATACCAGGGGGTAATACTCGACGACAGATCAAAGTATAGGTTGGACTGGGTATTGCTCTATAGAAGACAAGTGCTTAAACTTGCATAGGAAATGGTATTTAAAGGAGAACATGGTCGGAACCATGATTGCAAAAGGTCAGATCCCAGTTATAAAATGAACTTATATCGAGGGAATAATTAATTTAAGAGAAGCTTTAATGATAAGATCTACATCGTGTCCATGGGCATGAAGTCAAAGTTCAAGGTCAACTCCTACTTCTCAAATGCTTGACCTTTCATTCACTTCTCATCCTCGAAGAAGTTGTATGGTAGAAAAATATCTGGTAAAACACCTGAAGGGTATGACTTATGAAAACCTTCGGGTTAATATGGTTTTTAGGGAAGGTATAGGTTCAACCCATCGGGGCATCTTAGGAACATATACCTCAAGCTTCAAGAGTAAATATCACCAGCTCAAAAGCAGAGCATGGTTGGCCAAATCAGGGAATAGGATTTACCAATGGCATTATGTATCAAGGAAAGAGCTCCAGGTTTTGAGAATATGCAGGAAAGGTTGGACAATAATCCACCAAAGGATCTAGCGGACCGCAAAGGACGGTACTCAACCAGAAGAAGAACGAATGCAAGGGATCAGATTATAGAAACAACTGACTAATTCAAAGCTCAAATGTAAAGGAATTATGATTTACAAATAAAGGGATCAAAAGAAAATGCTCTGATTAAGGATGGATAAGTTGAGTAAGCTGAGGGGTACAATCGACAACAATTTGATTGTCCGAGATCTAGCTCACGTTTAATGTGACGTCTGAGCCGGAAGGATGAATTCTAGGATCTGATTGAGGATTGCGAGCATTCGCAAAATATTGAATCAATGGACTCAAAGTGAGTGACAAAGGTTGCCAATAAGGTTACTATACTTATGGGATTAGCCATAATGCAAGCAAGCAAGAATTTCAAGAGCAATAGGCTGCTCAGGATTTTTGGAAGATCGAATGGTATTTCTAAGACTTTTGGGAAATACATGAATCAAGTGGGGATGAGCGGATACTCGATAAGTGCGAGAAATTATCCATAGGGGCATTCAGGTGGCAAAGAACTGCAAGGAAGTAGGCACAAAGTATTCTCGGAATAATAGAGAGAATTTCGAGGTATCTTGTAATAACAAGATCAACTGGGAATAAAAGTAAGGACGGCAGGTGTATGTATTATCCATAGGGATATTTCGGTGGTAGGGAATTGCAAAGGCGACGGGCACAAAGTCTCAAGAGAACATCGGAGAGTATCTTCGAATCTTCTGGTGCACCAAGCAATCATCTGGAGTGAGGGTCTCTCCGGGAGGAGGTAATTACAAGAACCTAGTGTTAGAGTTAGAAAAATCATTTAACACAAATAGAAGAGATATCATAGACCCAGAGTATAGACGAGGAATAAAAGATTATAATACCACCCAATGGCGACGTGGGCCCGTAAGCCACACAGCCATGTTAGTAAAAGTTTTGCAATGACTAGACTCGACTTCGGCCAAGGAGTGTGGAAGGGGATTCCTACAGGCAGTCGGCTCTGATACCAACTTGTGACGCTCTCGATTTGACCGTACACTAATCATACACGCAAATGTGTACGATCAAGATCAAGAACTCACGGGAAGATATCACAACACAACTCTAGACACAAATTAAAATAATACAAGCTTTATATTACAAGCCAAGGGCCTCGAGGGCTCGAATACATAAGAACGAATACACAAGAGTCAGCGGAAGCAATAATATCTGAGTACAGACATAAGTTAAACAAAATTGCCTTAAAAGGCTAGCACTAACTGGGATACATATCGAAAGAGGCGCAGGCCTCCTGCCTGGGATCCTCCTAAACTACTCCTGGTCGTCGTGAGCGGCTTGCACATAGTAGTAGGTACCTCCACTGTAGTAGGAGTCATCGTCGACAGTGGTGTCTGGCTCCTGGGTTCCAACGTCTGGTCGCAACAACCGGGTATAGAAAGGGGAAAAGGGGGGAGCAAAGCAACCGTGAGTACTCATCCAAAGTACTCGCAAGCAAGGAGCTACACTACATATGTATGCATTGGTATCAAATGGAAAAGGGTAGCATATGTGGACTGAACTGCAGAATGCCAGAATAAGAGGGGGATAGCTAGTCCTATCAAAGACTACGCTTCTGGCATCCTCCATCTTGAAGCATATAGAAAAGAGTAGATGGTAAGTTCACCAAGTATCATCGCATAGCATAATCCTACCCGGCGATCCTCTCCTCGTCGCCCTGTGAGAGAGCGATCACCGGGTTGTATCTGGCACTTGGAAGGGTGTATCTTATTAAGTATCTGGTTCTAGTTGTCATAAGGTCAATGTACAACTCTGGGTCATCCTTTTATCGAGGGACACGGCTACTCGAATAGATAAACTTCCCTGCAGGGGTGCACCACATTTCCCAACACGCTCGATCCCCTTTGGTCAGACACACTTTCCTAGGTCATGCCCGGCCTCAGAAGATCAACACATCGCAGCCCCACCTAGGCACAACAGAGAGGTCAGCACGCCGGTCTAAATCCTATGACGCAGGGGTCTGGGTCCATCGCCCATTGCACACATGCATGTTGCGAGGGCGGCCGGAAACAGCCCTAGCCTCCCTAATACAAGAGCACACGTTCCAGTCCAATCCGGCGTGCGCCGCTCAGTTGCTGACGTCAAAAAGGCTTCGGCTAATACCACGACGTCGAGTGCCCATAATTGCTCCCGTGTAGTTGGTTAGTGCGTATAGGCCAATGTCCAGACTCAGATCAAATACCAAGATCTCGTTAAGCGTGTTATTTAGAAGTAACCCGGACGCCGACCAGGGCCAGGCCCACCTCTCTCCTAGGTGGTCTCAACCTGCCATGTCGCTCCGCCACAAAGTAACAGTCGGGGGCCATCGTGAACCCAAGCCCACCACTACCTGGATGGAACCATCCGCCCCTTCAGCCCCACATCGGAATCACTTGCGGGTACTCTACAAGCCAACCCGACTTTAGTCACCACATGTATCACATATTATGTATATAAGTATATACTCGTGATCATCTCCCAAGTGATCACGGCCCGATAGTATAGCATGGCATAAGGACAAGAATGTAGGGCCACTGATGGGATACTAGCATCCTATACTAAGCATTTAGGATTGCAGGTAAAGGTAACAACAGTAGTAGCAAAGACAGGCTATGCATCAGGATAGGATTAACGGAAAGTAGTAACATGCTACACTACTCTAATGCAAGTAGTAGATAGAAGAATAGACGATATCTGGTGATCAAGGGGAGGGCTTGCCTGGTTGCTCTGGCAAGAAGGAGGGGCCATATTCGATGTAGTCCAACACACGGACATTGGCAGTGGTGTCGGAGTCTACCGGAAAGGAGTAACGGAGGGAGGACACAATAAATAACAGAGCAATCAAATGTAACACAAAGCAAGACGCGGCAATACGTTGTGCTAGGGCTGACCTAACATAGGAATATGCGATACCGGCGAAGGGGGGAAACATCCGGGAAAGTATTCCCAGTGTTTCGCGTTTTCGGGCAGATGAACCGGAGAGGGAAAGTTGCGTGTTCGCTATGCTAGGGACGGGTGGTGGACGAACGGGCTGTGTATTCTGATTCGTCTCGCCGTTCTGAGCAACTTTCATGTACAAAGTATTTTCATCCGAGTTACGGATTATTTAATATTAATTTTTAAAGTTTTAATTCATTTCTTTTAATTAGCAGAATTAATTTAAATCAAAAAGCATTTATGATGTCAGCATGATGTCAGCATGATGTCAGCATGATGTCAGCAGTCAACTCTGACCGTTGACCGGTCAAACTGACAAGTGGGTCCCACTGTCATTGACCTAGATTAACTAAGCATGTTCATTAGTTTAATTTGTCATTAGGTTAAACTAATTAGGATTAATTAAGTTAATTAATTACTAAATATAATTAATTATTTATTTATATTTTTTGATTCCTTCTCTTTTCTTTTTCTTTTTTTTGACATGGGGCCCATTGGCCAGTGGCACAGGCCTAACGGGGCGTGGGCTTTAGCGGGCGCGGGCGTGCGGGCGCCGGGCGCACGCCCGGACCAACCGCGGTTGGACGAGCGACGCCGGCGAAGCGGCCCAGGGACGGCGCAGGCTCATGGGTGGGGAGGGAGCGGCGAGCGCACAGGGCGGCACTGCGGCGGGCGTGCAGGGCGGCGCGGCAGGCGCGCACCGCAGCGGGCAGGAGGCAGGCGGGGCGTAGCGCGGCAGCAAGCGACAGGGGCGAGCGGGAGTAGCGGGCGGGTGAGCGAGGTGCGTCGGGAACGAGCGCCGCAGCGCAGTCATAGGCAAGCAATAGCAGTCGGCGTGAGCGGCTCGTGCGTCAGCTAGCAACGATCAGCAGCAGAGCAGGGGAGCGGGCAGTGGCCGGAGCCGGCGTCCAATGGCGACGACATCGAGTAGAGGCGGCCGCCGGAGCTCGGACTCGGTGGGTTCGCCGCCACGGCCTTGCGCGTGAAGAGTTAACGGGCTGGGCGACTTCTACGCGATGCCACGAGCATGATGGCGTGCTCGGCTGGTCCGAGAACAGATGACGAAAGCGGTGACAAGCATCGGCAGCGCCGGCGAGAGCAACGACAATGGCGGCAGCAGCTACGAGCATGGAAACGACCGGTAAGGAGAGGGGTTTCGAGCGGGAGCTCACCTTGAAGCGCAAGAAAGGCTCGTCGGGGTTCGGGAACAGCAATGACGGCCGGGATCAATGAGGTTCGCCGGTGAGGCAGAGGAAGAAGACGACGTCGTGGGTGACGCAGCGGCGGTCTCCCAGCTCCGATCCGGTGGTGTGGCCGAAGAAGAAGAACCCTCCGGGGCTCCTGGACATCCTTCGGTGGCGCGGGGAGCACGGTGGCCGCGGGATCGAGCATGGCCATGGCAATGGTGCTACGGGTGTGTGCTCGGGGAAGAGAAGTGGCGAGATGGAGAAGAGAGGGAGAGGAGCTAAGGTTTGTTGCGGGGGCCCGGGGTTCGATCTTATCTTCTCCGGAGCTCGGATGGATGCCCGACGCGTGTGGATCGCCGGCCATGGCGCCGGGGGATGAATGCCACGGCCCCTGCCTTCTGTAGCAAGAGGTGGAGGAAAGTGGGGTTGGGCTGGGCCAGTGCATTCTTCAATGGGCTGGTTAAGTGCACATTACATATTTTCGCTCTTTTTTTGTCAAAGCTTTTGTCTCAATTTTCTATTTATTTTAGGCACTAAATGATATTAGTTCTACAAGACAGTGCACATATAATTCAAATAAAATGTTTTGGGGGCTACACACAAGGTTCCATTTTATTTGGGAAAGTTTATACATTTGTTTACTTTGAAAAGGCCATTTTATTTTCTGTTAGACCACTTATTAATTTTCCTAGGAATTATTTGTGAGTCCAATAAAGTTGGTTTCAACAAGAAGATGATCAGGGGAATTTATAGAGTTATTCGAACATTTTTGTTTTACTATTTGAAGAGATAATTATTTTGACTTTATTTTAAATTTGAATTTTGAATCGGTTTTGAATAAATGCGAGTTTAACAGAAGTAATCGAGGCATCATTAGCAGGGAATTACTGTAGCTTAATTATACGGGCGTCACAACGACGCTCCAATCAAAACTCATATCATGTGATGAATAAAAAATATAGTAATATTACCAATGGTCGGTTGAAGAAAGAGGGGATAACTTCCGCGGCATCCCCAAGCTTAGTTGCTTGGAAGTCCTTGAATATTACCTTGGGGTGTCTTGGGCATTCCTAAGCTTAGACTCTTGCCACTCCTTATTCCTTCATCCATTATGATCTCACTCAAAACTTGAAAACTTCAGCATAGAAAACTCCACAAAACCTTTGTGGTATTCGTTAGTATAATAAAGCAAATCACTACTTTAGGTACTATTGTCAACCCATTCATAGTTTATTATCGTATTATACCTACTGTATTATAACTTTACCATGGCTTATACCCCCCGATACAATTCATAGATTCATCAAAACAAGCGAACAACGCAACAAAAACATAATATGTCAAAAATGGAACAGTATGTAGCAATTTGAACAATGACCATACTTCTGTAACTCCAAATATTCTGACAAATTGGGAAAACATGGGAAATTTGTATATCAATCATGTGGAAAAATTTAGAATTTTATCATGCTCAAGCAAATTTAGATAATTCTTCTACTGGATACAAAAGTTTCTATTTTTGCATAGAATCAAAGCAACTATTATCCAAATCATCCCAAAGGATTTACTTGGCACAAACACTAACTAAAACACACACAAAAAACATAATTGTGTGCACACAAAAAAACTAAAACGATAACTATTGGGTTGTCTCCCAACAAGCTCTTTCTTTATAGCCACTAGAGAGGTTTGCGATTTTATTGATGCTCACATGAAAGATAATAATTGAAGCAAAAAGAGAGCATAATAATATTTCTAACATACTTCCTATGCATAGGCATTTTATATGCAAACAAATTATCTAGACAAGAAATATCTAGCATATGCAAGGAAGAAGAATAAAACATTGACAAGCTCAACGTAACGAGAGGTAATTTAGTAACATGAAAATTTATAGAACCATATTTTCCTCTCTCATAATAATTACATGTAGGATCATAATCAAATTCAACAATATAGCTATCACATAAAATTTTCTTTTCATGATCTAAATGCATAAAGGTTTTATAATCTTCCAAGATAGTGGGATTAACATCAAATAAAGTCATGACCTCTCCAAATCCACATTTATCAAAAAAATTCATAAGATTGAACACTCTCCAAATATGTGGGATTGCTTTTACCTAAAGTTGACACTCTTCCAAAACCACTTTCAATATTATTGTAAACATTATTAGCAATATCATATTCATCATGAGGCTTAAATAAAATTTGAAAATCATAAGAAGCATCACCCCAATCATGATCATTACAATAAGCAGTGGACATAACACAATTAACATCCCCAAGCTTGTAGCTTTGCAAATTATTACAAGGTTTATGACTAGATTATTCATGAATATTAATTGAGTCTTTTTTGGACTTTATTATGCATGATTGTTATAGCTTTGTATTTCTATCTGATCTATCTATTTAGTTTGGCCAATTAGATTGATTTATCTTCAGTGCGTGAGGTGCATTGTGATGGGTTCAGTCTTGTTGTACTCTATCCCAGTGACAAAGTAGGGGACAAGATACGTATTTGTATCGTTGCCATTAAAGGTAAAACAACAGGGTTTATTCATATTGATTGGGTTTACTTTGTCTACATCATAACATTTTGTTTAAGGCGTTACTCTGCTTTATATTTAATACCCTAGATGTATGTTGGATAGCGGTCGATGGGTGAAGTAATAATAGTAAATGCACGTAGGAGTTGATTTATTTGTCTCGCATGTGATGCCTATACGCATGATCATTGCCTTGAATATCGTCATAACTATGCGATTTTCCATCAACTGCCCAATAGTAATTTGTTCACGCATCGTATGCTATGTGTTTGAGAGAGAGAAGCTTACAGGCCAATCCTACTCCACTAGTACTAATAGGCGGCATAGGGGAAAAAGCACAACACCTAGGAATAGAAATCAACAACACAAAAACTTTCTGAGAAATTACCCAGCAAGAAAACGAATTTCGCTCCCGTGCGCTCATCCCTTGCTTGTTCTTTCGGACTAGCACTCTTTCCCTCTCTTTGAAGTAGATTTCTCTTTGTCCCTAAAATTCTTACTTTTTGTCAGATAGTTCCTCTACAATACATGTTTTTCCTTCTTCACAACCTATCACCGAACTATTGCACTCCTTCGTTGCGAACCCCCTCTTCTATCACTATCCTTTTATTGGGAAAAATAGAAGGGTGCAGCAACTCGCACCATCAATAATAGTTATCATAAAAGTTTGACGATGTTTATAATAAAATATATCAACATTCACAATACGAATATAAGTAGATGTTTCATGAATTTAATTGTTTTTGTATAATTTTAGTATTGATATTTTTTTCATATAAATATGGTTAAACTTTAGAAAGTTTGACTTCAAACAAATCTTATATGCGGAGGAAAAATAACCAGGGGGAGATATAAAACTTACAATTTGTTGGGTCAAATCATGTATGCAGAGGAAAAAGAACCGTAGGAAGATATGAAACTTACATTTTGTTGGGTCAAATCATGTAAAAAAGGAAGCCATGGGGGTATCACAAGCAGACTCGGCCTAAATCATGCAACAAAAACAACACCACAACACCATGCGAAGCAACGGTTTCAGTTATCAGAGGGTTGAGATTATAAAATTATTCCCACTAACGGTTTCAGATGAGATTAATTAGTGAAACATAAATTGTTTCACTTAACAAACACATATATTGATTATATTCAAAACAATATCAATGCCTAAGGCATGTTAACAAGTATCACAATAAGTCTAATATGCGAGCTTAAACAAGAATATGTTTTAACTAAGATGACATTCATGTTACAATATCATGGGGAAATTGCAGGATTACAATTGCACGGTGGAATTCTTTTTGAGTCTGTCTTGCAGCTTGAAACCAAGCAAAATCAAACTTGACCAGCTCCCGACTATGATTCAACAACTGATGGAGGCAGATTTTTCTCATATTCAACACCGGCAAGCTCAGGGCGTAAGTCCCACATATATTTCATCATATTTTAACTACTTTTCCAACGCCTAGCTGATCATTTGACTTCTGTTGGGACCACCTAAAGAGAAACGGAATGCATAGGCGAGGTGGGTAGATCAATAGACTAAACCTTCTTCGGAAGGGTCTCACCTGAAAACAGAAGATACATTTCTGCCAACTAACAAAAACTTGTGCAATAATGCAGCACAAACTGGTGCTACAATCAGAACATCTCCGATAAGAAATGAAACAATCATTCCATGGTCCCCATGATATCTAGCATCAACATTTGTGGAATAAATGGAAAAAACTTCCATTTTCTACACTGGCGGAAGAGGGTAAAATCATAGAAATCCAAATCACCAAGGAGTAATTCTCACAACAAATCACACCCTCAACAAGAATACTTGCCACAAACAATACATCAAACAAAATCATAACAGACACTGTTGTGTGTGACGAACGATAATACACTCAACAGACGCATGTATGGAAACTGCACAAAAAAATGATGCCGATGAAAGGAAATCAACAAAATATCCAAACTTACCCAGGACATTGTCAAAAGTAAAAAAAGTTCTTTAGAACCTGCAAAAATATTACAACCCTACCAAGCAGACATGTCGATATCACTCATACATATAAACAGTCCACAGATAAACAAGCAAATTTTCACCATACATGACCATAAGTAACTTGGTATCACAAGACAATACACAAGAATGTAACAATGATAATTCAGGTATTTAAATAGACAGACTGCAAAGCAGTCATAAGAAGTACATGTCTAGTGAAAGAGTTCACATAAAACACTAATCTAGCTTGATTTATCTCTTAACAACGAAAACTCAGAGCAAAACTGATTTCCAGATCAGAGGTAGCCAGAATATGCAAGACATCCATGTATGCAGACAACACTTCTGAATTCAGCACAACCATTCAAAGCACATGCTCCCAAGAGTTGTCAACAACCTGAGTCACACATTCACTAGAATTCAATAAATAGTTCAGCTGAGCAGAAATATACAGACAAAATACAGGTAATATGACACTAAAAACAAGGGTTAGAAATACAATGCTTATAGTTCATCAAGTTCCAAATACCACACCTAATACTTACTTATATAGATGATACAATGCAGGAATAAAAAAGTATAATCAGTTAAAACTACATTTGGCAAACTTTAGAGTAAATACTGCAAAATTAATCAGAACAGAGCAAAATGATGCAAAAACAAAATCAACAAGAGCATAAAAAGAATATTGACGAACAGCAAACCTAGTGTTCATGTTCAAGTGACAAAAAAACTAAATATGGTACAACCAAGATAAAATAGTAATCTTGAAGAGTAATATTTCTACTAACTATAAGATAACACTTTATGTTATATTACGCTTTCAATGATACATAACCAGTCAATTTATCGCAGGATGTGTATAGTTATGTTTTGAATTCACCAATGAACTGAAAGAGTGGCCAATAAAAATGAAAATAAAGCTATTCAAATACAAGATGAGATCCATTCTATGCATAAGCACATGATGTGCAACCGCAAACTAATGGCAGAAACATTAGAAGCAGAGATTTCCCATGGGTGTATTATGTAGTCCAGATGTATATACAAT
Source organism: Triticum dicoccoides (assembly GCF_002162155.2). NCBI lineage: Eukaryota > Viridiplantae > Streptophyta > Magnoliopsida > Poales > Poaceae > Triticum > Triticum dicoccoides. The sequence goes on from NC_041384.1 coordinate 416,746,629, forward strand.
ACAACATACTAGGACAGAAGCATTAGACAAACATGGCATAACCAAAACTTCAACATTGGAGAAATCTAACTAATCAAACATAAGGAAGCATTATATAACCGCAATCCATGAATCAAAATCTGGAACAGGAAACTACAGATTGTATGTTTTTGTGATGTGGAACGTGGAAATGTCTAGTTTCAGGTTCTACGAAATGTGCTAATGTTCTGGCATTATGAACTAAATAAGAAACCCAAGGGTGTCGGATCTGAGGAAGAAACTGAATTAGCAACCCAATAAATGTAAAACCTCATCACATCAATCAACATATTTCAGACATTAACAAACATCTAAAATGGTCAAGCATATCAGCATGGGCCCATTACAATACTCTGTACATGACAGAAATTGCTCAGATTGTTTGCCAACTGCTGTCACTCCACAACAGAAACACTATAATCAACTACAAACCAGCATAGTTAGATCAGGGCAACAACACACAGACACATATGATCTGTTAGCATAACCAAAATCAACAACAGCAAAGCTCAATCGTCCAAAAACAACAGCTTGGTCACAAATCATGTACCAACTTTTCACAATGGCATGTCATGAAGGAAGACAGAAAGAAAAAACATGCAACACACAAACACAATACCATTTAGTGCAAGGGATGCATCAGATTATCATGCCAACATAAACATGGCAATGCCACAAAAATTGAAGTATCGACCCACAAAAAACCACAGAATAAGAAGCAAATAGCACACTAACAGGAAAAGTATGGAACATGTCACACGATACACCATTAACCTAGCAACCCCATACCAACCAATCAACTTTTGCAGCACCACATCGCTAAGTCGTCTTACATATTTTGCTAGTTCAAACCAGGCAGCAATCATCCATTCCAGTTACATCACATATTCACATAAAACGCAAACGCAGCATGACGACAATGCAACAATCACAATTTGCAAACAGGCATAACACACCATAGTATTTCAGGCATAACACATAGTATTTCATCATCATCATTAAGAAAATAGCGGAAGACATCTATGATGCACGACTTATTTTGCTACAATATGCCACTTCAAAACAAGCACACTCACCTAGTAAAAGCAAGTAACAACAGAAGGGTGTGAAATTACCTTAGAAATAAGGTGGCACATTGGGGTACATAGGAGGAGCCCTGCCACCTGGTCCTGGTGACATCCCTTGAGGGTCCTGACCCCGGAACCCAGACCCTGGAAGAGGGTAGTTTCCACCCTCGCCATAGCCTGAGGGCAGCCCACCTGAGCCCTGTTGCATACGGTATAGTGACGAAGGTCCCCCCATGCCTAGACCACCATAAGGCCCCATACCAGCAGCACCAAATTGAGACGAGCCCCCAAATGAACCACCACCCAGCCCACCCGCGCCAAATCCACCAGCCCCAGCAGAACCCATCCCGGAATGCATCGGATTTCCCATTGAGCCCAAACCAGCTCCACCACCGCCGCCCATGGACGATGGCATGTTCGCATATGGGTTGGGACCACCAAATGCACCGAACGATGGCATACCATTCCCAGGGCCACCATACTGCCCACCCATCTGCGGTCCACCTAGCCCAAGCCCAGAACCCGTCATGTCCGGCGGGCCACCCTGGAGCATCTGTGGTTGCTGTTGCCCGGCAGGCCCGGATTGTTGTGGTTGCTGCTTCCCCTTCTTCCCCTCGATGGCTAGCTTGCACAAGAGCTGTTGCCCATCGATTACCTTAGTTGAGTCCACTAGTGAGGCCTGCGCCCCCTCAGGTGTCTTGTACACAAAGAGCGCAAAGCCCCTGAACTTGCCCGTCAGCTTGTCGAACCCAAGCGGCCCCTCTTCAATCTCTCCATAGGAAGCAAAGTGCGCGAGGAGGCGCTCTGATGGCATGTCAGCGGGAACGTTCCCAACAAAGATCTTGCGCAGTGAGACGTCTGCTGAAGGGACACCACCTGCGCCGGTAGTCCCACCGGACGGCCCACCGGCCGCGCCAGCGGCCGCGAGTTGAGTGACGGTCACGCGGGCGTCGATCTTCTTGGATGGTTCCTTAAGAGCGAGGAGGGCGGAGTCTGCGTGGCGGAAGGTGACGAATCCGTAGCCCTTGGAACGGCCGGTGGTCTTGTCGCTGATGACCACGGCCTCCTCGAGGTCGCCGTAGGCGGAGAAGATGGCGCGGAGCGAGTCGGAGTTGGTCTCCCAGCCGAGGCCCCGGACGAAGAGCTTGCGCAAGGCCGGGTCGCGGTCGGCGGCGGCGCGCACGGCATCGAGCGCGACCCCGGAGGCGAGCGCCGCGGCGGCGGCGATGTCGGCGAGCTGGTCGCGGGACAGCGGGTCGAGGAGACGCAGGACGTCATCGCGCGTGAGCCCGAGCGCGGCAGCACCGGCGGCGGGGGAGGCGGCGACCGCGCCGTTCTCGTCCGGCTTGCGCTTCTTCGAGAAGGGATCCATGGGCGGGGGCGGCGGGGGAGGAAAAGGGCAAAACCCTAGCTAGGGCTTGGCGGCGCGGGGGGGTGGGTGGGTAGGAAGGGTTCGACGCGACTTGTTGGGTAGGATCAATCGGGGGCTTTTATCGAGCTGGCGGCCGCATGATTTCTCGATCAGGGGATCTCAGTATATATGTGCTTGTGACAAAAAAAAGTGCTAACGTGCGTAAGCTGGACACGTTCACGAGTTGTCTAAAAATTGACGTCCGTTTCAATAAAAAATGTACATATGTCTTCTTTTTTCATGGTAATATGTGTCTCATTCATATCTCTTCCCTAATAATCTCTTCCTAATATATATAATAAAAAAATAAAGCACGGATTAACTTTGTCACAATACGCTTCTTTCCGTGAATTTACGCTTTCAGTTTTTTTCACCTATATTATTTTCTACATCCGAGGTGGTGGTGCAAAACGATTCGAGGGTTACATCCGCTGCTGTAACACCCACAAATGCGGCTATATCTCCCACGTGTCGGGGCACGACTTAGAGGCATAGCCGCATGGTTGTCGCAAGAGGGTAATCTTCACACAATCTCATGTACTAAATAAGAAAGGAATAAAGAGTTGGCTTACAATCGTCACTTAACATAAATACAAGTTAAACATACATCATCCAGAATACAATTAAAGGTCCGACTACGAAACCAAAATAAAAGAAGACAACCCCAAAAGCTAGATCCCCGATCGTCCCAACTGGGCTCCACTACTGATCAACATGAAACGAAACAAAACAACGATCAAAATCTTCATCGAGCTCCCACTTGAGCTTGGTTGCGTCATCTGCACTGGTATCATCGGCACCTGCAACTGTTTGGAAGTATCTGTGAGTCACGAGGACTCAGCAATCTCACACCCGCGAGATCAAGACTATTTAAGCTTATGGGTAGGATAGGGCGATGAGGTGGAGCTGCAGCAGGCACTAAGCAAAAATGGTGGCTAACATACGCAAATAAACGCGAGAAGAGAAGCAACGCAACGGTCATGAAGCTAGAAGTGATCAAGAAGTGATCCTGAAACTACCTACGTTCAAGCATAACACAAGAACCGTGTTTACTTCCCGGACTCTGCCGATAAGAGACCATCACGGCTACACACGCGGTTGATGCATTTTAATTAAGTTAAGTGTCAAGTTATCTACAACCGGACATTAACAAATTCCCATCTGCCACATAACCGCTGGCACGGCTTTCGAAAGTTCAAACCCTGCAGGGGTGTCCCAACTTAGCACATCACAAGCTCTCACGGTCAACGAAGAATATTCCTTCTCCCAGGAAGACCCGATCAGTCTTGAAATCCCGGTTACAAGACATTTCGACAATGGTAAAACAAGACCAGCAAGACCGCCCGATGCGCCGACATCCCGATAGGAGTTGTACATATCTCGTTCTCAGGGCAACACCAGATGAACACTACGTACAGCTAAAACCAGCCCTCAAGTTTCCCCGAGGTGGCGCCGCAAGTGGCTCTGGTTCGGACCAACACTTAGAGAAGCACTGGCGCGGGGGGTTTAAAATAAAGATGACCCTCGGGTTAATTACTGCCAAGGGAAAGGTATAAGTTGTTAGGCAAATGTAAAACAAAGGTTGGGCCTTACTGGAGAATTTTTATTCAAAGCGAACTGTCAAGGGGTTCCCATAACACCCAACCGCGTAAGGGACGCAAAAATCAAGGAACATAACACCGGTATGACGGAAACTAGGGCGGCAAGAGTGGAACAAAACACCAGGCATAAGGTCAAGCCTTCCACCCGTTACCAAGTATATAGATGCATTAATTAAATAAGATATATTGTGATATCCCAACATATCAATGTTCCAACATGGAACAAACTTCAGCTTCGCCTGTAACTAACAACGCTATAAGAGGGGCTGAGCAAAGCGGTAACTTAGCCAAACAACGGTTTGCAGGAAGGTGGGTTAGAGGCTTGACATGGCAATATGGGAGGCATGATAAACAAAGTGATAGGTAACGCGACATAGCAATAGAACAAACAACTAGCAAGCAAAGATAGAAATGATTTCGAGGGTATGGTCATCTTGCCTGAGATCCCGCAAGGAAGAAGAGTGAGTCCATGAAGAAGATAAACGGACGTAGTCGAACGGATCCTCACAAAGGCGACATTATCGGAACTAACCCGAAGAAGCACAACCGGAAATGAGCAAACAACATGGTAAACCAACAAGCATAAACATGGCATGATGCACAATCAAATATGATGCATGTCCGGTTTAAAAAGGCATGACATGGCAATATGCACAAACAATACTAACAATTAAGTGGAGCTCAATATGTAACAAGTTACATATTGAAGAAACACCACATTTAATTATTTAGTTCTCTCCCTTTTAGATACTCAACAATATTAAATGTTGGTTAACATGACAAGAGGTGAAGCATAACAGAACTATACTATCTAAACAATTTAAATGGGGCCGGAAACATCAAACAACAATTTCGGTAAATCCCCATATGCATTTAGCAATTTAATGCAATAACAATTTAAAACATTTTAAATGTTATTATTATGATGCGGATGACATGTGCAAGTTTATGCAAATTTGTAAAAGGTTGACATGATAAGATATGAGACATTTGTCATCATGGCGGAAACGAAAGGGGTGCCACAGCAACGACAACGGAAATGGTGTCACGACAACATTCCGGTTCCGGTAACTCAATTGAGATGCCGGTGCAAAAGGAAGTGTGCGGATGTGGAACATGCTAAAGATGGTGGGGTGATCCCGACTACCGTGTTCCCACGGGTCAACGGCATGGCAAACGGGGATGTGCACGAAACAAACGGGCACGGTGCAAACACGGGGTTCATCTCATACATCACACAACATTCGTCCACGGCGGTCGCTCCGGCGGTTATACCTTCGAAGCGTGTAAACGGGACGGTTCTCGTTCGGTGCAAAGTAGAGGAAGTAGACGTTCGTAGTGGAGGTAGTCGTACACGGCGACGGTAGTTGTACACGGGTCTTCGACCATGGAAGTAGTCGTATAACATTTTCGTAGAGGTTCGGGGTCACGACACGGAACTTGACGTCCACGGGGTCTTCGAGGGTCGACGGTAGTGGTACTCGGTCGTTTCAAAGATGTACTTGGGGTCTTCGAATTTCCTGGTCTCATCAATTCGAAGGGGTACTTGGCGTTCTTAGTGATTCCGAAGACGGTGATAAAGGTACACTTGTTGTAGGAGTACTTGTCGGATCCACGGCGATGGTAGTCGCTCACGTTCGCTCGGAGAGGTAAATGGTGACTCCAAGTCCTTCGCGGTCGATGGTGGTGGTACTTGGCGCAACACCTTGTAGTCGTTCGGGTGTCGGTATCCAACAGAAGAAAACGAACTGGCTGCAACCGAAGGCAACAGGGCTTGCGGATGTTGTGCTCGCAGCAGTGGTGGATGCATGGGGCAAAGGCAACAGCAGCATGTGCACGGGGCCATGGTGATGGTGTAGGGGAGGCAGCGGCGGCCTGCCTGAGCGAGGCCAGCAGGGGCGGCGACGGAGCTAGCAGAGCCGCGGGAGTACAGAGACGAGGCAGAGGCGCAACGACATCCCTGACGAGCGACACAAGGTGTCGCTGAGCAGAGGAGGCACCCAACAGCTAGGGGAGGCCGGCGGACGACGGTTAGCAGCGGAGGTTACCGACGTTCGCCCTACGAACTCGAGGAGGAGGCGCCGGGCAGCGCGCGGGCACGGAGGAGAGGGAAGGCGCGGCGGCCGTGGTCCATGAAACAACCGAGGCACGGGCTCCAGACCATGGCAAGGACTAGGCGGGTCGAGGGCGCCGGCACTTCTGGTCCCAGCGGGAGGAAGAACAACCCAGGAGCTCGTGAGCTCGACCTTCAGGCACAAGGAGCTGGGGATCGGGATCCCTCTCTCTCGTGCATGCGTGTGGGAGGAGGGAATCAAGGAGAGGGCGAGGGGAAGGAGATAGGGATCAGGCACGAGCTCCTATGTGCGGAGGACGAGGGGAGAGAAGGGATCAATGGGGATGGGGTTCTGGCGGCGCAAGGGGAGACGAGGTTGAGATCGAGAGGAGGGGAACGAGCAGAGTGCGGGCTAGGGTTAGGCAGTGGAGGTTTGACTAGGCCTTGGCCTAGTGTCCGGCAGCTATAGGAGGCCTAAGAGGTTTGGCTGGGCTCTTCCTCTCTCCCTTATTCCCTTTAGATGAAGAAAAAAAATAGAGAGAGAGGTCAAAATAATTAAGAGAAAAGACCATGAATAAGAATTAGATGGTGGGACATGTTTTGTAGGGCTAAATGAAATATTTCCAACCCAACAAAAATGGTTCCGGCAAAATCAGGGAAGTTAAATCCAAAATTATTTAACTTGCACCAAAGGAGTTTGAATGGAGTGTAGGATTTCGGAGTGTCCAAAAATGTTCGGAATTTTAGTGGAGATCGGGAAAGCGATGAAAGAAAATATGGGCAAAGTTTGGGGACCAAACTTGAAGCGGGAAAAGGCATGTGATTATATGCAAGTGTGTTTATGGGTGATTCCGAAAATGGAATATTTAATATAGCTCCCTAATATCGAGAGGATATGTTATAAAGAGAATCATCATGTGAATTCCCTCAGTTTAAATGGACTGAAGATCCATATGGTTTACTTATTTGAGTTGCAAAGATTAATGACATGATGGCATGATGACATGATGCAATGCAAAAATAAAAGAGCAAGCACAAATAAAACACACGGCGATCACGAAAATATGGAAGTCTTCTAAAGCGTCGGTCTCGGGGTGTCACAGCTGCGACTATCCCAGGCGTGGAGATGTGGGTCCAAGATCCCCGTCCCAGAGTTGGAGATGCCAAGATATGTTTCGTCTCTGCCGGCTCTGACCCACAGCCTGTTGTGATAGGGTAGGCGTCGGGCAAGAGGGAGATGAAGGGCCCGCCGACAACGATGGTCGGGTCACCGGAGAGTAGCCGCGGAGCAAGAGGCAGCAGCTAGCAGCAATGTCCATGGCGGTATGAGCAGCCAGAGAAGGGAGAGATGTGCGGGAGCTCGAGGGCGAGAGGAAGACTAAGACGGCGCGGGCAGCGGCCTGCAGGTGTGGAGAGCTGGAGGCATGCTGGCCCAGGCATGGTCAACACGAGGCGAGCGAGCCGCTCTGCTTGTGGCTGAAGAACAAAGGCAGCAGCAGGTTCATGACGATATACAAGACGACAACACAAGAGGTTCTGGTGAGGGGGCGGCGGGAACCGGCCGAAACGGCGCGGATCCAGTTGGCCGGCGTCAGTTCCGGGCAACGGCGGCGGTGGACAGAGCTCGGGCACGGAGCTCAACCATCCATGGCGTACTGCCCATGGTGCAAATAGAGAGAGGTTAGAGAGAGAGGAAAACGCAGGCTTTCATCCAATCTGTCCCTATATGGTAAGACTCTCAGTCATAAATTCCTGCTTAGGACCAACGAATTGTTGATGAGGTGCCTGTGCAAGGCGCTGAACTGTAGCACCATGGTATATATCTTTTTAAGTAAGTGATTTGTGCATAATACAATGAGTTTATATGTACTTAATTGGAAGCAGTGTCTTCTTTTTTCCTGAACGGTACAGTACACTGCATGTACAACAATAGTGGCTGGCTGAGAGGGTTATTTGCATTGTTGGTCCTCATGGAATCAATAGACCTCAGCTATTTATTTGTATACTCTCTTGCTTTTTGCAGTGTGGTATTGGTTGCTAGACACAAATGCATACACAAATCTTTGCTCGTGTCATTATTTATCCAGGAAGCACCTAGCAGTGTAATCTTATGCATGAAGTAAGATCTTGCTATTTGATGCAAAGAGTTGCCTGATATGTTTCTTTTTTTTTGACATAATCATCCAGTGATATATTTTTCCCCTTTGATATTTTACTGGATGTTTATTATTTTTGACATAAGTATAGTCTCTTTTGGTCTAATTAGACTATGGTATCAATTTTTTAATAACAATGGTAGGAGTGAATATGGACTCTCGACTCTTGTGCTTTTAATGTGTTTGGTCTTCCTAACCTAAGTAGAGTAAGACTACCCACAATGGGAGTAACATAGATAGTAACATCACACATTTCTAGATAAAATAGATGATGTGGCAAACAATAAATGAAGAAAGAGAGGAAAGTAGTAACATAGCTAGTTACTACTAGTATGAGTAACATCACATATATCAAAGCAAGATGAGTCTATAGTGTAATAAATAAAGTATTGCATGTTATCACACATATGTTACTCCCCACTGTAGAGGTAGTAACATAAACTAGTAACATACGCATGTTACTACTCTATGTTACTACCCATTGTGTCTAGTCTAGGAGGTTTTTATTCCCGGTTAAGAAATCTGAATCTCTGTTTGGCGAAAAAATCCCTTAATTTTGGGCTGTTTTTTTATCTCTTGTGTGTTTAATTATTGTTTGGGTGATCTTTTTTATCTGGTTGCGAAATTTATCCGTGAATGACGAATGTCGTGCAGCTCGAAGGGGGTTGTCTGAGCCCGGCGTTAATGTCAAAAATCACCTCATCTCCACTGCCCCTTCATGCTGCGCCGTTGGGTGTTCTGGTGGACACATCATTTTTTTCTCGTTGCAATGCACGGGCATGTGTGCTAGTCTATCCCTAATAATAAAGTACGGATTGACTTTGTCGGGTTCACCGTCATAATACGCTTCTTACCATGAATTTACGCTTTCAGTTTTTTTCACTTATATTATTTTCTACATCCGAGGTGGTACTATTTTATCTGCGTATCTTTATTAAAATCAAAATAGATCGCATGAAGGGTCCTCGTGGGCTTCATTGTCTGTCTGCCGACGCATGTTTGACCCAATCCAAGAGTCCAGCAAAAATCACACCCGGCTAGGATAGGAAACACCCTAAAAAAGCCAGGATAGGAAATTGTGTCCGGTACAAACTCATAGATCGATGCACGTATCAAACGCCCCTAAAAACCAGGAGCCGGCCGCCCCTCCCAATCAGGCTAGCCATAGTGGGGGTAACTTAGATAGTAACTTAACACATCCCAAGACAATTTTACTTATATGGCAAGTATTTAATGAGGAAAGAGGTGCTTGTGGTAACATAATATGTTACTGTAACATAGCGCTTCCCGAGGCAAAATGAGTCTATAATAAATTAAACAATCTATGATACTACCACTATGTTACTTAGCACTATGGAGGTAGTAACTTACACTAGTGTCATATGCATGATACTAGCCTAAGTTACTCCCCACTATGACCAGCCTCACGCCGGCACCGCTACAGGGGATCTCTGTTCCTGAACTCGACATCTTCATCTATGCCGTGCAGTACCTCGGAGGAGGTTGTCGGTGTTCTGGGAATGGGGGTCCCCAGACTTGCCTGCCTGCGGCCTGCGGCGTGGCTCAAAAGGGGGCCCAGCACGGCCCATCTTCATCAACACAGACTCAAGACCCTCGCAAGGGGCCAAGCCTCGCGGGGTGGACGACACGGAGCTTCCTCAGGCACGGCCTCATCAGGCTGGCTCGCGAGGAGGCGGAGAGATCAAGGCGGGGGACCTCACAAGGTGCCCGTGACGCAAGCCATGACGACCAAAGGCGCCAGGCGGGCGCCAGCCGCGCAGTGTCCTCCTTTCCTCTTTGGTGCAAAGGGGGCAAGCGCAGCCGCGGAGTACCGAGGCATCAGGCAAAGGTTGCCATTTCGGTGCAACAAGACCAAGACTAGGAGGACTACAAGACGGAGGTCATCGTGGAGCCCAAGACGGCGTCATCACCAGAGCTTTGTGCAGGCGAAGACTACTTTTGTCAGGATAGCTGGTGCTAGCTGTCCCCCTTCAAATTAGCCCGCCATTGTTGGCTCCCTTCCCGCTCGATATTTAGAAAGAGAACCAGGGCCTTTATAAATAGGACCAGCCACCCACAGGGTAGGGTGTGGCAGGTGGAGGACGAAGAAGAAAAGATCGAATCAGGGAGAAGATCGATCAGAGAGAGAGAGAGAGAAGGGTGACTAAACTCCTCCCAGTAGTTCATCCCCCCAGCCAAGAACAGACCATCGCGAGGCTGTTCTTCCTTGTATTGTTCATCATCATCAGCCCAAGAGGCAATCCACCACACCACACACTGGAGTAGGGTATTACACCACAACGGTGGCCCGAACCAGTATAAACCCTGTGTCTCTTGTGTTGTTCTTTCCATAGCTTAGATCTTAGTGAGGCGGAGGGGTGCAGGTAGGTAGAAGGCGAAATCTCCACGTGCACCTCAGTGTTCGAACCTCAAGGGTCTGCCGGAACACGAAATCCGACATTTGGCGCGCCAGGTAGGGGTGCGCCGGAATTCGTCTTCCACCACCCCGTTCTCCTCCGACCATCGCGCCCATGTCTGACGCTCGTCGGGCCCACGCCGAGCGCCGGGCCGCTCTCGCTTCCCGCGTCGCCCAGACGGCTCCTGTAGGCGGGCGTCCACGCCGTTCCCCGTCACCTGTCGTCAACGCCGCCACCGGCCCGGCGGGGGACGAGCAGCAAGCATCGTCTCAGCATCCGTCCGTGCAGCAAGACGGTCGCACCGCTACTCCCTCGCTCACTCCAGCTGGTTCTTCGTCCCGCGCGCTCCGCGTACCCATGGAGGCTCGAGCTGCGCTCATCGCGGCAAACGAGCTCCTGCGCTACCGCCCCGTCGATGACGTCTACGAAGAATGGCTCGACCGCGTCGCCGAGCTTGTCCGCGCCGCAGGGGGCTCCCCTGCGCCGTCCGTTCCGCTGCACCGCACCCCGCCCCGCGCGGGCGACGAGGCTCCGGCGGCGCCCCAGCCGCCTCCTCCTCAAGAAGGCGCCATGGCTCCAAGGCGCGTGGCCCTTGGGCGGAACCCGCTCCGTCAGGTGCCAGTGCGGCAAGAGCAGAGCTGCCAAGAAGTCCCTCGCCCGCAAGAAGTTGCCCGGGCACTCCCTGCTCCAGTACGTCGCGACCATGCTCCTGCTCCCGCACGTTAAGACCCCGCGCTGCTCCCAGCTACAGCGCGTGGGGACGTGCAAGACCAAGCTCCCCGTCACCCAAGGCCTCCCATGGCCACAGCAGGCTGTCGTGCCTTCACCACCGAGCTACGCAGCGTCACGTGGCCCGGCAAGTTCAAGCCAGACCTGCCTCCATGTTACGATGGCACGGCCGACCCTGCGGAGTTCCTCCAGCTCTATGAGCTGGGCATCGAAGCTGCCAACGGAGACGAGAAGGTCATGGCGAACTGGTTTCCCATGGTGCTCAAGGACGGGGCCCGCACCTGGCTCCTGAACCTGGCTCCAGGCACGATCTCCTCCTGGGACGAGATGTGCACCCGCTTCATCGCCAACTTCCAAGGTACTCGCGACCAGCCACCCGCCGTGAGCGACATGCGCCGCATCAAGCAACAACCCGGGGAGACCCTGCAGAAGTACATCCAACGCTTCAACAACGCACGCCTCAAGATTCCCAAGGTGACTGAGGAGGCCATCATCTCGGCCTTCTCCGACGGCGTGCGCGATGTCAAGATGAAGGAGGAGCTGGTGATGCATGAAGACCTGTGCACTTCCTTGGAGCTGTTCAACTTGGCAACCAAGTGCGCCAGGGCTGAGGAAGGGCGTCTCTCCCTCCTCGAGCTGCCTGCCGCAGACCCAGAAGAAAAGAAGCCCAAGGCCAAGGATGTGAAGCGCAAGGGGGCTGCCGTGCTCGCGGCAGAACCAGACACCAAGCGGGGCAGAGATCAGCCTGAACCTTCCTAGGGCAGTCGATACTGTGTGTACCACGACCTCCACACCCACAACACCAACGAATGTTAAGAGCTCCGAGTCGTGCGAGAAGGAAGGATCGGCCGTCGCCCCGACCGCGGTGACCGGGGCTATGGTCGAGGAGGAGGAAGGAACGCAGGACGCTGGGAAGACCGTGGCGCGATCAACCTCGCGAGGATCGCTGGCAAGACCCGCCTCGCGAGGGAGACTGGAGGGATCAGCCTCGCGAGGATCGCCCGCAAGGCAACACAGGCCTCCCTCCGCTGCCGCCACAACCAAGGAGAAACGAGGACCGCCACCAGGACGAGGGGGCTGGGGGCTTCCAGGAGCCGCGCGTGATCGCCTGCATCCTGGGCGGGGCTCAAGCCCCAGCCTCTCAACGCATCTTCAAGCAGTTCGCCCGCGAAGTGAATGCAGTCCTTCCCAAGCTTGAAGCCACGCGCCCTCTCAGGTGGTCGGCGTGCGCCATCACGTTCAGCTCAGCAGATCAGCTCAAGTGTGCGGCTACAGCCGGAGTCCTCCTGATGCTTTGTTACCAATCATCAGCAACGTGGTGGTCACCAGGACCCTCATCGACAACGGGGCAGGGCTCAATGTCCTGTCTGTGGAAACATTCAACAATCTCCATGTGCCCTACAGCCAGCTTCAGCCAACCAAGCCTTTCTCCGGAATCACCAACGGCTTCATGGTCCCGATTGGGCAGCTCCGCCTCCCTGTCACTTTCGGGGCACGCGACAACTACCGCACCGAGCTCATCGACTTCGATGTCGCTGACATCCGCCTGCCGTACAACGCCATCCTTGGGTACCCAGCGCTGGCCAAGTTCATGGCTGTAACTCACCACGGCTACAACGTCCTCAAGATGCCAGGGAGTGGCGGAGTCATCACGGTGCCCTGTGAAGAGAAGGACGCGATGTGTTCCCTGGAATGAGCCTTTCAGTCCGCGTCACTGGAAGCCCCCAAGGAAAAGAAGACATCATCCGGCCCAGCCCCTCAAGAGGCAGGCCCCTCTGGGCCCGCGCCTACCCAGGGGGGAACTTCCTTCCATCGCATAGGAAAGCGCGCCTAGCGCCCTCCTCAGGCAGGGCTCGGGGGCTCTCCCCTGGAGGGCCACCGACCTGGCTAGGGTCACGAGGGAGGCGCTTGGGCACCACATGGAGGCGTGTTTCGAAGCACGTTTCCCTCAAGAAGGAGTAAGGCAAGGAGAGCCAGACCCTCAGGAGTTCGTCAGCAAGGCCATTCAGGAGCTACAGGAGTCAAGAGTCATGAAAGGCGGCCGCCGCCTACCAGCAGTGGCTCCCCATCCAGGCGAGGATGGTGGGCTGCACGTCTGCATCGACATACCAGGGCTCAATCGAGTCGCCTCTCTGGAGCGCCTCTGGCCCTCGCGAGTGGGGCGCTGCGGAGGTCCACCCCACAGCTACGTTCGCATGCCTTACGGCTTGCCGAACGCGGCTGCCACATACCAGCGCCTCATGAGGGGCATCATGGAGGCTCAAGAGGCCAGGCATTCCGCAGCCCTGGCGGAGATGGAGATGGTCCGCGAGGAGCCACCAGCGCCTCCGGAGCCTCCCAAGGCCCCTGGGCCTGGGGGCTCATGAGGATCGGCTTCCGCAGCCCACCGAGTCTGCTACACCAACATCCCTTCATCCTCAACATCGTCAGGTGACATCTTTCAAGTTTCATTTCCAGCTGGGAGCGCCCCCCAGGGCTGCATTATTCCCAGGCCGCGTGGGTCCGTCCCTGCGGCATGTATCCCTTTTATTTCATGTTATTAGCTTACCTTGTTGGGGGCGCCCCTCGACTGCATCATCCCCAAGTCGCTCGGGCCAGACCCAGCGGCATGTATCCCTTTTGCGTTTATTTCCGGTTATGCGTTCGACCCACCATGCTTGATTATTTGATGCCGGTCCACGGCACCTCTTCTTTTCCATGCCGACCACTTGCACGTTAAAGGGGGGTACCTGAGCATCGCGACTCAGGGCTCTTACTGGCTCTCCAGCCCTCACCCTCTGGCCTTGTCCACGGCATCGCGACCTGGCATACCAGCGACGGCTGAGACCAGCTCGAGGGCCGGGACCTGAGGACGTAGAGTGCCGGCATCTAACCAAATTTGCAGGGACACATCACAAGATAAGGCCCAGTGCCAGGCGCAACCCGCCTAGAGGTAGGGCCCCGTGAGTCCCGCGCTGGCTCACGGGTGCCCAGATACACCTCGCTAGGCCCTACCATGCCAGCCACGTGTCGGGGTGGGGCTGTACACGCCCCGAGGGCTCCTCCCGGAGGGGCCCCCCTCCCACGTACTAGTGGAAGCACCATGCTCCGCGCTGGCTGACGACACTGCCGAGGAGCGGCTATGCCCGTACACATACGGAAGCGCTATGCTCCGTGCTGGTGATAAACAACTGAGGGTGGCCCTCGGGCCGCATCAACCTCAGGGAGCCCAGAGCTCAGTGTCTAGCCTCATCGTAACGCCTCCCCTCGGGAGTGCCGCGCGAGGGGGCTGGGCATGGGGGCTGCGCCTGGGTCACGCCCAGACGCACACCGCCCAGCCAGGCCCCCCCGGGCATGGTTCGTCGTGCGTCTCTCCCCGAGCGGAGCCAAGGTATGAAGGTCATTTGAGCGTCAAGGGGGACTCCTGAGCATCGCGACTCAGGAGCCTAACTGGTCACATAGCCCCTCACTCCTTAGTATGATGGAAAGGATAATTGTGCTCAAGTGCTAGAAGAAGAAATCTATAAAATGTTTGGCACTAAATATTTGAATGATGAGCATGATTGCAATGTTGTTAGTATGAATTCCTTGAATATCCATGATGCTAATGATATGCAAAGCCACAAGCTTGGGGAAGCTATGTTTGATGAAGATGATATTTTTTGTCCCCCAAATTTTGATAAGCAAATTTTTTATGATGAAAGCATGCCTCTTATATATGATGATTATTGTGATGACACGTATGCTTTAAAGAATAATAATAACAATGAAACTTGTCATCTTGATTTCAATTTTCAATCCCATGATAGTTACTTTGTTGAGTTTGCTCCCACTATTATTCATGAAAAGAATTTTGCTTGTGTGGAGAGTAGTAAATTTTCTATGCTTGTAGATCATGAAAAGAATGCTTTAGGTACTGGTTATATTGTTGAATTCATTCATGATGCTACTGAAAATTATTATGAGGGAGGAATATATGTGTCACACCCTAGCTAGTTCATGCATTAGAGTGTTGCATCATGTCTACTCTTCCAGAAAACTGAAATGGGGATGGCAGAACCCCCAGCACTCCCTGAAAACAACTAGGGTTTACTAAAATCTTTTTCAATGAACCTGAAATGCTCTTCTAAAAAGTTCACCCTTTTTGTTTTGGGTTAGAACCTCTCACAAAATGGGTTCACATTTTTCCAGGACACATAAGGTCATTGGATTAAATCATTACTATTTGCATTTGGGTAATTTAAATCCTATAAATATTTTAAAATGCTCAAATAATCCTGAAAGTATTTTTAGGCTGTTGAGAATATTCCCAAATGTGCCTCTGAATATTTTCAGGTTTTTCCTAGATGGAATAGTATTTTTACTATTTCAAAACACAGAACAAGAATAAATAAAAAGAAAAACAAAAGCAGAGAGCACAGGCTTACCTGGCGCTCACCTAGCAGGCCCACCTGCCGGCCCAGCCCAGCAACCACTCCAGCGAGCTGCTTGACTCGGCCAGGCAGGCAGGCAGGTGCTCGACACCGGCACCAGCGCGTGCCACGCAGCTGCCCGCCGCCCTGCTTCCTCCCCTCGCCGTTCTGCTGCCCTGGGTCGGTCACCCACTCCTCCCCGAGCTCGCAGACACGCCCCTTCCTCCCCAGCTCCTCTCCCTCGCTCTCCCGCACCATGGCCGACGCTGCCGCGCCCGCGCCACCGTGATAACCGCGTCCGCCGTCGTCCCCATGCTGCGTCACCGTGTCCGTTCGCTCCGCCGTCGTCGTCCACGTCGAGCTGGCCGAGCCCCGAGCACTCGCCCGCTCTGGAGTCGCCCTGACCCCGTCTTCCCCAACTCCGGCCGCCGAGATCGTCATCGTCGCCCCGCTCAGCTCCGGCCTTCCCCGAGCCCGCTTTGACGCTTGCTGCAATCGCCGTGAGCTCAGCTTCGTCCTTCCCCTCTCCGTTAACTCTCTCCTGCACCGTATGAACCGCACCACATTCACCCACACCCACCGCCGCCGAGCTCGTCGCCGACGTGACTCCGGCCACCCACCGGCCACACCACTGTGACCAACGCACTCACCGCACTCGCAGGAACCCGTAGCACTACTCCACGCACCTCGCCGTGCCCCGTAGCCTCGGGTTCAACCTCATCCGAGCTCCGACAGCCGCACAGCTCGTCGCCGGCGACGTTTCCAGCCACCCCGATCTCCACCTCTGCCATCAAACGACGCGGCTTGCTCCCAGCAATGCGTAGATGCTCTTTGCCGCCCATTTGGTCGCCAGAGCACGAAACCCGCACTGCCCCGCCGTGTCTGGCCTCGCCGGTGACTAAACACCAGCGAGTTTGACCTCGTTTGACCCTGGTTGACCCCGTATGGGCCCAGGTTGACTCCCCCTGAGTCTATCACAAGTGGGACCGCTTTGCTAATTAACTTAGATTAGCGCTAACTAAATTTAGTTAGTTAATTAACTACTGACACGCGGGTCCCACTGGTCAGGTTTGACCTGGACCGGCTCCGTTGACCACTGATGTCACCCTGACGCAATGCTGACGCAATAGTTCAATTACTGGAATTATTCGTATGCAGGAAATACCAGA
Source organism: Triticum dicoccoides (assembly GCF_002162155.2). Taxonomy (NCBI): domain Eukaryota; kingdom Viridiplantae; phylum Streptophyta; class Magnoliopsida; order Poales; family Poaceae; genus Triticum; species Triticum dicoccoides. Next base: position 416,763,641 of record NC_041384.1, read on the forward strand.
AAATACTACAAACTTCAAAAATTCATAACTTTTAATCTGTAACTCCTAATGCAAAGATTTATATATGAAATTTGATCAGAAAAATTCAATCTTTCCATCTGTAATGGTTTCATGCATGACAAAACACTTTAACCTTGCTGTTTAGGTGAAACAAGCTAATGCACTTAAATGGCTTAATAACTTAAGCTTCCATTTGAATCTTTGATTCAAATAGACTCAAACGAACTTGTTTCACAATGCATTAGCCAGGACACCTCATATTGCCATGTCATAGCATGCATCATATTGTTGCATATTTCCATGTGATGATTGTGTTCTGTGGTTTCTTTCGTGGTAGGTTCTGCCTCCGAGGATATTTCCGAGTATCCAACTGAAGGGCAGTACCCTACTACTACTCCATCAGGCAAGGAGCCCCATTGATCATATCGATACAATCCCATGTTCTCGCTCCTGCTCTCATTTACTGCATTAAGACAACAATGTTACAAACTGCTGTGTGCTGCGGTAGTTGAACCCTTATCCTTTGCATGACCTGTCATTGACACAATAACTAGATGAAACCCACTAGCATCTTTAGGAGTTGATTGAGCCATGTATGTGTTTCCTACCTTGCTATGCCTGCTATGCTTAGAGTTGTGTCAGGTCTGGTTCATCTGGGTGATGGGCTAGAGTGAAATGATTACATCGGTAATGTGAGGGATGTGTTGAACATGATTTGGTAAAGGTATCGATGAGAGGCCATGTAGGAGTACATAGTGGGTTGTTTCATTGAGGCCGTCCCTAAGAACTGAGATCTGTATGCGTGATTTAAGATTCAGCTACTACCACACATTGGGCAATGAAATATGACCCCGCTCGACTTACTGACCCCTCTCGTCCTCTGTCCAGGAGTTGCAACTAGTTTCTGGTGTTTATAGGTTATGTGTTGGCGGCCGTGCGTAGCACTGACCCTAGGGGTGAGCTATGACACGGTAGATACACCATGGCCGGGTATGTCGGGCGCCCGTTTGGCATCTCGGGACCCTGTACACATCGTTTGGGGCCGTTGAGGACACCCTGGCCGGATTTCCTTACGGATGGAACCCGAATAGGCGATAAACCTGGACTAGAGACTTGTGCGGTTAGTCAGGTCGTGGTCTACACCCACGTCGGTTTTGGCTTGAAGTCTGCCGAGCACATGTCGTGTGCAGATGCTAAGTAGTGGAAACATGTGTGACAAAGTACACCCCTGCAGGTATACAACTATTCGAATAGCCGCGTCCACGGTAAAGGACTACTTGGTTGCCTATACAGTTCATAGACAAGTTAATGGTTACTACTAAAAGACTCAAGATAAGTGTGAGTACCGAGGATGGCCCTCTCGTAGGATGACGAGGGAGGATCCACGGTGGAGTATTGTGTTGGTGATTAGTGGACTCGTGTGCGGAAACTACTTTTACAAGTGGTGTCTCGTAGGATAGCTTAGCCAAGAGTCAAAGCTGGCTTGCTGCAATAACTCCACCACCTTCTTGAGAATGAGCATGTATAGTAGGATATGTTGTAAGACTTGCTGAGTACCTTTGTACTCATGTTGCTTTAATTACTGTTTTCAGACGATAACACCGCCCCTCCGACGGGTTTTATGTAGACCTCGACGTCGATGAGTGACTTGCCACCCAGGTGGTGATTCTGTCCATGGAGGCTCCTATGTAGATAGACAGGCTTCGTCAAGCCTTCTTTCTTTCTAGTGTCTGTACTTAGACTATTTTGCTTCCGCATGTGCTTGTATGCTTATATGACTTGAGTGTCGGGTCATGTGACCCCTACCTGTATGAACATGTTATGTATGGCTCTCCAGAGCCTTTAAATAAAGTACTTTGAGTTGTAGAGTTTTGTCGTGGTGCCATGTTGTATTTACACATATCGAGCATATTGTGTGTATGATTGAAATGCTTGGTATGTGTGGGATCCGACAATCTAGTTGTTTATCCTTGGCAGCCTCTCTTATGGGGAAATGTAGTCTAGTGCTTCCATGAGCCATAGTAGTCCGCTACAGCCCGGTTCACCGGAGTCCTGCTAGCCTAGCACTACTGCTCAGGACACTTGACTGGCCGGCATGTGTTTCACTTTGTTCCTGTGTCTGTCCCTTTGAGGAAATGTCACGCGGTGACATCCAGAGTCCTGCCTAGCCTGCTACAGCCCGGGTTCCCGAAGTCCTGTTAGCCCAGTGCTACAGCCCGGATTCACACGCTGCTGACCGACATGTTCGATGTGATTCATGTATACCCGTCCCCATAGGTTAGTGTCGCTTTGGGTTCACGACTAGCCATGTCGGCCCGGGTCCTCTGTCATATGGATGCTAGCGACACTATCATAAACGTGAGCCAAAAAGCGCAAACGGTCCCAGGCCATGGTAAGGCGACACCCGTGGGAATACCGTGCGTGAGGCCGCAAAGTGATATGAGGTGTTACCGGCTAGATCGATGTGACTTGGAATCGGGGTCCTGACAGCGTTGGCATCAGAGTCGGACTGCCTGTAGGTTCGTTGAGCCAAACTAGTCGATGTCGAGTCTAGAAATGCTTTAATTATATGTAGGGTAATTGATTGTGGGAGGGAATGTAAGGCTCTTTTACTCCTTTACCTTATGCCCTCTGATATGAGTCATTCTCTTCTCATTCTACGTGGGTTAAGGACTAGGCTTTCTTCTCTCTATCAGGTTCACGTGTTACTAATCCGTAGTAGCTTATAGGATTGTTGTTACAAGCCTCAGTGCAGTTTCTACTACTTTTAGTATGTTGTCAGTTGAATCAGAACCTTGATATGATGTTGTTGAGTGGTTTTGCAAACTGTTGTGAATGTCTCAAATCTTTTTCTGAGCATTTACAGCCGTTATGCTGTCCGATTTCTCCTAGAAAATTCTAATGCCTTTGCATTATGCTGTGCTTTCAGATGGCCACCCGTTCCCAGAACCAAGTGGTTCGTCTGACTCGGTGCCTCGATGTACCCGGTCACACAACCATGCTGGTCCAGGTGATGGTCGTGACAGGCTATCGATGGTATCCTGAGTATACCGTCGAGGAGCAGTTCCGAGACTTCAATCAGAGCCAATACCTTTGTACTGTCAGGATATATCCCTCTTATCCTGGAGCCACTGAACCCCTCCACTACTCTTATGGACTTGGGGTTACTATCAAGATGTCCGTGCAGGACGCAACTTACTCAATGATGACTATCATTCGAGACAGAACTGCCTTGCTCCAGAACACCGATTTTCGCTACATGCCAGCCTCACTCCCTGGAGCACAGGGGTACTATCAGGCTTTGTACTATGAATCTACACATTAGGATTCACTACTCCACACCACTGCCGAGATGCTCGAGGACAAGGACCACGAAAATCGGGCCTTGCGAATGGAGCTCTTCAACTCTCGTTCTGATCACTGGGCCACTTTGACTCGGTTTGCACCTGCTGTGCAGGCGGGATACATGGACATGAGGGACCTGTACCCCGTACGGTCTGGATTGCCAGATTGTATGGACTGAGGTGATGTAGGAGGCATCACCCCTCCTCGTGGTCCTCGTCTGCCACCGTTTGTTGGACCAAGGCCACATCTGAGTCCGTATGGCCCGCAAGCTCCACAGGACCGTCTGTTCCCAGATGATCATGTTCTGCTTCCAAGTTTTGGTGGTGACTTTTATGAGGATTACTACGGAGCTGTCTGAGCTAGTAGTAGTTTCACTAGTACTGTAATAGTTGTATTCTCCACAGTCCTGCATGACCGTGGGATACGACTTGGTGTGTATCACGCTCCGGAGGTGTAGAAAATAATGTATAGGAGCTTGGAATGCCTCCGATGAGATGTAATGTCTTTCACCGTAGTTGTACTCTAGCCTGGGCTTGTACTAAACTATGTACAGTGTGTATGACCGATGGTATATATATGGCAGTTTCTATATTACCATGTCGTGCAATGAACATCTCAGCATTCCATGTTATCCATTACGTTCCGCACTTCTTTGCCAAGATTGTGCCATCCTTGTCTAAACCATTGTCTTGTTTTCCTAGGATGGTCAACACCCGCAGCAACCCTGTTGCCCCGGAGCAGGGGGAAGCCAGTGCAGCTAGGGATGAGAATCTACCTCACCCGCCTTCTCTGGCCGAAGTTATGCTCGAGGCAGAAATAAACAAGCGCGAGACTAACCGCTTGCTGGAGCGGATTGAGCAGAACACTGCACATCATCAGAGAAACGACTTGGTGTCAATCAATGACTTTATCAAGTTGTATCCACCAAAGTTCAATCATTCCGTCGAGCCCCTCGATGCGGATGATTGGCTTCACAGCATCACCCATAAGCTATGTTCTGCCAACGTAGTCGAAGCTGATAAGGTTACCTATGCTGCCTATCACCTCGAAGGCCCTGCTAGCCTTTGGTGGGAAAACTTTGAGGCTATGCGCCCGGTCGACCAAATCACTACTTGGGCTGAATTCAGTGAGGCTTTCCATGAGCATCACATCCCGGAAGGTCTCATGGATCGTAAGAGGGAAGAGTTCTGCAATTTCACCCAAGGCAGACTGACTGTGGATGCATACAGCCGTGAGTTTGGAAATCTAGCACGTTATGCTCCTGAAGAGGTATCCACCGACACTAAGAAGCAGACAAGGTTCCGCAAGGGACTTAGCCCCGAGCTTCGCCGCGATCTTCGTCTGCACGAGTGCACCTCCTTCCAGAAGCTGGTCAATAAGGCCATCAGTGCCGAGACAGGTCAGACTGACTATGACGCTTCACGCAAGCACTCCCGTGATTTTGGTTCCTCATCCAGCCCTGGATCTCAGAAGCACCGGGTGTGGATTCCAAGCATAGCGTTGCCACACAGGTTCACTCCGAGGCCATCCTTTGAGGCGCCTCGCCCCAACCAGCAGTTTGCACCGCCTAAGCCCTATGGTGGCCCCGCTGCTAATGCTGCTCCACGCCCCAATGTTGTGACATGTTTCAAGTGTGGAGAGCCGGGTCACTACAGTCGAGAGTGCCCCTAGAACAACAACCCCAACCAGTCTGGAAAGTCCGTTGGCCGTGGTAAGCCAGCGGGAAAGACATTCTACGCCAAGCCAGCCACCACTACACGTGGCCATGTCAACTATGTCTCAGCTGAGGAGGCTCATGATGATCCTAACATCGTCCTTGGTACGCTCCTTGTTAATTGCCATCCGGCATCTATTCTTTTCGATACTAGAGCATCTCATTCATTCATATCTGAGAGCTATGCTCGATTGCATAACACGACATTCTGTGACATGCCCACTTCCATGGAAATTCAAACCCCTGTCTCTAGATGGCAAACTTCTAGAGTAAGCCATGGGAATGAAATTCTTGTCGATAGACTTGTCTTCCTTGCATCTTTAATAGCTCTCAAGTCCTCGGACGTAAACATCATCTTGGGCATGGACTGGATGTCAGCTCATTATGCTAAGATTGATTGTGCCACTAGAACCGTTCAACTTACTCACCCAACAGGCAAGACAGTCAATGTCTTAACTCGAGTGGCCAAGCGCCAGCTTTACTCCCTAAATGCCAACCCCCTTCCAGACCTTGAAGATATTCCGGTAGTCCGAGACTTCCCGGATGTCTTTCTAGAAGAACTGCCAGGTGTTCCACCTGACAGGGATGTCGAGTTCGTGATAGACCTTGTTCCAGGAACCGTCCCAATTTCTAGAAGACCCTATAAGATGGCACCCTTAGAACTAGCCGAGCTTAAGAAACAACTCGATGAGTCCTTGAAAAAGGGTTTCATCCGTCCTCGTTCTTCTCCTTGGGCTTGCCCCGTCCTCTTCGTCAAGAAGGATGGAACGGATCAGATGGTTGTAGATTACCGACCTGTCAACTTGGTCACTATCAAGAACAAGTATCCGCTTCCCAGGATCAACGATCTGTATGATCAGCTCGCTGGATCCTCAGTCTTCTCCAAAATGGATTTGAGGTTGGGCTACCATCAAATCAAAATCAAGAACGGGGACATTCCCAAAACGGCTTTTGTTACTCGTTATGGACAATACGAGTACACCATCATGTCCTTCGGTTTAACCAATGCCCCAACCACCTTCTCTCGATTAATGAACTCGATCTTCATGGAGTATTTGGATAAATTCATCGTGGTATACCTCGATGATATACTCATCTACTCCAAGAATGAGGAAGAACATGCCGAACATCTAAGGCTGGTATTGACGAAACTTCGAGAGCATCGCCTTTATGCCAAATTCTCCAAGTGTGAATTTTGGTTGCCAGAAGTGACCTACCTAGGTCATGTAATCTCTGGTAAGGGTATTGCTGTCAATCCCGAGCGAGTTCAAGCCGTCCTTGATTGGACTCCACCTGAAACAGTCAAGTAAGTTCAGAGCTTCCTTGGCTTAGCGAGCTATTGTTGCCGCTTCGTCGAGAATTTCTCCAAGGTTGCTAAACCTCTAACTGAACTCCTCAAGAAATATAAAAAGTTCGAGTGCACCCCACAGTGCGAGTTCAGCTTTCAGGAACTGAAAAGACGCCTGACATCTGCTCCCGTACTGGTACCACCAGATTTCTCCAAGGAATTTATTATCTATTGCGACGCCTCGCGACAAGGACTAGGTTGCATACTCATGCAAGATCGTCAGGTAATTGCCTATGCTTCACGGCAATTACACCCACATGAGGAAAACTATCCCACACATGATCTAGAGCTTGCAGCTATAGTCCATGCACTTAAAACTTGGTGACATTACCTTCTCGGTAATCGTTGTGAGATCTTCACCGATCACCAAAGTTTGAAATATATCTTCACCCAACCGGATTTGAATCTCAGGTAAAGACGTTGGGTCGAGTTGATCTCGGATTATGACTTAGGAATAACTTACACCCCGGGCAAAGCCAATGTCATGGCTGATGCGCTAAGTCGTAAATCTTATTGTAACAACCTGATGTTACAACAAAGTCAACCACTTCTCCACAAGGAGTTTCGTAAGCTTAACCTTCACATAGTTCCTCGAGGATTCCTATCCACCCTGGTGGCAAAGCCTAACCTTACGGATCAAATCATAGCTGCCCAGAAGCGTGATAAGGGCATATCCCAGATTAAGGAAAACATCGCTAGCGGAGTTGCTAAATGTTTTTCCATGGATGAGCGAGGTGTTGTCTTCTTCGAGAACCGCTTGGTGGTTCCCAGGAAACAACATCTATGTCAGTTGATTCTTAAGGAAGCTCATGAATCCCCTCTCACCATTCATCCCGGTAGTACTAAAATGTATCAAGACCTACGCCAGAGGTTTTGGTGGACTAGGATGAAGAGAAAAATTGCTCAATACATTGCTAGTTGCGACGTCTGTCGTCGTGTTAAAGCAGAGCATCAACGGCCTGCTGGCACCCTTCAACCTTTGGCTATTCCTGAATGGAAATGGGATAAAATCAGTATGGATTTCATTACCGGGTTTCCCAGGACCAAGAGAGGGAATAATGCTATCTTCGTCGTTATCGATCGTCTCTCCAAAGTAGCCCACTTCCTACCTATTCGTGAGAGTATCACCGCTAGCCAGCTAGCTGACTTATACATCTCCTGAATAGTGTCTCTTCATGGTGTCCCATTGGAAATTAACTCAGACCGTGGAAGTCTCTTCACCTCTCGATTTTGGGAAAGTTTCCAAAATGCTATGGGAACTCGTCTCTCTTTTAGCACCGCCTTCCACCCCCAATCAAGTGGTCAAGTAGAGCGAGAAAATCAAATTCTGGAGGATATGCTCCGAGCTTCTGTCATCTCATTGGGAGTGGGTTGGGAGAAATGCCTTCCATTCGCGGAGTTCGCTTATAACAATAGCTATCAAGCTAGCTTGGGTAAAGCTCCTTTCGAAGTTCTCTATGGACGAAAATGTCGAACGTCTCTTAACTGGTCAGAAACCGGGGAAAGACAACTCTTTGGCCCGGATATGATTCAGGAAGCAGAAGAGCAGGTTTGCGTTATTCGCGAGAAATTGAAAACAACCCAATCTCATCAAAAGAGCCAATATGACCGCAAACATAAGCTCATGACTTATGAAGTCGGCGAGAAGGCTTACCTTCGGGTTATCCTTTAAAGGGAACCCATCATTTCGGTATCAAAGGCAAGTTGGCTCCTCGTTACATTGGACCCTTTCGCATTTTTGCCAAACAAGGAGAAGTTGCCTACCAATTGGAACTACCTCCACATCTTTCCAGAGTTCACGATGTCTTCCACGTTTCTCAACTCAGGCGTTGCTTCGCGGATCCTATCCGTGGAGTGGACCACAAAACGCTTGATCTCCAAGATAATCTCACATATCGGGAATATCCCGTTCATATCCTTGATCAAGCCGAGCGTACCACTCGACGCCATGACATCAAGTTTCTCAAGGTTCAATGGTCACACCACTCTGAGAAAGAAGCCACTTGGGAAAGGGAGGATCGCCTTCGACTTGAGTACCCCACCTTCTTTCCAACGGATCCTAAATCTCGGGATGAGATTCTTTTGAGTGGGGGTGAGTTGTCACACCCTAGCTAGTTCATGCATTAGAGTGTTGCATCATGTCTACTCTTCCAGAAAACTGAAATGGGGATGGCACCCCCAGCACCCCCTGGAAACAACTAGGGTTTACTAAAATCTTTTTCAATGAACCTGAAATGCCCTTCTAAAAAGTTCACCCTTTTTGTTTTGGGTTAGAACCTCTGACAAAATGGGTTCACATTTTTCTAGGACACATAAGGTCATTGGATTAAATCATTACTATTTGCATTTGGGCAATTTAAATCCTATAAATATTTAAAATGCCCAAATAATCCTGAAAGTATTTTTAGGCCGTTGAGAATATTCCCAAATGTGCCTCTGAATATTTTCAGGTTTTTCCTAGATGGAATAGTATTTCTACTATTTCAAAACACAAAACAGGAATAAATAAAAAGAAAAACAAAAGCAGAGAGCAGAGGCTTACCTGGCGCTCACCTAGCAGGCCCACCTGCCGGCCCAGCCCAGCAACCGCTCCAGCAAGCTGCTTGACTCGGCCAGGCAGGCAGGCCGGTGCTCGACGCCGGCATCAGCACGCGCCATGCAGCTGCCCGCCGCCCTGCTTCCTCCCCTCGCCATTCTGCTGACCTGGGTCGGTCACCCACTCCTCCCCCGAGCTCGCAGACACGCCCCTTCCTCCCCAGCTCCTCTCCCTCGCTCTCCCGCACCATGGCCGACGCTGCCGCGCCCGGCCACCGTGATAACTGCGTCCTCCGTCATCCCCGTGCCGCGTCACCGTGTCCGTTCGCTCCGCCGTCATCATCCACGTCGAGCACGCCGAGCCCCGAGCGCTCGCCCGCTCTGGAGTTGCCCCTGACCCCGTCTTCCCCAACTCCGGCCGCCGAGATCGCAATCGTCGCCCCGCTCAGCTCCGGCCTTCCCCGAGCCCGCTTCGACGCTTGCTGCAATCGCCGTGAGCTCAGCTCCGTCTCCCCCCTCTCTGTTAACTCTCTCCTGCACCGTATGAACCACACCACGTTCACCCGCACCCGCCGCCAGCGAGCTCATCGCCGACGTGACTCCGGCCACCCACCGGCCACACCACTGTGACCAACGCACTCACCACACTCGCAGGAACCCGTAGCACTACTCCACGTGCCTCGCCGTGCCCCGTAGCCTCAGGTTCGACCTCACCCGAGCTCCGGCAGCCGCACAGCTCGTCGCCGGCGATGTTTCCGGCCACCCCGAGCTCCACCTCTGCCACCAAACGACGCGGCTCCCAGCTACGCGTAGATGCTCTCCGCCGCCCATTTGGTCGTCGAAGCACGAAACCCGCACTGCCCTGCTGCGTCTGGCCTCGCCAGCGAGTTTGACCTCGTTTGACCCTGGTTGACCCCGTGTGGGCCCAGGTTGACTCCCCCTGAGTCTATGACAAGCGGGACCGCTCTGCTAATTAACTTAGATTAGCGCTAACTAAATTTAGTTAGTTAAGTAACTACTGACACGCGGGTCCCACTGGTCAGGTTTGACCTGGACCGGCTCCGTTGACCACTGACGTCACCCTGACGCAATGCTGACGCAATAATTCAATTACTGGAATTATTCATATACAGGAAATTCCAGAAAATACTACAAACTTCAAAAATTCATAACTTTTAATCTGTAACTCCTAATGCAAAGATTTATATATGAAATTTGATCAGAAAAATTCAATCTTTCCATCTGTAATGGTTTCATGCATGAGAAAACACTTTAACCTTGCTGTTTAGGTGAAACAAGCTAATGCACTTAAATGGCTTAATAACTTAAGCTTCCATTTGAATCTTTGATTCAAATAGACTCAAACCAACTTGTTTCACAATGCATTAGCCAGGACACCTCATATTGACATGTCATAGCATGCATCATATTGTTGCATATTGCCATGTGATGATTGTGTTCTGTGGTGTCTTTCGTGGTAGGTTCTGCCTCCGAGGATATTTCCGAGTATCCAACTGAAGGGCAGTACCCTACTACTACTCCATCAGGCAAGGAGCCCCATTGATCATATCGATACAATCCCATGTTCTCGCTCCTGCTCTCATTTACTGCATTAAGACAACAATGTTTCAAACTGCTGTGTGCTGCGGTAGTTGAACCCTTATCCTTTGCATGACCTGTCATTGCCACAATAACTAGATGAAACCCACTAGCATCTTTAGGAGTTGATTGAGCCATGTATGTGTTTCCTACCTTGCTATGCCTGCTATGCTTAGAGTTGTGTCAGGTCTGGTTCATCTGGGTGATGGGCTAGAGTGAAATGATTACGTCGGTAATGTGAGGGATGTGTTGAACATGATTTGGTAAAGGTATCGATGAGAGGCCATGTAGGAGTACATGGTGGGTTGTTTCATTGAGGCCGTCCCTAAGAACTGAGATACGTATGCGTGATTTAAGATTCAGCTACTACCACACATTGGGCCCTGAAATATGACCCCGCTCGACTTACTGACCCCTCTCGTCCTCTGTCCAGGAGTTGCAACTAGTTTCTGGTGTTTATAGGTTATGTGTTGGCGGCTGTGCGTAGCACTGACCCTAGGGGTGAGCTATGACGCGGTAGATACACCATGGCCGGGTATGTCGGGCGCCCGTTTGGCGTCTAGGGACCCTGTACACATCGTTTGGGGCCGTTGAGGACACCCTGGCCGGATTTCCTTGCGGATGGAACCCGAATAGGCGATAAACCTGGACTAGAGACTTGTGCGGTTAGTCAAGTCGTGGTCTACACCCACGTCGGTTTTCGCTTGAAGTCTGCCGAGCACATGTCGTGTGCAGACGCTAAGTAGTGGAAACATGTGTGATGAAGTACACCCCTGCAGGGTATACAACTATTCGAATAGCCGCGTCCGCGGTAAAGGACTACTTGGTTGCCTATACAGTTCATAGACAAGTTAATGGTTACTACTAAAAGACTCAAGATAAGTGTGAGTACCGAGGATGGCCCTCTCGTAGGATGATGAGGGAGGATCCACGGTGGAGTATTTTGTTGGTGATTAGTGGACTCGTGTGCGGAAACTACTTTTACAAGTGGTGTCTCATAGGATAGCTTAGCCAAGAGTCAAAGCTGGCTTGCTGCAATAACTCCACCACCTTCTTGAGAATGAGCATGTATAGTAGGATCTGTTGTAACACTTGCTGAGTACCTTTGTACTCATGTTGCTTTAATTACTGTTTTCAGACGACAACACCGCCCCCTCCGACGGGTTTTATGTAGACCTCGACGTCGATGAGTGACTTGCCACCCAGGTGGTGATTCTGGCCATGGAGGACCCTATGTAGATAGACATGCTTCGTCAAGGCTTCTTTCTTTCTAGTGTTTGTACTCAGACTATTTTTCTTCCGCATGTGCTTGTATGCTTGTATGACTTGAGTGTCGGGTCATGTGACCCCTACCTATATGAACATGTTATGTATGGCTCTCCGGAGCCTTTAAATAAAGTACTTTGAGTTGTAGAGTTTTGTTGTGGTGCCATGTTGTATTTACACATATCGAGCATATTGTGTGTATGATTGAAATGCTTGGTATGTGTGGGATTCGACAATCTAGTTGTTTATCCTTGGCAGCCTCTCTTATGGGGAAATGTAGTCTAGTGCTTCCATGAGCCATAGTAGTCCGCTACAGCCCGGTTCACCGGAGTCCTGCTAGCCCAGCACTACTGCTCAGGACACTTGACTGGCCGGCATGTGTTTCACTTCATTCCTGTGTCTGTCCCTTCGTGGAAATGTCACGCGGTGACATCCGGAGTCCTGCCTAGCCTGCTACAGCCCGGGTTCCCAGAGTCCTGTTAGCCCAGTGCTACAGCCCGGATTCACACGCTGCTGACCGACATGTTCGATGTGATTCATGTATGCCTATCCTCATAGGTTAGTGCCACTTTGGGTTCACGACTAGCCATGTCGGCCTGGGTTCTTTGTCATATGGATGCTAGCGACACTATCATATACGTGAGCCAAAAGGCGCAAACGGTCCCGGGCCATGGTAAGGCGACACCCGTGGGAATACCGTGCGTGAGGCCGCAAAGTGATATGAGGTGTTACCGGCTAGATCGATGTGACTTGGAATCGGGGTCCTGACAATATGCTTGTAGGAATTGCAATAATATCAAGTTTCCTCTCTATGTGCTTAAAGTTTTGAAGTTATGCTTGTTTTGCCTTCCTATGCTAGTTGATTCTTGTTCCTATAAGTTGTTTGCTCACAAAATCCCTATACATAGGAAGTGGGTTAGACTTAAATGTGTTAGAAATATGCTTCATGATGCACTCCTTATGTTTCAATTTTTATCCTTTATGTGAGCATCATTGAAATCATCATGCCTAGCTAGGGGCGTTAAACGACAGCGCTTGTTGGGAGGCAATCCAACTTTATTTTCGTTCCTTGATTTTTTTCCTGTTTAGTAATTAATAATTCATCTAGCCTCTGTTTAGATGTTGTTTTATGCTTTTAATTAGTGTTTGTGCCAAGTAGAACCTTTGGGAAGACTTGGGGAAAGTCTTGTTGATCATGCTGTAAAAAACAGAAACTTTAGCGCTCACGAGAATTGCTGCCATTTTTATTTGAAGAGTGCTATTTAGTTAATTATTTGTGAAGATGACTAATAGATAAATTCCTCAGGTCCAGCAATTTATTTGAGAATTTTATGAGTTCCATAAGTATACGTTCGATCCAGATTACTACAGACTGTTCTGTTTTTGACAGATTCTGTTTTTCATGTGTTGTTTACTTATTTTGATGAATCTATGGCTAGTAAAATAGTTTATAAACCATAGAGAAGTTTGAATACAGTAGGTTTAACACCAATATAAATAAATAATGAGTTCATTACAGTACCTTATGATGGTGATTTGCTTTCTTATACTAACGGAGCTTACGAGTTTTCTGTTAAGTTTTGTGTTGTGAAGTTTTCAAGTTTTCGGTAAGGATTCGATGGACTATAGAATAAGGAGTGGCAAGAGCCTAATCTTGGGGATGCCCAAGGAACCCCAAGGTAATATTCTAGGAGAAACAAAAGCCTAAGCTTGGGGATGCCCCGGAAGGCATCCCCTCTTTCGTCTTCGTTCATCGGTAACTTTACTTGGAGCTATATTTTTATTCGCCACATGATATGTGTTTTGCTTGGAGCGTCATTTTATTTTATTTTGTTTTGCTTGCTGTTTGAATAAAGTACCAAGATCTGAAATTCTTAAATGTTAGAGAGTCTTCACATAGTTTCATAATTATTCGACTACTCATTGATCTTCACTTATATCTTTCGGAGTAGTTTGTTGTTGCTCTAGTGCTTCACTTATATCTTTTTAGAGCACGGTGGTGGTTTTATTTTATAGAAATAGATGAACTCTCATGCTTCACTTATATCATTCTGAGAGTCTTAAATAGCATGGTAATTTTCTTAAATAATCCTAATATGCTAGGCATCTAAGAATAGTGAAAACTTTCTTATGAGTGTGTTGAATACTAAGAGAAGTTTGATACTTGATGATTGTTATGAGATATGGAGGTAATAATAATAAAGTCGTGCTAGTTGAGTAGTTGTGAATTTGAGGAATGCTTGTATTGAAGTTTGCAAGTCCCGTAGCATGCATGTATGGTAAACGTTATGTAACAAATTTGAAACATGAGGTGTTATTTGATTGTCTTCCTTATGAGTGGCGGTCGGGGACGAGCGATGGTCTTTTCCTACCAATCTATCCCCCTAGGAGCATGCGGGTAGTGCCGAGGTTTTTGATTACTTGTAGATTTTTGCAATAAGTATGTGAGTTCTTTATGACTAATGTTGAGTCCATGGATTATACGCACTCTCACCGTTCCATCCTTGCTAGCCTCTTCGGTACCGTGCATTGCCCTTTCTCACATTGAGAGTTGGCGCAAACTTCGCCGGTGTATCCAAACCCCGTGATATGATACGCTCTTTCACACATAAACCTCCTTATATCTTCCTCAAAACAGCCACCATACCTACCTATTATGACATTTCCATAGCCATTCTGAGATATATTGCCATGCAACTTTCCATCATTCCGTTCATCATGACACATTCATCATTGTCATATTGCTTAGCATGGTCATGTAGTTGACATAGTATTTGTGGCAAAGCCACCGTTCATAGTTCTTTCATACATGTCAGTCTTGGTCCATTGCATATCCCGGTACACCACCGGAGGCATTCATATAGAGTCATCTTTGTTCTAGTATCGAGTTGTAATCATTGAGTTGTAAATAAATAGAAGTGTGATGATCATCATTATTAGAGCATTGTCCCAAGTGAGGAATAAAAAAAGAAAGGCCATAAAAAAAGAGAAGGCCCCAAAAAAAGAGAAAGGTCATAAAAAAAGAGAAGGCCCAAAAAATGAGAGAAAAAGAGAGAAGGGACAATGTTACTATCCTTTTACCACACTTGTGCTTCAAAGTAGCACCATGATCTTCATAGTAGAGAGTCTCTCATGTTATCACTTTCATATACTAGTGGGAATTTTTCGTTATAGAACTTGGCTTGTATATTCCAACAATGGGCCTCCTCAAGTGCCCTAGGTCTTCGTGAGCAAGCAAGTTGGATGCACACCCACTTAGTTTCTTTTGTTGAGCTTTCATACATTTATAGCTCTAGTGCATCCGTTGCATGGCAATCCCTACTCCTTGCATTAACATCAATCGATGGGCATCTCCATAGCCCATTGATTAGGCTCGTTGATGTGAGACTTTCTCCTTTTTGTCTTCTCCACATAACCCCCTCATTATATTCTATTCCACCAATAGTGCTATGTCCATGGCTCGCGCTCATATATTGCGTGAAAGTTTATAGGTTTGAGATTACTAAAGTATGAAACAATTGCTTGGCTTGTCATCGGGGTTGTGCATGATGAGAGCATTCTTGTGTGACGAAAATGGAGCATGACTAAACTATATGATTTGGTAGGGATGAACTTTCTTTGGCCATGTTATTTTGAGAAGACATAATTGCTTAGTTAGTATGCTTGAAGTATTATCATTTTTATGTCAATATGAACTTTTGCCTTGAATCTTTCGGATATGAATATTCATGCCACAATTAAGAAGAATTCCATTAAAATTATGCCAAGTAGCACTCCACATCAAAAATTCTATTTTTATCATTTACCTACTCGAGGACGAGCAGGAATTAAGCTTGGGGATGCTTGATACGTCTCCAATGTATCTATAATTTTTGATTGCTCCATGCTATGTTATCTACTGTTTTGGGCAATATTGGGCTTTATTATCCACTTTTATATTATTTTTGGGACTAACCTATTAATCGGAGGCCCAACCCAGATTTGGTGTTTTTTTGCCTATTTCAGTGTTTCGAAGAAAGGAATATAAAACAGAGTCGAAACGGAACGAAATCAACTGGAGAAGTTATTTTTGGAAGGAAAGCTACCGGATGGACTTGGACCCCACGTCAGGAGCCAAGGGAGGTGCTCACGAGGGTGGGGGCGTGCCCCTAGGCCGCGCTCCCTGCCTCGTGGGGCCCCCAAAGCTCCACCGACGTACTTCCTGCACCCATATATACTCACATACCCTAAAACTTCCAGAATAGAGAATAGATCGGGAGTTCCGCCGCCAGAAGCCTCCGTAGCCACCGAAAGCCAATCTAGACCCATTCCGGCACCCTGCCGGAGGGGGCAATCCCTCTCCGATGGCCATCTTCATCATCCCGGTGCTCTCCATGACGAGGAGGGAGTAGTTCTCCCTCGGGGCTGAGGGTATGTACCGGTAGCTATGTGTTTGATCTCTCTCTCCCGTGTTCTTGAGGTGATACGATCTTGATGTATCGCGAGCTTTGCTATTATATTTGGATCCTATGATGTTTTCTCCCCCCTCTACTCTCTTGTAATGAATTGAGTTTCCCCTTTGAAGTCATCTTATCGGATTGAGTCTTTAAAGATTTGAGAACACTTGATGTATGTCTTGCCGTGCATATCTGTGGTGACAATGGGATACCACGTGATTCACTTGATGTATGTTTTGGTGATCAACTTGCGGGTTCCGCCCATGAACCTATGCATAGGGGTTGGCACACATTTTCGTTGTGATTCTCCGGTAGAAACTTTGGGGAACTCTTTGAGGTTCTATGTGTTGGTTGAATAGATGAATCTGAGATTGTGTGATGCATATCATATAATCATACCCACGGATACTTGAGGTGACATTGGAGTATCTAGGTGACATTAGGGTTTTGGTTGATTTGTGTCTTAAGGTGTTATTCTAGTATGAACTCTAGGGCTATTTGTGACACTTATAGGAATAGCCCAACAAATTAATTGGAAAGAATAACTTTGAGGTGGTTTTGTACCCTACCACAATCTCTTCGTTTGTTCTCCGCTATTAGTGACTTTGGAGTGACTCTTTGTTGCATGTTGAGGGATAGTTATGTGATCCAATTATGCTATTATTGTTGAGAGGACTTGCACTAGTGAAAGTATGAACCCTAGGCCCTGTTTCAACGCATTGCAATACAGTTTACGCTCACTTTTACCATTAGTTACCTTGCTGTTTTTATAATTTCAGATTACAAATACCTTTATCTACCATCCATATTGCACTTGTATCACCATCTCTTCACCGAACTAGTGCACCTATACAATTTACCATTGTATTGGGTGTGTTGGGGACATAAGAGATTCTTTGTTATTTGGTTGCAGGGTTGCTTGAGAGAGACCATCTTCATCCTACGCCTCCTACGGATTGATAAACCTTAGGTCATCCACTTGAGGGAAATTTGCTACTGTCCTATAAACCTCTGCACTTGGAGGCCCAACAATGTCTACAAGAAGAAGGTTGTGTAGTAGACATCATAGATCTTCACGAAGTAGGCGATCTCCTTGCCCGTACAAACTCCTTGGTTCAACTCCACAATCTTGACGGAGGCTCCCAAGTGACACCTAACCAATCTAGGGGACACCACCCTCCAAAAGGTAATAGATGGTGTGTTGATGATGAACTCCTTGATCTTGTGCTTCAAATGATAGTCTCCCCAACACTCAACTCTCTCTCATAGGATTGGATTTGGTGGAAAGATGATTTGAGTGGAAAGCAACTTGGGGAAGGCTAGAGATCAAGATTTATGTGGTTGGAATGGAATATCTTGACCTCAACACAAGTGTAGGTGGTTCTCTCTTATAAAATGTATGATGGAAGTGTAGGCATGTTCTTATGGCTCTCTCCATGAATGAAGAGTGGGTGGAGGGGTATATATAGCCTACACACAAAATCTAACCATTACACACAATTTACCAAACTCGGTGGGACCGAATCAGAAAACTCGGTCAGACCGATTCAATTCAAAATGTGAACGTTAGGATTTTCGGTGGGACTGACACGTCAACTCGGTGGGACCGATTTCATTAGGGTTAGGGCATAACGTAATCTCGGTGAGACCGATTACACAAACTCGGTGGGACCGATTTTGGTAATAAGCAAACAGAGAGTTGGTTAGGCAAACTCGGTGGGACCGATTCACTCATCTCGGTTGGACCAAAACGTTATGAAGGGGAAACAGAGAGTTTGCATTGTGAACTCGGTGGGACTGATCGCTCATCTCGGTTAGACCGAAATGTTACAAAGGGAAATAGAGAGTTTGCAATCCCATCTCGGTGAGACCGAGATCCCTATCGGTGGGACCGAAGCGACTAGGGTTTTTTGGCAGTGGCTATGTCAACTGAACTTGGTGGCGCCGGATGGAAAGTTTCGGTGGGGCCGAGTTTGACTTTTGGTTTGGGACATATGTGGATATGAGAAAGTGGTTGAGGATTTTGGAGCATATCACTAAGAATTTTGAGAAAGTAACCCATTAAGCAACACCTCATCCCCTTCTAATAGTATTGGCTTTTCCTATGGACTCAATGTGATCTTGGATCACTAAAAGGTAAAATGTAGAGTCTTGAGCTTTAGAGCTTGAGCCAATCTTTTGTCCTTAGCATTTTGAGGGGTCCACATTTCTAATCTAGGCCATGCCAATCATTGAGCCTTCTTGAAATATTTATCTTGAAATAGTATTAGCTCAATGAGCTATATGTTGTTACGAATTACCAAAACCACCCAGGGATAGCTGCACTTTCAATCTCCCCCTTTTTGGTAATTGATGACAACATATAGATCAAAGCTTCGACAAATGATTATAAGATTGAAATATATCGTCGCTTTGAGAAGTATGTGATAAGCAAGAGCTCCGCCTAAATTTGTGCATTATGTGAAGTTTGCTTTTGAATGCAAATGCACAATCGATTAGGATCATGGGTTACTCTTACATGTCACATACATCTTGGTGGAGCGCTCAAAATGATATAACTTAAAAGTATGCACTCATCACCAAGCAAAGTGAATGATCATATAGAGATATAAAAGATAGTATCATCCAAGCAAGTATTAAAGTAGCATATGATCAATCACATGATCACACAAGTATCTCACACAAGGACATGAAGTATCTCACACATGCATACAATAAAAAGTTCAACCAAAAGCAAAGAAGCAAAACACTCTCTCGAAGCCTATGATCTATACACATTTCTCCCCCTTTGGCAACAAGTTACCAAAAAGTTCAAATATGCATAGTGCTATGCGTCTCTCAGGCTTGGTCTTCGGGAGGTGGTGTAGAGAGAACTCCAAGGACGAAGGCATCCATTGACGTAGTTGGAGGTAGTGGAGTGGCTGCTGGAGGTGGTACCGAGGCTGTGGCTGCTGGTGCTGATGCTGTTGCTCTTGTATCAGGTACATACAGTGCAGCAGACCTCTGTCCTCTAGGCACTCGCTGAAATGCATCAGTAGTTGCCTTCCCTCTCTTCTCTTCTGCTTCCTCCTGGAGCTGCTCAACTGCTGTTTGAATCTCAGTTACCTTCATATCAAGATCATAAAATTTGGTTTCTATGATGTAACGCCCCAGATATAATTTCCATATTTGTATCCAACTCTTGCCGTCTCCGGCGCTAAGTTATATTTATTTCTCGGGTTTGTGTCTTTGTCTCCGTGTGTTGTTTTCTTTTTCGTGCATCTCATACCATGTCTTCTCGTGCATTGCATTTGCATACGTGTTCATCTCATGCATTCGAGCATTTTCCCCGTTGTCTGTTTTGCATTCCGGCGCTTCGTTCTCCTCCGGTGGTCATTTCTAGTCTTCTTTCGTGTGTGGGGTTTAAACATTTCCGGATTGGACCGAGACTTGCCAAGCGGCCTTGGTTTACTACCGGTAGACCGCCTGTCAAGTTTCGGGTCATTTGGACTTCGTTTGATACTCCAACGGTTAACCGAGGGACCGAAAAGGCCTCGTGTGTGTTGCAGCCCAACACCCCCCCAAATTTGGCCCAAAACCCACCAAACTCTGCTCCATGCCCTAGAGCGTTCGATCATGATCGTGTGGGCAAAAACCGCACCTCATTTGGACTCTCCTAGCTCCACTTATGCCTATTTATACCCCCTCCATTCGGATCTCTTCTTCCCCCGTCCGAAACCCTAGTTTAAAAAAAAACAGATCCATCTTCCCTCGCGCCGGGCCAGACGTGTCCGCCCGCGCCGGACGTTGTCCGCCCCGCCGCCGCACCCACTCACGCGCCGCCACGTGGGCCGTGCCCACATCGCCGCCGTTGGGCCCGCCAGGCCCACGGGGAGCCCCCGCGAGCCCATCTCGCATCGCCGCCGCCGCCTGTCTTCCTCCCTCTCCGGCGCCGTCCGCGGCCACCTTCACCGGCCGGCGGCCGCCGCACCTTGCCGGCGCGCGAGCCGCGCCCCGCCGCCCTTCGCGTCGGGCGCCCGCGGCCACGGCGACCCCGGCCGCGCCGCCCCTCGCCGTCTCGTCGCCGGCCACCGCCTCCTCCACGCCCGGCCCCCTCTCCGGCGACCTCCTGGAGCCCGGCGTCCCTTTCCTCTCCGGCGAACAGTGAACTCCGGCGCCACCTCGGGATCCGTGCCGCCAGATCCAGATCCAGTTTTGGATTCGGTTGACTTCTCTCCCCCGAAACCCTAATTTTTCGTGCTATCTTTGACTGCTCGTATCTTTGCAACCGTAGCTCCATTTTGGGCATATGATATATCAAAATCTTCGACTCGACATGTACATCATTTCATTCCATTGCATCATTTGCATTTGAGTTCATCTTGATACCCAAAATGCTGTTAGAAGGAGGCTTCGTGAGTTAAATTGCAGATCCGTTAGTTCATCATGCACTTTTGTCATTTTTGCCATGTTTAATTCGTGCATGATATGCCTGTGCCCCTTTGGGATGAATTGTTAAGCATTTTGTCTTCTTTCCAGAGGTGCCACCCATGCATTTTTAGGATGTGTGTGTTGTCTTGTGCAAGCTTGCGAAGAGAGGTACCTAAGATTGCTGATTTCAGGGACTTAGTGATTTTCACTAAGTCTGGGATATTTTAGTTCATGATGCTATATGTCCAGCTTGTTTCCTAGTGATCCGTGCCTCTTTTGAGGATGAACAGTAAGGGAGTTTTGATATTTATGTTATACTCTATCCATCCATGTCTTTTTTTGCATATGTGGAGTGCTCTAGGTTGACTCAATCGAGCTCAACTTTTGCTTCGTTGTTAATCTGGGCAGATCGTCAACTTGTTTGCGATTTTGCCGATGCTACCGTTAGTGTTCCATGCATGCTATGCCTTTGTTCTTGCCATGTGTAGCTAGCACATTGTGCCTTCTTGCTGGTTATATGCTTTCCTTGACATGACTTGCACCGTAGTGAGTGCATCGAGCTCGTTTACATGCCTTCGTGAGTTAAATTTTAGCATGTCTCAGTTTTCACTAAGTCTGAAAACTGATTGTGTTCGAGCTATGTTCGTGAGCTCGGTAGAGTATTTTGTGAACCCTTTTGGCCCCAGGTCACTTTGGGTGTTTTGTTAAGCTTGTTGAGTAGATCCATGCCATGTTATTGCTTGTCATGTTCAGGTTTTCTATCATGTTGTTTTGCTGCTCCGAAGAGAGCATCGTGATCTGAAATTTCAGACTAGTGTTAATTTCACTAAGTCTGGAAATCTGTTTTGCTTTTGCGTTTTAGCCATGCTTGTTTGAACCTCTTAATGGATGAATTTGCCTATGGCTCAGTGCTAGTGTTTTGTCAACCATCTTGTGTACATCACTGCCATGTATTTTGTTTTTATGTTTGGTGGCTGTAGCATGTTCATTTCGTTGCATTTAGATGCCTACTTGCTGTAAATTGCAGACCGGTGTCGTATCTTAAAACGCTCGCCATTTCTAAACCGTAGCTCCGATTCCAATGATCTTTATATCGTTTTCAAGCGATTTCATCCCCTCTATCCAGTGGCACACTTGGTTTTCCAAGTTGAGGCCAGGTTCATGCATTTCCTGTCATTTCTTGCATTTTGCATCCCGCATCGCATCCCGCATAGCATATCGTCATTTCATCATATTGCTTGGTCTTGCCCGTGGTTGATTGTATCCTTGTTGCTTGTTTGTCTTGTTGGGTAGAGCCGGGAGACGAGTTCGCTACCGAGGAGCCCGTTGAGTTTGCTTGTGAGGATCCAGTCAACTCTGACAACTGTGCAGGCAAGATGATCATACCCTCGAAATCACTACTATCCTTGCTATGCTGGTTTGCTCGCTCTTTTGCTTTGCCACTGCTACGATGCCCACCTTTTGCTTGTCAGCCTCCCAATTGCCATGATGAACCTCTAACCCACCATTGTCCTAGCAAACCGTTGATTGGCTATGTTACCGCTTTGCTCAGCCCTTCTTATAGCGTTGTTAGTTGCAGGTGAAGATTGGAGCCGTTCCTTGTTGGAACATTTATTTACTTGTTGGGATATCATTATATTGCTATGTTATCTTAATGCATCTATATACTTGGTAAAGAGTGGAAGGCTCGGCCTCTCGCCTAGTGTTTTGTTCCACTCTTGCCGCCCTAGTTTTCCGTCATATCGGTGTTATGTTCCCGGATTGTTGCGTCCCTTACGCGGTTGGGTTATAATGGGAACCCCTTGATATTTCGCCCTGATTAAAGCTTGTCTAGCAATGCCCAACCTTGGTTTTACCATTTGCCACCTAGCCTTTTCTTTCCCTTGGGTTCTGCAGACTCAAAGGTCATCTTATTTTTACCCCCCCGGGCCAGTGCTCCTTTGAGTGTTGGTCCACCTGTCAGCTACCGGTGGCTACCAGGGGCAACTCTGGGCTGGCCTACCCGTACCTAGGACAATCTGAGTGTGCCCTGAGAAAGAGATATGTGCAGCTCCTATCAGGATTTTTCGGCACATTCGGGCGGTGTTGCTGGTCTTGTTTTAACCTGTCGAAGTGTCTTGAGTTACCGAGATACCGAGTCTGATCGGAACGTCTTGGGAGGAGGTCTATTCCTTCGTTGACCGTGAGAGCTTGTCATGGGCTAAGTTGGGACCCCCCTGCAGGGATTGATCTTTCGAAAGCCGTGCCCGCGGTTATGGGCAGATGGGAATTTGTTAATGTCCGGTTGTAGATTACTTGAACTAAACTTAATTAAAATGAATCAACCGTGTGTGTTACCGTGATGGCCCCTTCTCGGCGGAGTCCGGGAAGTGGACACGGTGTTGGAGTTATGCTTGCGCAGGATGTTCCTTTAGCTTCTCGCTCGTGCTTCGCCTTCTCTCCTCGCTCTCTTTTGCGTATAGGTTAGCTACCACATATGCTAGTCGCTTGCTGCAGCTCCACATATACTTGCCTTATCCATTCCTATGAGCTTAAATAGTTTTGATCGCGAGGGTGCGAGATTGCTGAGTCCCTGTGGCTCACAGATACTACAACTCCAGATGTAGGTCCAGGTGTTTCTGCTCCAGGTGACGATTACGAGCTCAAGTGGGAGTTCGACGAGGACTCTCAGCGATACTACGTGTCTTTTCCGGATGATCAGTAGTGGTGCCTAGTTGGGGTTATCGATTCAGGGCCTTGTCGCATGTTGGGTTCTTTTCTATTTTGGCGCCGTAGTCGGGCCATGAGTGTTTGTTTGATGGATGTTATTTATGTACTCTGATGTGACGTGGCGAGTGTAAGCCAACTATGTTATCTCCCCCCTTTTATTATGTATTACATGGGATGTTGTAATGATTGCCTGACTTGCGACATTGCTTTCAATGCGGTTATGTCTCTAAGTCGTGACACGACACGTGGGAGCTATAGCCGCATCGAGGGCGTTACAAGTTGGTAATCAGAGCCTTCCCCGACCTTAGGAGCCCCATTGCTTGATCGTTTTTAGCAGCCGAGTTGTGTCTAGAAAAATGTTTTGAGTCCTTAGGAATTATATATCGGAGAGCTTAGGAATTCTTTTTGCTTCCCAGTCTCCTCATCGCTCTGGTAAGGCATCCTGACGTAGAGTTTTGACTATTCTCTTCTCAAATCTCACTAAAAAACTTTTAGGATCACGCGAGTATCTTGGTTTTGTTCTGATGATTTTGTGACGAGAACATTGTTCTTGGTGCCTCCTGTCTTTAGGGGTTGTGGCAGTGTCCCGGGGAGTTGAGCGCCGAGGTGTTGTCGTCACAATTTTATCGTTGCAATTCTGGTATACTTGAGATTTGTGCGCGACATCGAAAATCTCTTTTATGCAGTTCGTTGGTGAGATAACCTCGACGCCACCCAGTACTGGGGCGGGAGTTCGGGAGTATCGCCATAACTTGTATAACGGATGCTTTTCGAAGGTTGAGATAGATGGTTTCCGAAGTTTTCCTGGTTATGTGTTGAAGGATGGATACAGCTGGATGTAGGATTTGCTAGTTTGGGTGAGATATTGTGCTTCCCCTGTATCCCCAACACCTGATTGCATAACCAGAAAGGTTCGGGAATTTCATAGGTGGGAATTCTAGTAGCTCTAGTTCTTCTTCCACGGATATTGGTTTGAGATTGGGATTTCTTACTGATTATTCATTCTTGATCCGTACCTTGTTGAATTATTTCTCTACCTTAATTCTATGTGGCTTCTCAATTTATGGATATGTGACCATTTGAAGAGGAATGCATTCGTTCATTTTGTTCGGATGTGAAGACTATTTGTTGCAATTTTCATTCCGTTGGATTCAGCTTCTATATTGTTGTCTATCAATGTGCTAATGGTGGTCAACCTGTTCAGGATGGCTCCTCCAACGCGCACGACTCCGAATCCTGATCCGCCTCCACCTCCGCCTCCTCCGGAAGCATGGCAAGCTGTGATGGCCGCTACTAATGCAAACACACAGTTGATCATGCAAATTCTCCAAGAGCGCAATCAAGGCAGTCAAGGGAATCAAGGCCATAATCAGCACCACTTTGCTACACTGAACCAGTTCCTTGCTAATGGCCCAAAGACGTTCAGCGGTTGTGTTGAGGCTACCGATGCTGACGATTGGCTAGTGGATCTGGGCAAGCATTTTGAATGCAGCAACGTCAGGCCTGAAGATTTCGTCAAGTTCGCTTCTTTCCAGCTCAAAGATCAGGCTGCAGAGTGGTTCCAGCAGTACAAGGATTCCAGAGGTGGACGTGTTATCACTTGGGACGATTTCCGTCAAGATTTCCGCGCTCATCACATCCCTCAAAGTGTGGTTGAGAGTAAGCGTCAGGAATTCCGCAATCTGAAGCAAGGCTCCTTGTCTGTCTATGACTACAACAAGTTGTTCCAGAAGCTCGCCCGTTTTGCCAAGCAGGATGTTCCTGATGAGAAGAGCATGATCTATCAGTTCAGGGGTGGTCTTCGTGAGGAAATTCAGCTCGCTCTTGTCCTCTTTGAGCCGTTGAGATACGATGAGTTCTACAACATGGCACTGAAGCAAGAGGCTGCTCAGTTGAGGTGTGATGCTTCCAGGAAGCGTGCCAGAGATGTTACTCCGTCTTCCTCTACTCAAGTGGTCAAGCAGCAGAAGTATTGGCTTCCTCCTCCTCCGTTCCGTCAGCCGTATCAGCAGAAGAGCAAAGGTGGCGGTGGTTTCTCCCACCCACCCAACCCAGGCTTTCAGAACAAAACTTTGTCTCAAGCTCCAAGATCGAGTGCTCCGTATCACCGTCCGCTTTCAGAGGTCACGTGCAACAAGTGCCAACAGAAGGGTCACTATGCCAACAAGTGTACCAACCAGAGGCGTCTTCCTCCTCCTCCTCCTGTCAGATCAGCAAGTACAGCTGTGGTCAAGCATAACCCCAAGTCCGCCAAGGTCAACTTGATGAATGCAGCTCAGGCAGAGGACTCGTCAGATGTGATCATGGGTAACCTTCCTGTTAATGATATTCCTGCAAAAGTTCTTTTTGACACTGGTGCATCGCATTGCTTCATCTCGAGACCGTTTACAAATAGGCATGAATTGGTCTCACAAGTTTTGCCTAGTCCTTTAGCAGTTGTCTCTCCCGGTAAGCGCATGCAGGCTAACTCCATCGTTCCGGATGTTTCTATCACTCTGGGTGACTACAAGTTCTTGGCTTCTCCTACGGTTCTTGGCAACTCGGATATCGATCTTATTCTCGGGATGGATTGGCTTTCTAAGCACAAGGCACATCTTGACTGTGCTGCCAGGCAGATTCAACTGACTCATTCGTCTGAGGATGTAATTGTCTTTGCTGCTCGGGATAATACCATCCGGTTGTTTTCTCTCAATGAGAAGGGTGAATTGGATGCTATTTCGCAGATTCCGGTTGTTTGTGAGTATCAAGACGTCTTTCCAGAAGAACTTCCAGGGATGCCTCCAAACCGGCCGGTTGAATTCGTTATTGAACTTGAGCCCGGTACGGAACCTGTGTGCAAACGTCCCTACAAGCTCGGCCCCGAAGAGTTGAAGGAGCTGAAGAAACAACTCGATGAGCAAGAAAGATTGGGTCTCATCCGGCCTAGTACTTCTCCGTGGGGTTGTGGTGTTCTTTTTGTGAAGAAGAAGGATGGATCGAGTCGACTTTGTGTTGATTACCGTCCAGTAAACAAGAAGACCATCAAGAACAAATACCCACTTCCCAACATCAATGAGCTGTTCGAACAACTCAAGGGTGCTCAAGTATTCTCCAAGCTTGATCTCCGTATGGGTTATCATCAGATTCGTATTCGTGAGCAAGATATTCCCAAGACGGCGTTCAGAACAAGCTTTGGTTCATATGAATACACCGTCATGTCTTTTGGCCTCGCCAACGCTCCTCCGACGTTCTCTCGCATGATGAACTTCATCTTCAACCCCTACACCAATGAATTCGTTTTGGTCTATCTCGACGACATTCTGGTTTTCTCGAAGAACAAGGAAGATCATGCCAAGCACTTGCGTTTGGTTCTTGACAAGCTCAGGGAACATCAGTTCTATGCCAAGTTCTCCAAGTGTGAATTTTGGCTCGATGAGGTTCTTTATCTTGGTCATATCATCTCTGCCAAGGGCATTTCCGTGAATCCTGAGAAGGTGTCCGCAATTGTGAATTGGGAACCTCCTCAGAACGTGAAGCAACTCCGCAGTTTCCTCGGTCTCGCAAGCTATTGCAGAAGATTCGTTGAAAACTTTTCTAAGATCGCCAAGCCTCTCTCAAATCTTCTTCAGAAGCACGTCAAGTACGTTTGGTCTCCGGAGTGTGATATTGCTTTCAACACTTTGAAAGAGAAGTTGATCACTGCTCCAGTTCTGACTCCGCCTGACGAAACCAAGCCGTACGAGGTCTTTTGTGATGCCTCTCTCCAAGGTCTCGGTGTTGTACTGATGCAAGAGAAGAAAGTTGTCGCTTATACCTCTCGCCAGTTGAAGCCTAATGAGAAGAACTACCCCACTCATGATCTCGAGTTGGCGGCAGTTGTGCACGCTTTGTTGACTTGGAGACATCTTCTATTGGGAAGAAAAGTGGACATTTTCACTGATCACAAGAGTCTCAAGTACATCTTCACTCAGCCTAATCTCAACCTCAGGCAGACTCGATGGGTCGAAATGATTCAAGAGTACAATCCGAGTATTGAGTATACTCCAGGCAAGGCCAATGTGATTGCTGACGCTTTGAGCAGGAAAGCATATTGCAACAGTCTGATTCTCAAGCCTTATCAACCCGAGCTTTGTGAAGCTTTCCGCAAGCTGAATCTGCAAATTGTTCCTCAAGGTTTCCTCGCCAACCTTCAAGTCTCTCCTACCTTAGAAGACAAGATTCGCCAAGCCCAACTTCTTGATGCTATGGTGAAGAAGGTGAAGATTGGTATTGCAAAGAGTCAGTCCAAGTACAAGTGCTACCAACTTGATGACAAGGACACTCTCTTCTTCGAGGATCGAATTGTTGTGCCCAAAGGTGAACTTCGTAAGGTGATCATGAACGAGGCTCACAACTCTCTCCTCTCCATCCACCCTGGTAGTACGAAGATGTATCAGGACCTCAAGCAAGCTTATTGGTGGACTCGAATGAAGCGCGAGATCGCTCAATTCGTGAATGAATGTGATGTCTGCAGAAGAGTGAAGGCAGAACACCAAAGGCCAGCTGGTCTCCTCCAACCTCTTGCCATTCCAGAATGGAAGTTTGACCACATTGAAATGGACTTCGTGACTGGGTTTCCAAAGTCCAAGCGTGGCAATGATGCTATATTCGTCGTCATCGACAAGCTCACCAAAGTGGCTCACTTTCTGCCTATCAAAGAGTCAATCACTGCAGCTCAATTGGCAGAACTCTATACCTCTCGCATTGTCTCTCTGCATGGTATTCCTCAAGTGATATCTTCAGACCGTGGCAGCATCTTTACCTCCAAGTTTTGGGATTCTTTTCAGAAGGCCATGGGCACAAACATCCGCTTCAGCACAGCTTTCCATCCTCAAACGAGCGGTCAAGTCGAGCGTGTCAATCAGATTCTTGAAGATATGCTCAGGGCTTGTGTGATCTCCTTCGGCATGAAGTGGGAGGATTGTCTTCCTTATGCTGAATTCTCATACAACAACAGCTTTCAAGCAAGTTCGGGCAAGGCCCCTTTTGAAATTCTGTATGGCAGGAAGTGCCGTACCCCTCTCAACTGGTCTGAAACCGGTGAACGTCAGCTGCTGGGTAATGACTTAATCACAGAAGCAGAAGATATGTGCAAAGTCATTCGTGATAACCTCAAAGCAGCTCAATCCCGCCAGTAGAGCTACTATGATAGTAAGCACCATGATTTGACTTTCGAGATTGGAGATCATGTTTACCTCCACGTCTCTCCTATGAAAGGTACTCGTCGCTTCGGTATCAAAGGGAAGCTTGCCCCTAGATACGTGGGACCTTTCAAGATTGTCAGCAAGAGAGGCGACCTCGCCTATCAGCTCGAGCTTCCTTCAAACTTTGCAAATGTTCATGATGTGTTCCATGTCTCTCAGCTTCGAAAGTGCTTCAAGACTCCTGACCGCACCGTCAACTTCGAGGACATTGAGCTCCAAGAAGATCTCTCCTATCGTGAGCACCCAGTTGCTATTCTTGAAGAGACTGAACGCAAGACTCGCAACAAGTCAATCAAATTTCTCAAAATCAAGTGGTCTCACCATTCAGACCGTGAAGCTACCTGGGAACGCGAGGATCACCTCCGTTCTGAGTACCCGGAGTTCTTTCAGTCCTAGATCTCGGGACGAGATCTTTTCGTAGTGGTGGAGTGTTGTAACGCCCCAGATATAATTTCCATATTTGTATCCAACTCTTGCCGTCTCCGGCACTAAGTTATATTTATTTCTCGGGTTTGGGTCTTTGTCTCCGTGTGTTGTTTTCTTTTTCGTGCATCTCATACCATGTCTTCTCGTGCATTGCATTTGCATACGTGTTCATCTCATGCATTCGAGCATTTTCCCCGTTGTCTGTTTTGCATTCCGGCGCTTCGTTCTCCTCCGGTGGTCATTTCTAGTCTTCTTTTGTGTGTGGGGTTTAAACATTTCCGGATTGGACCGAGACTTGCCAAGCGGACTTGGTTTACTACCGGTAGACCGCCTGTCAAGTTTCGGGTCATTTGGACTTTGTTTGATACTCCAACGGTTAACCGAGGGACCGAAAAGGCCTCGTGTGTGTTGCAGCCCAACCCCCCCAAATTTGGCCCAAAACCCACCAAACTCTGCTCCATGCCCTAGAGCGTTCGATCACGATCGTGTGGGCGAAAACCGCACCTCATTTGGACTCTCCTAACTCCACTTATGCCTATTTATACCCCCTCCATTCGGATCTCTTCTTCCCCCGTCCGAAACCCTAGTTTAAAAAAAAAAACAGATCCATCTTCCCCCGCGCCGGGCCGGACGTGTCCGCCCGCGCCGGACGTTGTCCACCCCGCCGCCGCA
>NC_041384.1:416794311-416808745 GCF_002162155.2 Triticum dicoccoides
GCCGGACGTTGTCCGCCCCGCCGCCGCACCCACTCACGCGCCGCCACGTGGGCCGTGCCCACATCGCCGCCGTTGGGCCCGCCAGGCCCACGGGGAGCCCCCGCGAGCCCATCTCGCATCGCCGCCGCCGCCTGTCTTCCTCCCTCTCCGGCGCCGTCCGCGGCCACCTTCACCGGCCGGCGGCCGCCGCACCTTGCCGGCGCGCGAGCCGCGCCCCGCCGCCCTTCGCGTCGGGCGCCCGCGGCCACGGCGACCCCGGCCGCGCCGCCCCTCGCCGTCTCGTCGCCGGCCACCGCCTCCTCCACGCCCGGCCCCCTCTCCGGCGACCTCCTGGAGCCCGGCGTCCCTTTCCTCTCCGGCGAACAGTGAACTCAGGCGCCACCTCGGGATCCGTGCCGCCATATCCAGATCCAGTTTTGGATTCGGTTGACTTCTCTCCCCCGAAACCCTAATTTTTCGTGCTATCTTTGACTGCTTGTATCTTTGCAACCGTAGCTCCGTTTTGGGCATAGGATATATCAAAATCTTCGTCTCGACATGTACATCATTTCATTCCATTGCATCATTTGCATTTGAGTTCATCTTGATACCCAAAATGCTGTTAGAAGGAGGCTTCGTGAGTTAAATTGCAGATCCGTTAGTTCATCATGCACTTTTGTCATTTTTGCCATGTTTAATTCGTGCATGATATGCCTGTGCCCCTTTGGGATGAATTGTTAAGCATTTTGTCTTCTTTCCAGAGGTGCCACCCATGCATTTTTAGGATGTGTGTGTTGTCTTGTGCAAGCTTGCGAAGAGAGGTACCTGAGATTGCTGATTTCAGGGACTTAGTGATTTTCACTAAGTCTGGGATATTTTAGTTCATGATGCTATATGTCCAGCTTGTTTCCTAGTGATCCGTGCCTCTTTTGAGGATGATCAGTAAGGGAGTTTTGATATTTATGTTATGCTCTATCCATCCGTGTCTTTGTTTGCATATGTGGAGTGCTCTAGGTTGACTCAATCGAGCTCAACTTTTGCTTCGTTGTTAATCTGGGCAGATCGTCAACTTGTTTGCGATTTTGCCGATGCTACCGTTAGTGTTCCATGCATGCTATGCCTTTGTTCTTGCCATGTGTAGCTAGCACATTGTGCCTTCTTGCTGGTTATATGCTTTCCTTGCCATAACTTGTACCGTAGTGAGTGTATCGAGCTCGTTTACATGCCTTCGTGAGTTAAATTTTAGCATGTCTCAGTTTTCACTAAGTCTGAAAACTGATTGTGTTCGAGCTATGTTCGTGAGCTCGGTAGAGTATTTTGTGAACCCTTGTGGCCCCAGGTCACTTTGGGTGTTTTGTTAAGCTTGTTGAGTAGCTCCATGCCATGTTCTTGCTTGTCATGTTCAGGTTTTCTATCATGTTGTTTTGCTGCTCCGAAGAGAGCATCGTGATCTGAAATTTCAGACTAGTGTTAATTTCACTAAGTCTGGAAATCTGTTTTGCTTTTGCGTTTTAGCCATGCTTGTTTGAACCTCTTAATGGATGAATTTGCCTATGGCTCAGTGCTAGTGTTTTTTCAAACATCTTGTGTACATCACTGCCATGTATTTTGTTTTCATGTTTGGTGGCTGTAGCATGTTCATTTCGTTGCATTTAGATGCCTACTTGCTGTAAATTGCAGACCGGTGTCGTATCTTAAAACGCTCGCCATTTCTAAACCGTAGCTCCGATTCCAATGATCTTTATATCGTTTTCAAGCGATTTCATCCCCTCTATCCAGTGGCACACTTGGTTTTCCAAGTTGAGGCCAGGTTCATGCATTTCCTGTCATTTCTTGCATTTTGCATCCCGCATCGCATCCCGCATAGCATATCGTCATTTCATCATATTGCTTGGTCTTGCCCGTGGTTGATTGTATCCTTGTTGCTTGTTTGTCTTGTTGGGTAGAGCCGGGAGACGAGTTCGCTACCGAGGAGCCCGTTGAGTTTGCTTGTGAGGATCCAGTCAACTCTGACAACTGTGCAGGCAAGATGATCATACCCTCGAAATCACTACTATCCTTGCTATGCTGGTTTGCTCGCTCTTTTGCTTTGCCACTGCTACGATGCCTACCTTTTGCTTGTCAGCCTCCCAATTGCCATGTTGAACCTCTAACCCACCATTGTCCTAGCAAACCGTTGATTGGCTATGTTACCGCTTTGCTCAGCCCTTCTTATAGCGTTGTTAGTTGCAGGTGAAGATTGGAGCCGTTCCTTGTTGGAACATTTATTTACTTGTTGGGATATCATTATATTGCTATGTTATCTTAATGCATCTATATACTTGGTAAAGAGTGGAAGGCTCGGCCTCTCGCCTAGTGTTTTGTTCCACTCTTGCCGCCCTAGTTTTCCGTCATATCGGTGTTATGTTCCCGGATTGTTGCGTCCCTTACGCGGTTGGGTTATAATGGGAACCCCTTGATATTTCGCCCTGATTAAAGCTTGTCCAGCAATGCCCAACCTTGGTTTTACCATTTGCCACCTAGCCTTTTCTTTCCCTTGGGTTCTGCAGACTCAAAGGTCATCTTATTTTTACCCCCCCGGGCCAGTGCTCCTCTGAGTGTTGGTCCACCTGTCAGCTACCGGTGGCTACCAGGGGCAACTCTAGGCTGGCCTACCCGTACCTAGGACAATCTGAGTGTGCCCTGAGAAAGAGATATGTGCAGCTCCTATCGGAATTTGTCGGCACATTCGGGCGGTGTTGCTGGTCTTGTTTTAACCTGTCGAAGTGTCTTGAGTTACCGAGATACCGAGTCTGATCGGAACGTCTTGGGAGGAGGTCTATTCCTTCGTTGACCGTGAGAGCTTGTCATGGGCTAAGTTGGGACCCCCCTGCAGGGATTGATCTTTCGAAAGCCGTGCCCGCGGTTATGGGTAGATGGGAATTTGTTAATGTCCGGTTGTAGATTACTTGAACTAAACTTAATTAAAATGAATCAACCGTGTGTGTTACCGTGATGGCCCCTTCTCGGCGGAGTCCGGGAAGTGGACACGGTGTTGGAGTTATGCTTGCGCAGGATGTTCCTTTAGCTTCTCGCTCGTGCTTCGCCTTCTCTCCTCGCTCTCTTTTGCGTATAGGTTAGCTACCACATATGCTAGTCGCTTGCTGCAGCTCCACATATACTTGCCTTATCCATTCCTATGAGCTTAAATAGTTTTGATCGCGAGGGTGCGAGATTGCTGAGTCCCTGTGGCTCACAGATACTACAACTCCAGATGCAGGTCCAGGTGTTTCTGCTCCAGGTGACGATTGCGAGCTCAAGTGGGAGTTCGACGAGGACTCTCAGCGATACTACGTGTCTTTTCCGGATGATCAGTAGTGGTGCCTAGTTGGGGTTATCGATTCAGGGCCTTGTCGCATGTTGGGTTCTTTTCTATTTTGGCGCCGTAGTCGGGCCATGAGTGTTTGTTTGATGGATGTTATTTATGTACTCTGATGTGACGTGGCGAGTGTAAGCCAACTATGTTATCTCCCCCCTTTTATTATGTATTACATGGGATGTTGTAATGATTGCCTGACTTGCGACATTGCTTTCAATGCGGTTATGTCTCTAAGTCGTGCCACGACACGTGGGAGCTATAGCCGCATCGAGGGCGTTACATATGATCCTCTCCAAGCTCTCCTGGTTTTGAGTCAGGGTGGACAAGCCCTTCTCAATCCTTAGTGTAGACTGGATCAGATATGCAAGTTGATCTTGCTTGCTCTTCAGGAAAACTTGAGATGCCTCTTCAACACTTGGCATCTTGGCAGCTTTCTCAGCCTTTGCTTTGGCTCTCTTCTCTTGTGCTTGAGCTGATAATGGTTCCTCCTCATTCATCACTACAATGTTGTCTTGAAAATCAGGATATAAGGGTAGATGCTTTTCGGAGTAAATGACCACGGGTAGCCTAGCCGGCTCCCCTGGCCCTTCTGAAAAAAATTACGAGCCGATCCGGCCCTCAAGAATCCAAGATGCGGGCCCGCCTTCCCCTTGCCGGTTGTCTTCCCGGCCGACTATCGGAAGGCGGCCCGACTACAGCCCTCATGAAGAAAGCCGCGGGAGGGCCGGCTCCGAGAAGCCGGTCGCGAGAAGGCCGACTCCAAGAGGCCGGCTCCCACAAAGCGGTCAAGATCGCACCCTCGAAGTCTGCATCCACATAACAGCGATGTGACAGGGCGTGGCTACCGTAAAGCCTGCCACCCCCGAATCCCGGAGCACGCCCGACACAGTGCGCCATACGGGTGGCCATGGCCCGTCCGGCGCGGCACTGTTGCCACGTTGACCCTGATGTCATCCACGACGGGCCGCCAGTGCGGCCCATGGGCAGTGGGCCCCTTCGGGCAGAGAGACACCTGAAGGCGGCCAGGCCTCCCCCAGTCGGCCCAAGACAAAGCCGACTCTCCATAGCCGGCTTGCCACCTCCCTCGAGGGAGACGCCCCATTAAGGAGACGAGACGCGGTGAGGCTACAACGATCACTCGCCGGACGGTGGCACTGTAGCCACGCCCACCTCGGCGAAGCCCTCGTCACCAGGATTGAGCAACAGTAACCAGCCCCCGACCGGGCCCTGGACAGTGGGGCCTGCCTGTCGACCAAGGAGCTGGCAGCCGGCGGGCCCCAGCAGCCGGCGCAGAAGCCGACGAGTGTAGACACAGACGGCTGGGCCCCATGCCCAGCCGGATTACCATTGTACCCCCGGGGGGTAGGCCTATATAAACTCCCCGGGACACCCATGCAAAGGGTGGATCCCTGCTAGTTTTAGACACCACATAGGGAGGAGAAGAGAGCGAGCCGAGCCCTTCTTCCTCCTCTCGCCGAACAGCTCAAGGAGCATCGTGTAGCTACTTGTTTCATCTAGTGATCATGCGGAGACCCCGCAGAGCAGCAGTAGGGGTGTTATCTCCATGGAGAGCCCCGAAGCTGGGTAAGATTCGCCAGCGTGCATGTCTTCGCCTCATCCCTTTCCAGGCACCGGCGACGTCTTACTGGCTCCCACAATGATAAGCCACCCGTTGGCATATGTCGCACCTACCACCCGACATTTGGCGCCCACCGTGGGGCCAGGTGCACCATCGTCCGGAGACCTGTTCTGGACGGGAACCCTCTTCCTCCCCAGCGAGCGTAGCCAGCCCGGCACGCCCGATGGCGCTTGCCACGATGCGCTGCAAGGCTTCACCGACGTCTGTGTAGCGAGCGGCCTCGCCGATCTCCTTGACAAGACCCTCATCTCCGACGAGCTCGCCTCCGACGCGGGCACCGACCGCCTCGTCAACCTCCTCGGCCAACTCCGCATCTTCGGCGAGCCTGCTGTGGACTTGGAGTCGGTCGGCTCCACCAATCTGATGCCTGTCGACTCCGACACGGCCTCACTCGACACTTTCCCCACCGATGTCACGATCTACAACGACCCACTTCCCCGGGCCGATGGCTACGACGCTGTCACCACCGAGGTGATGGTCATCGGCCACGACGGCGCCTCTGACGAGAGCGCCCACGACGCCCTGCATGCGGCGGTCCACGACTTGTCCATCCCCCTCCCGGCCGATGCCGACGCTGAAGCACTGGAGGCTCGCCGCCGCGCCCTCCTCGCGGAGGGCCGGAAGCTGGCTTCCATGAGACGCCTCACCGAGGCCCACCGGCGCGAAGCCGACCGCGACGCCTTTGGCACGCCGCCCCCAGGTGGGCCCAGCCGGGCCGGTGTTGTCAGACAGCGCGGCGCTGTCGTCGCCGATACGCTAGGAGTCGACCGCCCAGTCTACGCCACTTCACTCGAGAACCTGCGCGCCGCCCAGGCGGCCATAGACGAGCTAGATGGATTGGGGGCCGGAGAACTCCCCCACATGACCAGACGCATCCAGCAGCTAATCGATGCAGCCGCACAACGGCACGAAGCCGACGCCCGCGCGGAAAGCCCTCCCCCACGCCGAGATCATGGCGCGACGTCCCGGACGCCGACCGCGGGCAAAGCCCGCGCGCGGCCCGAGAAAGAGCCGGTTGCCAGCCGAAGCCGAACCCAAATCTCCATCGAGCGAGACGCAGAAGGCCATCCCCGGGCCATGGAGTGGCGGGGCAACCCGCCTCCGCCTCGGCATCGTGGGGAGAGATATCCCACCCCACCGCCTGTTGCGCATCCAACTCTCAGCGGCCGGCTAGGCCGCTGCGAAGGAGTCGGCGAGAACGACGTCCGCCATCGGATCGACCGCCTAGTGCGATCCCTGGCGCTGGAAGAAGAAGACGATGTCGGCCCGCCTTGCTTCGGCCCCCGCATCCGCGACGAGCCTTTCCCCAAAGGGTTCTCGCTCCCAAGAGACACGCCCAAGTACAACGGCTCCGTGAAGCCGGAAGATTGGTTGATCGACTACTCCATGGTGGTTAGCATAGCCAACGGCAACAGGCGCGTTGCCGTGAAGTACGTGCCCCTCATGCTACAGGGCACGATGCGGACCTGGCTCAACAGCCTCAAGCCATACAGCATCACCAACTGGCTAGACTTCACAGAAGCCTTCGTCCGCAACTTCACCAGCACCTACTAGCGGGCTCCCAAGCCCAGACAACTCTCCTTGTGCGTGCAAGGCCCCGCTGAGTCCACCCGCGACTACCTCACGCGTTGGGCCGAGCTCCGCAACTCTTGTGAAGGGGTGCACGAGGTGCAAGCTATAGAATACTTCACTGCTGGGTGCCGAGAAGGCACCCTCCTCAAGCACAAGCTCCTCTGCGACGAGCCGACTACCCTCGACGAGCTTCTGGTCATAGCGGACAAGTATGCCACCGCCGACTCCTCAATGAAGACCGAACTCCGGGTAGACGCGTCCGGGAAAGTACTCAACCCAGCGCCCAAGACGCCGGCTGGGGACTCCGGCCGACGCCCACACCAGAATGACCACAAGTGCAAGGGCCCCGTGCCGCCCTCCACCAGTCGGCAGGTGGCCACAGTCGAAGATGAGCAGCCCGAAGGGCGGCCCGCACCCAAGAAGCAGAGGGGCGGCAAGCCGGCTTGGCAGCCGGCCTTCTCCTACGAGCAGACTCTCGACGCCCCATGCAAGTTCCACAGCGGTGCGAAGCCGTCCAACCACACAATCCGGAAGTGCCACTGGCTCACCCGAATCTCCAAAGGCGAAGGGCTCGCGCCGCCTCCACTTGCCAGTCCACCGCCTCCGGCTCCGCAGCCGCCGACCGCTCGGCCTGCAGTCGGAGCCGTGCACGATGAGTTCCCGACGAGCATGCCGCTTATATCGTCTTTACAAGCCAGCCCGAAGACCGGCGCAGCAAACGCCGAGAGCACCAAGAAGTCAGCATGGTCGCTGCCAACCCCGCCGAGCACATGCACTGGTCAGAAAAACCTATCAGCTGGAGCCGGGCCGACCACCCAGAGGTGATGCCATCTCCCGGCTCTTATGCGTTGGTTTTGGATGCCACCCTTGCAACGGATAGACGTGCCGCCCGTTTCTCTTGCGTGCTGATAGACGGCAGGAGCAGCATCAACATCCAGCACCATGACACCCTGGAGAAGCTGAATGTCAAGACGAAGCAACTCATGCCTACTCGGACTGTGTTCCATGGCATCGTACCCGGCCCGTCCTGCGCCCCCATTGGCAAGATCAAGATTGATGTACTTTTTGGGGACAAGGAGCATTTCCGCCGGGAAGCGATCTGGTTTGAAGTGGTGGACCTGGAGGGCCCCCTCCATGCATTGCTTGGCCGACCTGCCTTGGCCAGGTTCATGGTAGTTCCCCACTATGCATACCTCAAGATGAAGATGCCGAGCACCAAGGGCGTCATCACCATAGCCGTCGATTACAAGAAGTCCTCCGAGTGCGCAGCAGCCAGCAGCCGGCTAGCCGAGTCCCTTGTGATTGCCGAAGAAAAGAAGATGTTGGACCGAGTCGTGGCCATGGCCGGCAAACAGTCGGCCCTGTCCCCCGATCCCAAGGAGTATGATGCCCAAGGATCTTTCCAGCCGGCCAAGGAGACGAAGAAGATACCTCTTGACCCCGAGCACCAGAAAGGTTTGCCGTCATTGGGGCAAACCTAAACA
This sequence comes from Triticum dicoccoides, assembly GCF_002162155.2. Classification (NCBI taxonomy): domain Eukaryota; kingdom Viridiplantae; phylum Streptophyta; class Magnoliopsida; order Poales; family Poaceae; genus Triticum; species Triticum dicoccoides. The sequence continues at coordinate 416,802,344 of NC_041384.1, forward strand.
GCAAATAGGAAGGCGAGCTCGCCGATTTCTTTCGTGAGAATCGGGACATCTTTGCATGGTCCCCCAAGGACATGCCGGGTGTTCCGAAGGAATTCGCCGAGCACAAGCTACACGTCCGAGAAGACGCAAAGCCAGTCAAACAACCCCTCCGCCGACTGTCGGAGGAGAAAAGAAGGATTGTGGGAGAGGAGATAGCCCGGCTTCTGGCAGCCGGCTTCATTATGGAATTTTTCTTTCCAGAGTGGCTCGCCAACCCGGTCCTCGTGCTAAAGAAGAACAACAAGTGGCGCATGTGCATAGACTACACGAGCCTCAACAAGGCCTGCCCCAAAGATCCCTTTGCCTTGCCAAGGAATGACCAAGTGATCGACTCCACGGCCGGATGCGAGCTGTTGAGTTTCTTGGATGCTTACTCAGGATACCACCAGATAAAGTTAGATCCGGCAGACCGCCTGAAGACCGACTTCATCACGCCATTCGGAGCTTTCTGCTACCTGACTATGACATTCGGCTTGAGAAATGCCGGTGCCACTTTTCAGCATTGCATGCAGAAGTGCCTCCTCAAGCAGCTCGGCAGAAATGCCCATGTTTACGTAGACGACATTGTGGTGAAGATGGAGAAGCGCGGCACCTTGCTGGAAGACCTCAAGGAAACATTTGAGAACCTGTGTCGGATCCAAATCAAGCTCAACCCCGAGAAATGCGTGTTCGGCGTGCCAGCCGGCCAGCTCCTAGGCTTCCTAGTCTGTCACATCCCTAGCTTCTGGTAATGCTCTAGGTTAGCTTCATGTGTGCATCATGTTTAAATTCTGAAATTTGAACTGAGGGAATTTTGGAAGCCTCAAAAACTTAAATAAAAGAGGGGCAAAGAACCCTGGAAAATGCATTCAATGTTTTCAAAATGGCCTTAAATAATGTTGGTTATATTTTGGCAAGGGTTTTGCACCAAACCAAAAATAATGAACATTTTTGAGGAATATTTTGAGCACTGAATTTAAATCATTACTTTAATTGCATTTGGAACTATATTCATAACTTATATAGAATATATTTCCAAATACCCCGAAACATTTTTATGTGCTTTTGGAAAAGTCCATTAAGCAGCATAAATATTTTCAGAGGAGTTTTTGGCATTGTTTGAATTATTTTAAATTCAAAACAGTGGCAAAATAAATTAAATAAAACAAAACAGAAATAAAGCAGAGAGAGAGAACTTACCTCAGCTTACCCGCGGCCCAACACTGTGCAGCCCAGCAGCGGCCCAGCCCACCACTTCCCCCCCTGTCGCCTTCCTCCTCGCGCCAGTAGGCGCAGGCGCGTGGCCGGAGCGCGCGGGCACACGCCCAGGCCACCTCCTGCCTCTCTGCCTGTCTCCCCGTCGCCCTAAGGATGCCACGCACCCCCCCTGGACCGCTCTCACTCTCCCCCATTCCTTCTTCTCTCTTCTCTGGCTCTCTCACTCGCGCGACCGAGGACCGCCGTCGCCGCCGCTCGTCGCAGTCGTAGCCACCACCGTCGTTCCACCCCACCAGAGTGACCAAAGGCTCCGCCTCGACGCCCCCGACCTCTCCATGGAGCTACGCAACGCCGGGAGCCCTGCATCGCCGCCCACGCCGTCTTCCCCATCTCCGGCCGCCCGAGATCGCCGGCGCCCGCTCGCCACCTCCGACGTCTCCCCCGAGCCGCTGGGCCCTCCAATCGACCCCCTGTAAGCCCCGCCTTCGTTTCCCCCTAACCCCATGTCCGATTTCGAGCTCTAGCCGCTCCCTCCACCGGAGCCGAGACGCTCCGCCGCACGGGCTCGTCGCCGGTGAAGCCCCGGTGACCTTTTGGTCCCACGCATGCGTCCGTTGCACTCGTTACGTCCCGTAGAGTAAAACTAGCGCGACAACCGTCTCGTTTGCACACCGCAGCGCCGTCCTCACTGACGCCGAACTCCGGCCGCCGCTAAAGCTCGTCGCCGACCACTCTCCGGCCACTCCCCGGCCGCGCCACCACCCTGGTTGGATGCGGACGAGCGTCCGCATCCCGTAGTCGTGCTCCGCGCGCCAAACGACGCTCTGTAGGCCATTTCCGCAGCGCACCACCGCGTCGGGACTCGCCGGCGGCTAAACGCCGGCGACCGTTGACCCTTGACCGGCGTGGGTTGACCCACTGCCCGGTTTGACCCTCCCCTCTCTCTCACTGACGTGTGGGCCCCAGGCCATTAACTAAACCTAATTAGCCACTAACACTGACCAGTGGGCCCCGACCCCCCCCCTAATCCTTTAATTAAGCAGATAACCCCCTGTTAACTAACTGTGACGCTGACATATGGGTCCCACAGGTCAGTTTGACCTGGACGGCGCCCGTTGACCTGCTGAGGTCAGCATGAGGTCATGCTGACGCAATAATTCCTTTCTGGAATTAAAATAAATTAGGAAATGATTTATAAATTCCAGAAAATAGCTAAAACTTCTAAAAATCATAGAAAATTAACCGTAACTCCAAATTAAATAATTTATATATGAAAAATTATCAGAAAAATTCAAGGAATCCATCTGTACCATTTTCATGCATGTTAGAACAACTTATAGCTGCTGTTTAGCACAAATCAATTAAATGGCATTTGAATAATCACATATGGAGTTTGAATTTGAGTCTTGTATTCAAACCAACTTCATTTAATCTGTTGCTAGTTGCATTAGCCCAAAACACATTCATTTTGCCATGTCATGATCATGCATCATATTGTGCATTGCATTGATTGTGTTCCCTTCTGTGTTGCCGGTATTTGTCCCCTCTCGATAGACGTGATACCGATGATGTGATCGTTGACACTGATGAAGACTCAATGTTATCTTCAGAAGTGCCAGGCAAGCAAAACCCCCTTGTTCATTCCGATAAAATCACACTCTCTCGCTCCTGCTCTCTTTTACTGCATTAGGACAACAACGATATACTTGTTACTTGCTGCGGTAGCTGAACCCCTTTATCCTCTGCATGACCTGTCATTGCCACAGTAAATAGATGAAACCCACTAGCATGAGTAGGAGTTGTTTGAGCCCTGTTGTGCCTACTCATTCATGCTTGTTTGTCATGCCTGCTACTGCTTAGAGTTGTGTCAGGTCTGATTCATCGGGGATGAATCAGAGGCGTGTGAACATGTCCCAATGTGTGTGAGCTAAGTGTGTGAACACGATTTGGTAAAGGTAGCAGTGAGAGGCCATGTAGGAGTACATGGTGGGTTGTCTCATTGCAGCCGTCCTCAGGAACTGAGTTCTGTGTTTGTGATCCATGACCAGCTACTACCACACATTGGAATGCTTAAGTGCCCCTCTCGACTTATTAATCAACATGATCTCTGTCCAGGAGTTGCAACTAGTTTCTGGTGTTTGTAGGTAGTGTTAGTAGTCTACCAAGTGGCACCCGGTACAGGTGGGCTTGGGACAGACTAGGCACAGTGGCACGGTGTACCAAGTGGCACCCGGATGGTGGGCTTGGGAACCCTGCTCACATCGTTTGGGGCCGTGAGCGACACCCCGGCCAGATCTCCTTGCGGATGGAACCCGAATAGGCGATAAACCTGGACTAGAGACTTGTTCGGTTAGTCAGGTCGTGGCCGACTCCCTCGCCCGGCTTCCGCTTGAAGGTTGCCGAGGTACATGACGTGTACAGGGCGATAAGTGGCGAAAGCGTGTGTGAAGAAGTACACCCCTGCAGGGTTAACATCATCTATTCGAATAGCCGGATTCCTCGGATATGGAAACGTGGACCCCTTGTACAGTTCATAGACAAGTGAAAGTGGATACTCTAAAACACGCAAGATAAGCGTGAGTGCTATGGATGGCGTTCTCGTAGGGAGACGGGAGCGGATCCATAGTGGTGTATTGATATGGTGAATATGTGGACTCGTGTGCGCCACTTCAAAAGAGTTACTTGCAGTCGTAGTTCAGGATAGCCACCGAGTCAAAGCTGGCTTGCTGCAGTCAAACCCCTCCACCCCCTTGTTGATAATGATGCATATGTAGATAGATCTGATGTAAGTCTTGCTGGGTACATTTGTACTCACGTTTGCCTATTTTATGTTTTGCAGAGAGACTTCAGTCTCACTAGTAGTTCCGCGTGGACTTCGGCGTTTAGCTTGTTACCTCAGCTACGATCTTGTGCCCTCGGCAGGATCTGGTAGATAGTCAGGCTTCTCAGCCTTTTTCATTTATAGATGTCTGTACTCAGACATGATAGCTTCCGCTTGTGCTTTGATTTGTATGCTCTGAGTGTTGGGTCATGAGACCCATGTTTGTAATATCTCGCTCCTCGGAGCCTATTGAATAAATACTTGAGTCGTAGAGTCATTTTGTGATGCCATGTTGTATTGCACATATCGAGCATATTGTGTGTATGTTATTGAAATGCTTGGTATGTGTGGGATCTGACTATCTAGTTGTTTATCTTTAGTAGCCTCTCTTACCGGGAAATGTCTCCTAGTGTTTCCATTGAGCCTTGGTAGATTGCTACTGCTCCGGAACACTTAGGCTGGCCGGCATGTGTCCTTCTTCGTTCCTGTGTCTGTCCCTTCGGGGAAATGTCACGCGATGAATACCGGAGTCCTGTTAGCCCGCTACAGCCCGGTTCACCGGAGTCCTGCTAGCCCAGTGCTACAGCCTGGATTCACTCGCTGATGACCGACGAGTTCGATGTTGGGTCATGGATGCCTGTCCCTGTAAGTTTGTGCCACTTTGGGTTTACGACTAGCCATGTCAGCCCGGGCTCCTTACCATATGGATGCTAGCGACACTATAATATACGTGTGCCAAAAGACGCAAACGGTCCTGGGCAAAGGTAAGGCGACACCCGTGGGAATACCGTGCGTGAGGCCGCAAAGTGATATGGGGTGTTACATGCTAGATCGATGTGGCATTGAGTCAGGGTCCTGACAGCGTTGGTATCAGAGCTTGACTGCCTGTAGGATTATCAAGCCAAACTGGTCGAAGTTGAGTCTAGAAATTCTTTAGTTATATAAGGGAATTTATTGTGGGATGGAACGTAAGGCTCTTTTTACTCCTTATACCTTATGCCCTTCTGATCTGAGTCATCTTATCTTTCCTACGGGGATTAAGAACTAGGCTTTCTCTTCTTTCTATCAGGATCACGTGTTACTAATCCGTAGACTTATAAGATTGTTGGATTTAAGCTTGAGTTCAGTTTCTACTACTTCCGTATGTTAATTGTTGATCTCGAAACCTTGATATCGTGCTTCTGAGTGGTTATGCCACCATTTTGTGAATGTCTCAAATCTTTTCTGAGCATTTACAGCCGTTATGCTGTCCGAGTCATCCCAGGTTTCCAAAGAGTCTGATGCATTGCAAATCCCTTCCTCCTGTCTCCGATGTGCCTTTGGTCATATTAATCACACAAATCAGTGAGTTGAGGTACTTTATTGCCTTGACATATATGTTAGAGCTAGTATTATGACCCTAGGTGTCTTAGGGGATCATCTAGTAATTTAGCCATGATTTGTGTCCCAGTGTGATGATTCTGGCCGTCATTATCGAAAGCATCCCGTGATGCCATTTAGTTAGTAGGTATTCTATTTCTGGGTTTTGAACCCGAGATTCACTCTACCTACTTCATGTTGATAGTAATTGCTAGTGCCTTTAGGATATTAGTAACCTTTGCGATAGTCCTTGAAGTCCGTGGTATCTTCTTCTTCCAAATACCATGAACTACTTATGGCAGAAGTTCCTCGTTGAACTGAAATATCACAACAGGATTATTTTTGATGAGTTCTCCATTATATATTGTGGCTCTGCCAGTTCTACCTTTCTGCATGGGTTATCCGGAAGAAACATGTTGAACTTGGTTCAACATGCTAAACCATGCATCCACAACTCAGAAAATTATATGTTCCTTTGAGTTGTCCCTCTTTAGTTGTCTACTGACCTTCGTCTATCAATTGATAGTCAAGGGTATGCATACCTTCGTTTATCGATGCCTATTACCCTTGTGGTCCGTCAAGCCATTCTGTCCTGAATGACTTGGAGAAACAAACTCCAGTACCTCATCCATATCTAGGATTGGGTCAAAGTAGTTGTATTCCGCAGATCAAATGCCAATCCAGCTTTTGGTTCTGTTCTACCTTGGAGTATTACCCCCTTTATGTCAGAATTGTCATGAGAACTGCACCAACTCTCATGAATTTTGACGTAGTGATACTTCTCACCATCATTAGTCATTCCTCGGCCCTCGTGTTGATGCAACCGGAATACCGACAAATGAATTGTGATGTGTGAAATCAATACTCCCAGCAACCTCGTTGCTTGGTAGTTAAATGGACAATAACCTCATTCTTAACGTGTTGGTTCTTGAATCATCATTCTAAGATTGATCGTGCTACCTTGTCCATCTTCCTGGTGCACATTT